>NC_134792.1:54532161-54710122 GCF_046742065.1 Oratosquilla oratoria | reverse complement strand
AATGGACATCTCACAATGCCTCACAACTACCTCTATCAATGTTTCACAATCCCTACATATGCCTCACAATGACTCTGCAAGACAGCATCTCAAAATGTCTCAAAATATCTCAAAATTCTGTCTCCATTTGCATTTGTTTCAGTTTAATGTCCTCCTCAATAGCTTTAAATTCTGCTTCAAATTGCATTCACAATGTCTCACATTGACTTCCTCCTCAATTTCTACTCTCCTGACCTTTAATTCAATCTCCTTAATCTTAAGTTCGGTTAGTCGTGCCTCTATTTCTAACCTATTTGAAGGAATTTGTATAGCTGTAATCTCTTCTGGAGATAAGATCTCATCTTCGATCAGATTTTCAACGAGTTCCTGAAGTATTTTTTTCTTTCGCAAACTTGTATCAATGTCTACTCCAAAGTGCTTGCCTATTTCTATCAAAGTGTCTTTAGTTTGTTTCTTTAAGAAACTTACCTTGGGATTTTGAACGAATTCTTGAATTATATCATCCATCTCTATAAGAATGTGTTAAATACCTGATCCAATATCCTTGGCAAGGGTCGCCACTTTGTTACGGGCGGGCTGGTATGTGAAGAGACGTTACGTATAACGGATAAGTGCTTAAGAACCAGCTCACTTCTAGAAGCCACTGTAGGACTGAACTATCTGGTCAGGGCCTAGATAATTCGTAAGACTAGAAGTAAAGGTAACAAAGAAGATTCCAGGAAAGGAATATTAAACTAGCGATAAAACTAGTAAACGAAATTATTAATATGGAAAATATTTACAGGCAATCAACACAAAAGAGAATGGGCAGTAGGGTCAATGGGACCGTTACATGATTATAAGAATATGGAAATTATCGTTCAAATAAGAAACACAAGATACGTATACAATATGGTACTATCTAAGTACAAAGAGATCAGGAACATGCATCAAAATAAGTAATAAGTACAAATATAAGTATAAGTAATGCAATGTATATCAGACACGTAATGTAGGCAAAAAGGGTGATCACTTCACACCAATCGTCTCATGAGTCTAAACTTCCAGTTTTTATCAAGAGATAAGATATGCGAGAAAATGACGAGGAGTGAGCGATTTCCACCGCTTATATACCATTGGACCGGAAGCGGGATACTTCCGGGTGAGTGTTCGGGAGAGCGAAAGGAGGGGAGGAGGGTAAGTTAACACACGTCAACATGGGTAGTTTTAAGACCCTCGACTCGCTTGAACAATCTATTTATTTAGTAACTGTCAAATCTGTGCGCTCCGAACTATTCAGGATTTCGCTTGTCTGTTTGTTCTACAAGAGTGCGCACCTCTCCGCACGTAGGCAAGATTACATATAGTGGACGGGCGTTACTGCTTAACATTGTTACAATACATACATAGACAAGAAATATGAACATAGTTATGTAATACAAAGGAACACAATTCTCTCATATGCTTACACATATGACCTCATATCTAATATTACGTTACTGAATCCATCACAATGAGCTCAAAATATCTCAGCAAGCGTCTCAAAATGTTTCAATGTCTCACAATGTCTCACATTGCTCAAATACGTCTCACAATGTCTCACAATGTCTCAAATGTCTCACATGACTCAAGATTACTCACAATGTCTCAAAATGCCTCACAATGCCTCAAAATATCTCAAATCCCCTCACAATCCTCACAATGACCCAAAATATCTCAGCGTCTCATAAATGTTTCAAATGTCTCACAATGCCTCACAATGCCTCAAAATGTCTCAAAATGTTTCAAAATACTCACAATGCCTCACATTGACTCAAAAATGTACAATCTAAGTTCTCACAGTGTCTCAAAATGGCTCTAAGTTTCTTACAGTCTTCAGTTCTCACATGTCTCACAATGTCTTACAATGTCTCACAATGTCTCACAATTCCTCACAATCCCTCACAATGCCTCACAATGACACAAATTGTCTCAGCGTCTAAAAATGTCTCACAATGCCTCACAATGCCTCACAATGCCTCAAAATGTCTCACAATGCCTGAAAATGTCTCACAGTGTCTCAGAATGTCTCACAATCTCTCACAATATCTCAAAATGTCTCAAAATTTCTCACAAAGCCTCAATCCCTCACATTGTCTCAAAATCTCAAAATATCTCACCGCGTCTCAAAATATCTCACAGCGTCTCAAAATGTCTCAAGATATCTGAAAACGTCTCACAATGCCTCACAATGTCTCAAAATCTCACAGCATTTCAAAATGTCTCACAATGTCTCAAAATACCTCAATCCCTCACAATGCCTCACAATTTTTCAAAGTGTCTCAAAATCTCAAAATGTCTTACAGTGTCTCAGTGTCTCACAATGTCTCAAAAAAAACTCACAATCCCTCACAATGTTTCAAAATGTCTCAAAATGTCCTACAGTGTCCCACAGTGTCTCTAAATGTCTCACGTTACCTCAAAATGTCTCATCGCGTCTCAAAATGTCTCAATGCCTCACAATGTCTCACAATGCCTCACAATGTCACAATGCCTCACAATGTGTCAAAATGCCTCAAAATGCCTCACAATGTTTCACAATCCCTCACAATGACTCACAATGTTTCACAATCCCTCACAATGACTCACAATGTCTCACAATCCCTCACAATGACTCACAATTTCTCACAATGTCTCACAATGCCTTACAATGCCTCACAATGTCTCAATCCCTCACAATGACTCAAAATGTCTCAGCGTCTCAAAATGTCTCACAATGCCTCACAATGTCTCACATTGCCTCAAAATACCTCACAATGTCTCACAATCCCTCAGTGACTCACAATGACTCACAATGACTCACAATGTCTCAAAATGCCTCGCAATGCCTCAAAATACCTCAAAATCCCTCACAATGCCTCACAATATCTCAAAAGACCTCACTATGTCTCAAAAGGCCTCACAATCCCTCACAATGACTCAAAATGTCTCAAAATATCTCACAATGTCTCACAATGCCTCACATCGTCTCAAAATGTCTCTAAGTTTCTCACAGTGTCTCACAGCGTCTCGAAATGTCTCACAATATCTCACAATCCCTCACATCCCCTTACAATGACTCACAAGGACTCAAAATATCTCAGCGTCTCAAAATGTCTCACAATGTCTCACAATGCCTCAAAATGCCTCAAACTGTCTCACAATGTCTCACAATATCTCACAGCGTCTCACATTATCACACAGCGTCTCAAAATATCTCAAAATGTCTCACAAATTCTCAAAATGTCTCACAAAGCCTCACATGGTCTCAAAATGTCTCAAAATATCTCACAGCGTCTCAAAATGTCTCATGATATCTGAAAACGTCTCACAATGCCTCACAATGTCTCAAAATCTCACAGCATTTCAAAATGTCTCAAAATGTCTCAAAATGCCTCAAAATGCCTTACAATGCCTCACAATGTCTCACAATCTCTCACGATCCCTCAAAATGACTAAAATATCTCAAAATTACTCAAAATGTCTTACACCGTCTCAGCGTCTCAAAATGTCTCATAATGTCAATGTCTCAAAATGTCTCACAATGCCTCATAATGTCTCACAATCCCTCACAATGCCTCTGAATGCCTCACAATGTCTCAAAGCGTCTCAAAGTGTCTCAAAATGTCTCAAAATATCTCTAAATGTGTCAAAATGTTTCAAAATGTCTCACAATGCCTTAAAATGCTTCACAATGCCTCACAATCCCTCACAATGCCACACAAAGAGTCACAATGTCTCACAATGTCTCAAAATACCTCACAATGCCTCACAATTTTTCAAAATGTCTCAAAATATCTCAAAATATCTTAATGCCTCAGTGTCTCACAATGTCTAAAAAAAACTCAATCCCTCACAATGCCTCACAATGTTTCAAAATGTCTCAAAATGTCTTACAGTGTCCCACAGTGTGTCTAAATGTCTCACATTGCCTCAAAATGTCTCATCGCGTCTCAAATTGTCTCACAATGCCTCACAATGTCTCACAATGCCTCACAATGTGTCACAATGCCTCACAATGTCTCACAATCCCTCACAATGACTCACATGGACTCACAATGTCTCACAATCCCTCACAATGTCTCCAAATGCCTCACAATGCCTCAAAATGCCTCACAATCCCTCACAATGCCGACAATGTCTCAAAAAACCTCATAATGTTTCAAAATGCCTCAAAATAGCTCACAATGTCTCAATCCCTCACAATGCCTCACAATGACTCAAAATGACTCAACATATCTCACAGCGTCTCAAACTATCTCACGGCGTCTCAAAATGTCTCACATTGTCTCAAAATGTCTCACAGTTACTCACAGTGTCTCACAATGTCTCACAATGTCTCACAATGCCTCACAATGTCCGACAATGTCTCACAATCCCTCACAATGCCTCACAATGACTCAAAAGGTCTCACAGCGTCTCAGAATGTTTAAAAATCTCAAATTGTCTCACAATGCCTTACAATGTCTCACTGTTTCACAATCCCTCACAATGACTCAATGTCTCAAAATGTCTCACAATCCCTCACAATGCCTCACAATGACTCAAAATCTGCGTTCAGAATGTTTCAAAATCTCAAAATTGTCTCACAAAGCCTCAATGTCTCACAATGTCTCACAATCCCTCACAATGACTCAATATTCAATTCACAATGTCTCACTCAGCGTCACAGCGTCTCAAATTGTATCAAATTGTCTCAAAATGCCTCAATGTCTCACAATGACTCACAATGTCTCACAATGACTCACAATGTCTCACAATGTCTCACAATGTCTCAAAATAACTCAAAATGGGTAACAGTGTTTCACAGCGTCTCAAAATGTCTCAAATGTCTCACAATGTCTCACAGTCTCAAAATACCTCACAATGCCTTACAATGACTCAAAATGTCTCACAGCGTCTCAACATGTCTCAAAATGTCTCACAATGCCCCACAATGTCTCATAATGTCTCACAATGTCTCACAATCCCTTACAATGACTCAAAATGTCTCACAGCGTCTCAAAATGTCTCAAAAGGCGTCAAAATGCCTCATAATGTCAAACAATGTCTCACAATCCCTCAAAATGACTCACAATTACTCACAATGACTCACAATGTCTCAAAATCCCTCACAATGACTCAAAATTTCTCACAGCGTCTCAAAATGTCTTACAATGCCTCACAATGTCTCAATGTCTCACAATCCCTCACAATGCCTTACAATACCTCACAATGTCTCACAAACCCTCACGATCCCTCACAGTGTCTCAAATTTCTCATGGCGTCTAAAATGTCTCAAAATGTCTCACAATGCCTCAAAATAAGTCACAATCCCTCACAATGCCTCACAATGTCTCAAAATTCCTCAAAATGCCTCACAATGTCTCAAAAGTCTCAAAGCGTCTCACAATGTCTCACAATGTCTCACAATGTCTCAAAATGTCTCAAAATGTCTCACAATACCTCACAATATCCCACAATCCCTCACAATGCCTCACAAAGTCTCAAAGTGTCTCAAAATGTCCCAAATGTCCCAAAATGTCGCAAAATGTCTCACATATTCTCAATGTCTCAAAGTGTCTCACATTGCTTCAAAATGTCTCACAGCGTCTCAAAATGTCTCAAAATGTCTCACAATGCCTCACAATGTCTCAAAATATCTCATCTCAAAATATCTCATAGTGGTTCAAAATGTCTCAAAATGTCTCACAATATCTCACAATGCCTCAATGCCTCAAAATGTCTCACAATGTCTCACAATCCCTCATAATGCTTCACGATGACTCAAAATGTCTCACAGCGTCTCAAAATGTCAAAACATTTCACAATGCCTCACAATCCCTCACAATGGCTCACAATGTCTCACAATCCCTCACAATGACTCACACCGTCTCAAAATGTCTTAAAATGTCTCAAAATGTCCCACAATGCCTCACAATGTCTCACAATGATTCACAATGACTCACAATGTCTCACAATCCCTCACAATGACTCACAATGACTCACAATGTCTCAAAAGGCCTCACAATGCCTCAAAATGCCTCACAGTGCCGACAATGTCTCAAAAAACCTCATGTTTCAAAATGCTTCAAAATAGCTCACAATGTCTCAATCCCTCACAATGCCTCACAATGACTCAAATGACTCAAAATGACTCAACATATCTCGCAGTGTCTCAAACTATCTCACAGCGTCTCAAAATGTCTCACAGTGTCTCAAAATGTCTCAGTGTCTCACAGCGTCTCACAATGTCTCACAATGCCTCACAATGCCTCAAAATGCCTCACAATGCCTCACAATGTCCGACAATGTCTCACAATCCCTCACAATGCCTCACAATGATTCAAAATGTCTCACAGCGTCTCAAAATGTTTAAAAATGTCTCAAATTGTCTCACAATGCCTTACAATGTCTCACAATCCCTCACAATCCCTCACAATGACTCAAAATATCTCAATTTTTCTCACAATATCTCAATGTCTCACAGCGTCTCAAAAAGTCTCAAATTGTATCAAATTGTCTCAAAATGCCTCACAATGCCTCAAAATGTCTCACAATGACTCACAATGTCTCACAATGTCTCAAAATATCTCAAAATGGATAAAAGTGTGTCACAGCGACTCACAGCGTCTCAAAATGTCTCACAGTTACTCACAGTGTCTTACAGCGTCTCACAGCGTCTCAAAATGTCTCACAATGCCTCACAATGACTCAAAATATCTCACAGCGTCTCAAAATGTCTCACAATGCCTCACAATGCCTCAATATGTCTCACAATGTCTCACAAACCCTCACAATCCCTCAAAATGACTCAAAATGTCTCACAATGTCTCAAAATGCCTCACAATGTCTCAAAATGCCTCACAATGTCACAAAATGTCTCAAAATGTCTCGCAGTGTCTCACAACGTCTCACAATGTCTCACAGTCTCAAAATACCTCACAATACCTTACAATTGCTCAAAATGTCTCACAGCGTCTCAACATGTCTCAAAATGTCTCACAATGCCTCACAATGCCCCACAATGTCTCATAATGTCTCACAATGTCTCACAATACCTTACAATGACTCAAAATGTCTCACAGCGTCTCAAAATGTCTCAAAAGGCGTCAAAATGCCTCATAATGTCAAACAATGTCTCACAGTGACTCACAATTACTCACAGTCTCAAAATCTCAAAATGTCTCAAAAAGCCTAACAGGGCCTCAAAATCCCTCAATCCCTCACAATGTCTCAAAATGCCTCACAATGTCTCAAAATGTCTCACAGCGTCCAAAAATGTCTCAGAGCATCTCAAAATGTCTCTAAATGTCTCAAAATGTCTCACAATGACTCACGATGTCTCAATCCCTCACAAGGACTCAAAATGTCCCAGAGCGTCTCAATATGTCTCTAAATGTCTCAAAATGTCTCAAACTGTCTCAAAATGCCTCACAATGTCTCACAATGACTCACAATGTCTCAAAATCCCTCACAATGACTCAAAATTTCTCACAGCGTCTCAAAATGTCTTACAATGCCTCACAATGTCTCACAATCCCTCACAATCCCCCACAATCCCTCACGATCCCTCACAATGACTCAAAATTTCTCAGCGTCTCAAAATGTCTCACAATGCCTCAAAATAAGTCGCAATCCCTCACAATGCCTCATAATGTCTCAAAATGCCTCACAATGTCTCAAAATGTCTCAAAAATTCTCAAAGCGTCTCAAAATATCTCACAATATCTCACAATGTCTCACAATATCTCACAATGTCTCACAATATCTCACAATGTCTCACAATATCTCACAATGTCTCACAATACCTCACAATCCCTCACAATGCCTCACAAAGTCTCAGTGTCTCAAAATATCTCAAAATGTCCCAAATGTCCCAAAATGTCGCAAAATGTCTCGCATATTCTCAATGTCTCACAGTGTCTCATAATGTCTCACATTGCTTCAAAATGTCTCACAGCGTCTCAAAATGTCTCAAAAGGACTCACAATTATTGTATGCATGTATTGGTTAGAAATTAAACTACGTGTAGAATTAGATAAATGCGTAGTTTCTGTGTAAGTGCGTGCGTGCTTTAGCGTGAGTTCCAGAGTTCTAGAAGTCGTTGTACCTGTTAATTATTTGTCATATAAATTGTAATGCGAAAGTTGAGTGAATGGGATATAGATCTTTATTACTATCAAATTTGAAGTTGTCATGTAACTGAAAGTGTGTAAATGTAAAATTCTGTATGCAAATGATTAATTGAAATAATTAGATAAATAAAAGTTAGCAACTGTTTTGGATAGGATCCCGAGTGCTTTGTCACGCAGCACTAATCAGATCATTGTGCGAGGTCGTCCTGTACGCATCAGTGCATTTCCGTGACTGTGGTGAAGAGTGGAAAGACGAAGTGTACCTTACTCGTACAATATATTAACTTTTGACGTGCAGCGTTTTACTTCACCTTATTGTTAACCGAAAAACAATAAATGGTGGCGCGGTGTCGAAAGTTAAGTGCTCCCCAACCGGCCTACCCACAGCGTCTACGCCATTAGTGCATCGGCAGTGTCCAAGTCCCTCTGCATTGTTTACAACAGAGTGAAGATCTGTGTGACCCTTTTCCAGTCTGCGCTCCTTGTGTGATCCCATATTGCATTTTCAAGCAATTCTCTGCCCTGCAAGCGGCATTCCACCATACACAAGCGCCAGTGCTATAAGGTCACCTCACCACGCTACCTCCAACCACGTTCGTCGCTACCCAAGCCATCGTTCGCATTTTCCAAGCTCCGGAATGTGATGTTCTCTGTATGCCAGAATCCACACGTGTCAAAGGCATATCACTAATTTCAGCCTTATGCACTACCTCCAAGAAAGGTCATACATCTTTTCTTGTTGCCAATGATACTCATGCTCCCCTCCACCTCAAACTTGGTACTAACTTATGTGATTTTCTTGTGTATCCTTCAAGAGTAAAAGTCATAGATGACCAAAATTCTTCCTTGCCAGTTTGTACCATTAACTCCGATGTGCATCAAGCACACGTTCCTATTGACGCATCTCACTTCAAAACCCTTGACTTCCCCGATGCTCAACAGGAATTAACTTCTTTATGCAATGCCTTTCGCCATGTCATTGCCTTGCCAGGTGAATCCCTAGGTTCTACAGACCTCATTCACCACCACATTCCCCTTCGTGATGGCTCTAAACCTTGCTATATTCCGGCTTATAGACTCCCGCACAGTAAGCGCAAGATTGTAGACAAGCTCATTGCAGACATGCTTGCCCAAGATATCATTGAACCTTCTATTTCTGAGTGGAATTTTCCCCTATTTGTTGTTCCCAAACCAGATGGTACATTTCGACCTGTTGTTGATTTTAGAGAGCTTAACAAAATCACTGTCCCCGAAAGAACGCCCATTCCCGTTCTCCAGGAAATCCTACATTCTGTTGGTCAGAATAATACTGTCTTTTCAACTTTAGACCTAATGTCAGGATATTTTCAAATTCCTCTTGCTCCGGAAAGCAGACCTCTAACAGCCTTCTCTACCCCTTCTGGTCATTTCCAATTCAAACGTTTGGCTATGGGTCTCACTTCTGCTCCTTCTGTCTTCACACGACTTATGCATACCGTACTTCATGGCTTAATTGGTGAAAATGTTTTCATGTATTTGGATGACATCATAATAGCTTCCAAATCTGTACCCGACCACATTCACACCCTTCAACAAGTCTTTTCTCGTCTTGCAGATGCCAACCTTAAACTTAAACTCAGCAAATGCTCCTTTCTTAAGAAAGAAATTCGTTTTCTTGGACATGTACTAACTTCTGATGGCATTCTTACGGTTCCTGATAAAGTCAAAGCTGTTGCTGACTTCCCTCGTCCAACGAACCTTGAGCACCTTCGCTCCTTCCTTGGTCTTTCAGGTTATTACCGTAGGTACATCCGCAATTATTCAAAAATTGCAGCCCCTCTTACTTCCCTACTAAAGAAAGATGTACCCTTCCACTGGTCGTCTGCCCAGGAACAAGCCTTTGCAGACTTAAAGAATGCCCTTACCACTGCTCCTGTCTTAGCCTTTCCTAACTATGACTTACCCTTTATTCTCTACACCGATGCCTCATTCCAAGGTCTTGGTGCTGTCCTCATGCAAGAACAAGACACACACCTTCGCCCTATTGCCTTTACCAGCAGACTCCTTAACAAAGCTGAACGGAACTATTCTGTCACAGAAATTGAAGCTCTTGCTGTAATATATGCACTTAGACATTTTAAGGAAATCATTCTAGGCTATCCTGTCACAGTCCATACAGACCACCAGGCACTTCTTCAACTTTTCAGAGGCAAGAACTTGTCCGGAAAACTTGCTCGCTGGTTCTTGACTATTCAAGAATTCAGTCCCACCTTCTCATTTGTGCGCGGATCAGCAAACCATGTTGCAGACGCACTTTCTAGAAATGTTGCTGCTATCAATACCCTCCCTCAGCCAGTCACTCTTACTCATGCGCGTATACAAGCAGCTCAAAGATCCGACCCAATGTGGAAACGTGTGATATTCTCTCTCGAGTCAGGAGATACATCTGATCTTACAGACTTACCTACCTCCTTGGAACACTTCAGACTTGTCAATGACGTTCTTTATCACGAAACCACACTTTCCAACAAGCATGAACCAAACAGACTTGTACAACAACTCGTAGTTCCTTCTGACTTAGTACCTGAAGTTCTGTTCCTTTTACATGATTCTCCACTTGCTGCACATCCAGGAAAAGACAAATGTGTTACACAGGCCAGACTTCAGTACTTTTGGCTTACGATGAGAAAGGATATTCATAACCACATTGACGCCTGTCATTCATGTGCTAGCCATAAAGGTCATATTCAAAGTAAAGTTCCAATATTGACATACCCAATCCCTAGCAAACCCTTTGATATGGTTGCAATTGACCTTCTCAAATTACCACTCACTTCTAGTGGAAACCAGTACCTGTTTGTGTGTATGGATCATTTTTCCAGATTTTGCATACTTGCACCTATCCCAGACAAGACTGCGACAACAATTGCAAAGACATTCATTGACAAAGTTATTTGCCCCTTCACTACTCCCAAAGTTCTTCTCTCTGACAATGGCACGGAATTCAACAATGAGATTCTTTCCAATATTTGCAAGTCCTTTCAAATCACAAAATGTAATATTGTTGCATACCACCCCAGTTCAAATGGCCTTGTTGAACGGCAAAACAGAAAGATTCTCAATGTTCTCCGACACCTCGCTTCTGATCTCCATCTCTCCTGGGATCACCATGTCCCTATGATTAAGTCTTGCCTTAACAGTGCCATCAATAGGTCCATATCAGAGTCGCCTCACTTTGTCATCTTTGGTTCCGACAAGCGACTCCCATATGACCTTCTTGCTTCAGAAATAGGTCCCATTTACAACCTTGATGATTTTGTAAAGGTTTCACTTTCAAATTTCAGCTCTCTCTTCAAGAGAATTACTCAGTCTCTTTCTCTCGCTAAAGACGAGATGGCCCGTCTTCACAATAAAAATGCTAGAGAATCTAACATTACAGTAGGTGACATTGTATATGCCCAGAACCATTCTCCATCTTCCAAGCTTTCACCAAAATTTCTTGGTCCTTTCCGTGTCCTCGCACTAGAACCTACAAACAAAGTCAAACTAAAACACTTGCATTCCGACACAGAATCCATCATGCACCTGGACACCCTTAAGCTTTTCTCTCGAGGTGTAGACTGTGACAATGACACTCCGACTCCCGCAGAACCCCTTCCTCCCTCCCCTCCCATTTCAACATCCCCTGTCTCCCACCCATATAATCTTCGCAACCGTCATACTTCTTGAACCTTCAATCCCTATAGCTGCCAAAAATGTTCTCCACTACCTTCCTTTATTAAATTAATGTTCCATGTATGTTCTCCATGTATATATATATAATGTTCATATGCCAGCATGTACTAATTGCATTTATATCTTTTGTACGTTACATTGTAAGTCGCTGGGGCCAGCTCCTTTCACGTGGCCGAGCGTTTATTGTATGCATGTATTGGTTAGAAATTAAACTACGTGTAGAATTAGATAAATGCGTAGTTTCTGTGTACGTGTGTGCGTGCGTGCGTGCTTTAGCGTGAGTTCCAGAGTTCTAGAAGTCGTTGTACCTGTTAATTATTTGTCATATAAATTGTAATGCGAAAGTTGAGTGAATGGGATATAGATCTTTATTACTATCAAATTTGAAGTTGTCATGTAACTGAAAGTGTGTAAATGTAAAATTCTGTATGCAAATGATTAATTGAAATAATTAGATAAATAAAAGTTAGCAACTGTTTTGGATAGGATCCCGAGTGCTTTGTCACGCAGCACTAATCAGATCATTGTGCGAGGTCGTCCTGTACGCATCAGTGCATTTCCGTGACTGTGGTGAAGAGTGGAAAGACGAAGTGTACCTTACTCGTACAATATATTAACTTTTGACGTGCAGCGTTTTACTTCACCTTATTGTTAACCGAAAAAACAATACAATGCCTCACAATACCTCATAATGTCTCAAAATATCTCACATCTCAAAATATCTCACAGCGTCTCAAAATGTCTCACAATATCTCACAATGCCTCAAAATGTCTCACACTGTCTCACAATCCCTCATAATGCTTCACGATGACTCAAAATGTCTCACAGCGTCTCAAAATGTCTCACAACTTTTCACAATGCCTCACAATCCCTCACAATGGCTCACAATGCCTCACAATGTCTCACAAGTTCTCACAATTCCTCACAATGACTCAAAATGACTTACAATGACTCACACCGTCTCAAAATGTCTTAAAATCTCAAAATGCCTCACAATGCCTCACAATGTCTCACAATCCCTCACAATTCCTCACAATTACTCAAAATGTCTCACAGCGTCTCATAATGTCACACAGCATTTCAAAATGTATCAAAATGTATCAAAATTTCTCACAGCGTCTCACAATGCCTCACAATGTCTCACCATGTCTCACACCGTCTCACAATGTCTCAAAGTATCTCAAAATGTCTCAAATGTCTCACAATGTCTCACAATGTCTTACAATCCCTCACAATGTCTAACAATGCCTCACAATGTCCCAAAATGTCTCAAAATTCCTCACAATGCCTCACAATCCCTCACAATGCCTCACAATGCCTCACAATTTCTCTAAATGTCTCACAATCCCTCACAATGCCTCACAATGACTGTATACGGCTCATATACACGATGAGTAATATAACCCCAGTCATATAACCCACTCCTTAACTCACTGTCCACCACGGGCATTAATCGCTGAGTCAATCCTTTGGCTTCGCGACAACACCGTCAACCACCAAACACACAAACGAACACACGCGATCAATCTAGTAGCCACCCAGTACTGACATACGATATTACGTATACTGACGGTCCTCCCCTGGATATATAATTAACATGTATGATAGTAGACAACAATACGTAATCAATACAGTTGCACCACCCATGTGAGACAACGGACCTTCTCGAAATTATTGTAAATCTGAAGACTAAACCCAACACGAGAAAGTGTTGAGGTTAGCACTTCCGGCCAATGACCACCAGGGTAGCGTGGCCGAGAGCGTCAGTTGGGACGATGACGGGTGTTGTGCAAGAAGAGGTGTGATAAACAGTTATCTATGTAACCAATATTGTATCGTTCTGTTTAACAGTTGACAGTGTATATACCATTACTGTGAAACCTGGAAGCTTTGAATAAAGGGGTATAAACTTAATACGAGTTTACACAAACCAGTACCCCGTACCTAGTGAACGATACAATGACTCAAAATGTCTCACAGCGTCTCAAAATGTCTCACAAAGCTTCACAATGCCTCACAATTTCTCAATCCCTCACAATCCTTCATAATGACTCAAAATGTCTCACAGCGTCTCAAAAAGTATAAAAATACCTCACAAAGTCTGAAAATGTCTCACCGCGTCTCACAATGTCTCACAATATCTTACAACGTCTCACAATGTCCTACAATGTCTCACAATGTCTACAAAATGACTAAAATTTCTCACCGTGTCTCAGTGTCTAGCAGTGTCTCAAAATGTCTGTGTCTCAAAATGTCTCAGTGCCTCAAAATGTCTCACAGCATCTCAAAATGTCTCACAATGCCTCACAGCGTCTCAAAATGTCTCACAATGCCTCACAAGGCATCACAATGCCTCACAAGGCATCACAATGCCTCACAATGTCTCACAAGGTCTCACAATCCCTCAGAATCTTTCACAATGTCTCAAAATGTCTCACAATGCCTCAAAATGCCTCAAAATGCCCCAAAGTGTCTCACAATCCCACACAATCCCTCATAATAACTCAAAATTTCTCACAGCGTCTAAAAATATCTCAAAATCTCTCACAATGCCTAACAATGCCTCACAATGTCTCACAATCCCCCACAATGCCTCACAATGACTCAAAATGTCTCACAGAGTCTCAAAATGTTTCAAAATGTCGCACAATGCATCACAATTTCTCACAATGCCTCACAATACCTCACAATGTTTCAAAATGCCTCAAAATGTCTCACAATGTCTCAAAATGTCTCACAATGTCTCACAATGTATCACAACGTCTCACAACGTCTCACAATGTCACATGTCTCATAATGTCTCATAATGTCTCACAATGTCTCACAATATCTCACAATGTCTCACAATGTCTCACAATGTTTCAAAATACCTCACAATCCCTCAATATACCTCACAATTTTTCAAAATTTCTCAAAAATGTTCAAAATGTCTCAAAATATCTTACAGTATCTCAAAATGTCTCACATTGTCTTCCAGTGCCTCACAAAATGTCTCAAAATGTCTCAAAATGCCTCACAGATTCCCAAAATGTCTCACAATGTCTCACAATGTCTCAAAATACCTCACAATGCCTCACAATGTCTCAAAATATCTCAAAATGTCTCAATGTCTCGCAGTGCCTCAAAGTGTCTCACATTGCCTCAAAATATCTCACAGCGTCTCAAAATGTCTCGAAATGTCTCACAATACCTCACAATGCCTCACAATGTCTCAACATATCTCCCTCAAAATATCTCACAGCGTCTCAAAATGTCTCACAATGTGTCACAATCCCTCACAATCCCTCACTATGACTCAGAATGTCTCACAATGCCTCACAATGTCTCAAAATATTTCTTAATGTCTCACGTCTCAAAATGTCTCAAAATGTCTCAATGCCTCACAATGACTCACAATCCCTCAAAATGCCTCACAATGCCTCACAATCCCTAACAATGCCTCACAATGTCTCACAATCCCTCAATGCCTCACAATGACTCACAATGACTCAAAATGTCTCAGCGTCTCAAAATGTCTCACAATGCCTCACAATGTCTCAATCCCTCATAATCCCTCACAATGACTCAAAATGTCTCACAGCGTCTCAAAATGTCTCAAAATACCTCACAAAGTCTCAAAATGTCTCAGCGTCTCACAATTTATGATACGTTAGTCTGGTGACACTAGGCATCTATATCTTGTTTGTCTTCAAATGTGCTGTGTTAGGGGTGCATGTCGTGGGAAACGCAAGGTAAGCAAGAGGAAGTCTCGCTCTGTTGCAAGCATGTGGATCACGTGCGTGGTGGGTGATGGTTAGTAATGGTAATGGATACACCTCAAAATATCTCACAGCGTCTCAAAATGTCTCAAAATGTCTCACAATACCTTACAATGCCTCACAATGTCTCACAATGTCTCAAAATATCTCACAGCGTCTCAAAATATCTCACAGCTTCTTAAAATGTCTCAAAATGTCTCACAATTCCTCACAATGTCTATAAATTTTCTCAAATTTCCTCACAATGCCTCACAATGCCTCAAAATGTCTCAAAATGTCTAAAAAAATCACAGTGTCTCAGTATCTCACAGTGTCTCAGTGTCTCAAAATGTCTCACAGTGTCTCAAAATGTCTCAGTGCCTCAAAATGTCTCAGCGTCTAAAAATGTTTCACAATGCCTCACAGCGTCTCAAAATACCGCACAATGCCTCACAGTCTCAAAATGCCTCACAATGCCTGACAGTGTCTAGAAATGCCTCAATGCCACACAATGCCTCACAGTCCCTTACAATCCCTCACAATGTCTCTCAATGTCTCTCAATCCCTCAAAATGTCTCAAAATGTCTCAAAATACCTCACAATGCCTCACAATGTCTCACAATCCCTCACAATGACTCAAACTGTCTCACAGCGTCTCACAATGTTTCAAAATGTCTCACAATGCCTCACAATCCCTCACAATGCCTCACAATGTCTCAAACTGCCTCACAATGTCTCACAATGTCTCACAACGTCTCACATCTCAAAATGTCTCACAATGTCTCAATATACCTCACAATGTTTCAAAATGTCTCAAAATGTCTCAATATCTTACAGTGTCTCAAAATGTCTCACATTGCCTCACAATGCCTCATAAACCTTCACAAGGTCTCACAATGCCTCACAATGCCTCAGAATGCCTCACAATGTTTCACAATGTCTCAAAATACCTAACAATGCCTCACAATGCCTCACAATGTGTCAAATTGTCTCAAAATGTCCCAAAAGGTCTCAAAATGTCTCAGTGTCTCAAAATGTCTCACATAGCCTCAAAATGTCTCACAGCGTCTCGAAATGTCTCACAATGCCTCACAATGTCTCAATGCCTCACAATTCCTCACAAGGTCTCACAATGCCTCACAATTCCTCACAATACCTCACAATGTCTCACAATGTCTCAACATATATCACAGCTTCTCAAAATATCTCACAGCGTCTCAAAATGTCTCAAAATGTCTCAGAATGTCTCAAAATTTCTCAAATTTTCTCAAAATGTCTCAAAATGCCTCAAAATGTCTCACAATGTCTTACAATAACTCACAATGTCTCACAATGTCTCAAAATATCTCACAGCGTCTCAAAATATCTCACAGCGTCTAAAAATGTCTCAAAATGTCTCTCAATGCCTCACAATGTCTCCAAATATCTCACAGCGTCTAACTATATATCACAGCGTCTCAAAACGTCTCAAAATGTCTCACAATGCCTCAAAATATCTCACAGCGTCTCAAAATGTCTCACAATGCCACACAATGCCTCACAATACCTCAAAATGTCTCACAATCCCACACAATTCCTTACAATGACTCAAAATATCTCACACCCTCTCAGCGTCACAAAATGTCTCAAAATGTCTCAAAATGTCTCACAATGTCTCACAAAGTCTCAAACTGCCTCACAATGCCTCACAATCTCTCACAATATCTCCCAATCCCTCACAATCCCTTCCAATGACTCACAATGTCTCAAAATGTCTCAGAGCGTCTCACAATGTCTCACAATGTCTACAAAATTTCTCAAATTTCCTCACAATGCCTCAAAATGTCTCAAAATTTCTCACAGCGTCTCATTATCTCACATTGCCTCAAAATGTCTCACAGTGTCTCAAAATGTCTCACAGTGCCTCAAAATGTCTCACAGCGTCTCAAAATGTCTCACAATGCCTCACAGCGTCTCAAAATGCCGCACAATGCCTCACAGTGTCTAAAAATGCCTCAATGCCACACAATGCCTCACAATCCCTCACAATGCTTCACAATGCCTCACAATGTCTCACAATCCCTGACAATGCCTCACAATGCCTCACAATGTCTCACAATGTCTCACAACATCTCAAAATGTCTCGCAACGTCTCAAAATGTCTCACAATGCCTCACAATCCCTCACAATAATTCACAATGCCTCACAATGACTCAAAATATCTCAATGTCTCACAATGTCTCAAAATACCTCACAATCCCTCAAAATGCCTCAAAATGTTTGAAAATGTCTCAAAATGTCTTACAGTGTCTCAGTGTCTAACAATGTCTCACAATATCTCACAATGTCTCAAAATACCTCATAATCACTCGCAATGCCTCAAAATGTTTCAAATTCTCAAAATGTCTTACAGTGTCTCAGTGTCTCAAAATGTCTCACATTACCTCAAAATGTCTCATCGCGTCTCAAAATGTCTCGAAATATCTCACAATGCCTCACAATGTCTCACAATCCCTCACAATGACTCAAAATGTCTCAGCGTATCAAAATGTCTCACAATGCCTCACAATGCCTCACAATGTGTCAGAAAGACTCACAATGCCTCACAATGTCTCAATCCCTCACAATCCCTAACAATGACTCACAATATCTCACAATGCCTCATATAGCCTAACATAGCCTCAAAATGCCTCACAATGTCTTAAAATGCCTCACAATGTCTTAAAATGCCTCACAATGTCTCACAATGTTTCAATCTCTCACAATCCCTCACAATGCCTCAAAATTACTCAAAATGTCTCACAGCGTCTTAAAATGTCTCAAAATGTCTCACAATGTCTCACATTGTCTCACATTGTCTCACAATCCCTCACAATGAATCAAAATGTCTCACAGCGTCCTAAATGTCTCAAAATGTATCACAATGCCTCATGATCCCTCACAATACCTCACGATCCCTCACAATGCCTCACAGTGTCTCAAAATGTATCAAAATGACTCACAATGACTCACAATTACTCAAAATGTCGCAAAGCGTCTAAAAATGCCTCAAAATGTCTCACAATGCCTCATAATGTCTCACAATGTCTCACAATCCCTCATATTGACTCAAAATGCCTCACAATGTCTCAAAATGCCTCACAATGTCACAAAATGTCTCACAATGCCTCACAATGTTTCAAAATGTCTCGAAATGTCTAAAAATGTCTCACAGTGTCTCAATGTCTCACAGCGTCTCAAAATGTCTCGAAATGTCTCAAATTGTCTCAAAATGTCTCACAATGTCTCAGTCTCAAAATACCTCACAATCCCTCACAATGACTCGAAATATCTCACAGCGTCTCAAATGTCTCAAAATGTCTCACAATACCTCAAAATGCCCCACGGGTGACTGGTGTGGGATTGCAGTGCAGGGCATCCCAGGCCTTGCCGGACCTGTGGGTGTGATAGCGGGTAAATCGGTGGAGGTGACCAAAATGGCCCAAAATCCAAAAAATCTCCAAGGGGGTCCCCCATGGATTTTGGGTGGAAATCCGAAGGTCAGCGATTTGCTCCAAACTGGCGCCACAAGTACACAGTGGGACAGGGTGCACATGACCGTAGACAGCGGAATCCTGAGGCGAAGGGTGTGGCCGTGAGAGCCCTGGAAAGTTGTGCCTTTTGACGTTTATGCCTGTGGGAGGGATACCGTGCGGGTGACTGGTGTGGGATTGCAGTGCAGGGCATCCCAGGCCTTGCCGGACCTGTGGGTGTGATAGCGTAGGCATGAGAATCGTCAGACCAAGGGTGTGGCGCTGAGAGCCCTCCAAAGTTGTGCCTTTTGACGTTTATGCCTGTGGCCGGGATCCCGTGTGCCCGACTGGTGTGGGATTGCAGTGGAGGGCATCCCAGGCCTTGCCGGACCTGTGGGTGTCATAGCGGGTAAATCGGTGGAGGTGACCAAAATGACCCAAAACCCAAAAAAACTCAAAGGGGGGGCCCCATGGAATTTGGGGGGAAATCCGAAGGTGGGCGATTTGGTCCAAACTTGCGCCACAAGTAGAGGGTGGGATAGGGTGCACACCAGCGTAGGCATGAGAATCGTCAGACCAAGGGTGTGGCGCTGAGAGCCCTCCAAAGTTGTGCCTTTTGACGTTTATGCCTGTGGCCGGGATCCCGTGTGCCCGACTGGTGTGGGATTGCAGTGGAGGGCATCCCAGGCCTTGCCGGACCTGTGGGTGTCATAGCGGGTAAATCGGTGGAGGTGACCAAAATGACCCAAAACCCAAAAAAACTCAAAGGGGGGGCCCCATGGAATTTGGGGGGAAATCCTTGGGTGGGCGATTTGGTCCAAACTTGCGCCACAAGTAGAGGGTGGGATAGGGTGCACACCAGCGTAGGCATGAGAATCGTCAGACCAAGGGTGTGGCGCTGAGAGCCCTCCAAAGTTGTGCCTTTTGACGTTTATGCCTGTGGCCGGGATCCCGTGTGCCCGACTGGTGTGGGATTGCAGTGGAGGGCATCCCAGGCCTTGCCGGACCTGTGGGTGTCATAGCGGGTAAATCGGTGGAGGTGACCAAAATGACCCAAAACCCAAAAAAACTCAAAGGAATTTGGGGGGAAATCCGAAGGTGGGCGATTTGGTCCAAACTTGCGCCACAAGTAGAGGGTGGGATAGGGTGCACACCAGCGTAGGCATGAGAATCGTCAGACCAAGGGTGTGGCGCTGAGAGCCCTCCAAAGTTGTGCCTTTTGACGTTTATGCCTGTGGCCGGGATCCCGTGTGCCCGACTGGTGTGGGATTGCAGTGGAGGGCATCCCAGGCCTTGCCGGACCTGTGGGTGTCATAGCGGGTAAATCGGTGGAGGTGACCAAAATGACCCAAAACCCAAAAAAACTCAAAGGGGGGGCCCCATGGAATTTGGGGGGAAATCCGAAGGTGGGCGATTTGGTCCAAACTTGCGCCACAAGTAGAGGGTGGGATAGGGTGCACACCAGCGTAGGCATGAGAATCGTCAGACCAAGGGTGTGGCGCTGAGAGCCCTCCAAATTTGTGCCTTTTGACGTTTATGCCTGTGGCCGGGATCCCGTGTGCCCGACTGGTGTGGGATTGCAGTGGAGGGCATCCCAGGCCTTGCCGGACCTGTGGGTGTCATAGCGGGTAAATCGGTGGAGGTGACCAAAATGACCCAAAACCCAAAAAAAACTCAAAGGGGGGGCCCCATGGAATTTGGGGGGAAATCCGAAGGTGGGCGATTTGGTCCAAACTTGCGCCACAAGTAGAGGGTGGGATAGGGTGCACACCAGCGTAGGCATGAGAATCGTCAGACCAAGGGTGTGGCGCTGAGAGCCCTCCAAAGTTGTGCCTTTTGACGTTTATGCCTGTGGCCGGGATCCCGTGTGCCCGACTGGTGTGGGATTGCAGTGGAGGGCATCCCAGGCCTTGCCGGACCTGTGGGTGTCATAGCGGGTAAATCGGTGGAGGTGACCAAAATGACCCAAAACGTAAAAAAACTCAAAGGGGGTCCCCCCATGGAATTTGGGGGGAAATCCGAAGGTGAGCGATTCGGTCCAAAGTTTCGCCACAAGTAGAGAGTGGGATAGGCTGCACATGACTGTTGACAGCGGAATGGTGAGACCAAGGGTGTGGCCGTGAGAGCCATGGAAAGTTCCGCCAAATGACGTTTATGCCTGTAAAAGGGATAGGGTGTGGGTGACTGGTGTGGGATTGCGGTGGAGGGCATGCCAGGGCCCCCCGGACCCGTGGGTGTGATAGCGGGTAAATCGGTGTCGGTGACCAAAATGACCCAAAACGTAAAAAAACTCAAAGGGGGTCCCCCATGGAATTTGGGGGGAAATCCGAAGGTGAGCGATTCGGTCCAAAGTTTCGCCACAAGTAGAGAGTGGGATAGGCTGCACATGACCGTTGACAGCGGAATGGTGAGACCAAGGGTGTGGCCGTGAGAGCCATGGAAAGTTCCGCCAAATGACGTTTATGCCTGTAAAAGGGATAGGGTGTGGGTGACTGGTGTGGGATTGCGGTGGAGGGCATGCCAGGGCCCCCCGGACCCGTGGGTGTGAGAGCGGGTAAATCGGTGTCGGTGACCAAAATGACCCAAAACGTAAAAAAAACTCAAAGGGGGTACCCCATGGTACCGTGCCAGTGCCAGTGACTCCTGTGCCATTGCACTGCAGGGCATCCCAGGGCCCCCCGGACCCGTGGCCGTCATAGCGGGTAAATCGGTGGAGGTGACCAAAATGACCCAAAACCTAAAAAAAAATCAAAGGGGGTACCCCATGGAATTTGGGGGGAAATCCGAAGGTCAGCGATTCAGTCCAAAGTTGCGCCACAAGTAGAGAGTGGGATAGGCTGCACATCACCGTTGACAGCGGAATCCTGAGACCAAGGGTCTGGCCGTCAGAGCCATCGAAAGTTCCGTCAAATGACGTTTATGCCTGTAAAAGGGGATACCGTGCCAGTGACTGCTGTGCCATTGCACTGCAGGGCATCCCAGGGCCCCCCGGACCCCATGGATTTTGGGGGGAAATCCGAAGGTCAGCGATTTGGTCAAAACTTGCGCCACAAGTACACAGTGGGACAGGGTGCACATCACCGTAGACTGCGGAATCGTGAGACCAAGGGTGTGGGCGTCAGAGCCCTCCAAATTTGGGCCTTTTGACGTTTATGCCTGTGGCAGGGATACCGTGCGCCTGACTGGTGTGGGATTGCAGTGGAGGGCATGTCAGGCCTTGCCGGACCTATGGGTGTCATAGCGGGTAAATCGGTGGGGGTGACCAAAATTACCCAAAACCCCAAAAATCTCAAAGGGGCCCCATGGATTTTGGGGGGAAATCCGGAGGTCAGCGATTTGGTCCAAACTTGCGCCACAAGTACACAGTGGGACAGGGTGCACATCACCGTAGACAGCGGAATCCTGAGACCAAGGGTGTGGGCGTCAGAGCCCTCCAAAGTTTGGCCTTTTGACGTTTATGCCTCTGGCAGGGATACCGTGCGCCTGGCTGGTGTGGGATTGCAGTGGAGGGCATGCCAGGCCTTGCCGGACCTGTGGGTGTCATGGCGGGTAAATCGGTGGGGGTGACCAAAATGACCCAAAACCAAAAAAATGCGAAGATCAGCGATTTGGTCCAAACTTGCGCCACAAGTAGAGGGTGGGATAGGATGCACACTAGCGTAGGCAGCACAATCCTGAGACCAAGGGTGTGGCGCTGGGAGCCCTCCAAAGTTGGTCCTTTTGACGTTTATGCCTGTGGCAGGGATACCGTGCGCCTGACTGGTGTGGGATTGCAGTGGAGGGCATGCCAGGCCTTGCCGGACCTGTGGGTGTCATAGCGGGTAAATCGGTGGAGGTGACCAAAATGACCCAAAAGCGAAAAAAAGTCCATGAAATTTTTGGGGAAATCCGAAGGTGAACGATTTGGTCCAAAGTTGCGCCACAAGTAGAGGGTGGGATAGGGTGCACAACAGCGTAGACAGCAGAATCCTGACACCAAGGGTGTGGCGCTGGGAGCCCTCCAAAGTTGGTCCTTTTGACGTTTATGCCTGTGGCAGGGATACCGTGTGCCTGACTGGTGTGGGATTCCAGTGGAGGGCATGCCAGGCCTTGCCGGACCTGTGGGTGTCATAGCGGGTAAATGGGTGGAGGTGACCAAAATGCCCCAAAAGCGAAAAAAAATCCATGAAATTTTTGGGGAAATCCGAAGGTGAACGATTTGGTCCAAACTTGCGCCACAAGTAGAGGGTGGGATAGGGTGCACACCAGCGTAGGCAGCAGAATCCTGACACCAAGGGTGTGGCGCTGGGAGCCCTCCAAATTTGGTCCTTTTGACGTTTATGCCTGTGGCAGGGATACCGTGTGCCTGACTGGTGTGCCATTGCCCAGCAGGGCATCACAGGCCTTGCCGGACCTGTGGGTGTCATAGCGGGTAAATTGGTGAAGGTGACCAAAATGCCCCAAAAGCGAAAAAAAAACTCCAAGGGGGTACCCCATGGAATTTTTGGGGAAATCCGAAGGTCAGCGATTTGGTCCAAACTTGCGACAAAACTAGAGGGTGGGATAGGGTGCACACCAGCGTAGGCAGGACAATCCTGAGACCAAGGGTGTGGCGCTGGGAGCCCTCCAAATTTGGTCCTTTTGACGTTTATGCCTGTGGCAGGGATACCGTGTGCCTGACTGGTGTGCCATTGCCCAGCAGGGCATCCCAGGCCTTGCCGGACCTGTGGGTGTCATAGCGGGTAAATCGGTGGAGGTGACCAAAATGACCCAAAACCCAAAAAAAACTCCAAGGGGGTACCCCATGGAATTTTTGGGGAAATCCGAACGTCAGCGATTTGGTCCAAACTTCCGCCACAAGTAGAGGGTGGGATAGGGTGCACACCAGCGTAGGCAGCACAATCCTGAGACCAAGGGTGTGGCGCTGGGAGCCCTCCAAATTGGTCCTTTTGACGTTTATGCCTGTGGCAGGGATACCGTGTGCCTAACTGGTGTGCCATTGCCCAGCAGGGCATGCCAGGCCTTGCCGGACCTGTGGGTGTCATAGCGGGTAAATCGGTGGAGGTGACCAAAATGCCCCAAAAGCGAAAAAAAAAACTCCAAGGGGGTACCCCATGGAATTTGGGGGGGAAATCCGAAGGTGAGCGATTTGGTCCAAAGTTGCGACAAAACTAGAGGGTGGGATAGGGTGCACACCAGCGTAGGCAGCACAATCCTGAGACCAAGGGTGTGGCGCTGGGAGCCCTCCAAAGTTGGTCCTTTTGACGTTTATGCCTGTGGCAGGGATACCGTGTGCCTGACTGGTGTGGGATTGCAGTGGAGGGCATGCCAGGCCTTGCCGGACCTGTGGGTGTCATAGCGGGTAAATCGGTGAAGGTGAGCAAAATGCCCCGAAAGCGAAAAAAAAACTCCAAGGGGGTACCCCATGGAATTTTTGGGGAAATCCGAAGGTGAGCGATTTGGTCCAAACTTGCGCCACAAGTAGAGGGTGGGATAGGGTGCACACCAGCGTAGGCAGCACAATGCCGGACCTGTGGGTGTCATAGCGGGTCAATCGGTGGGGGTGACCAAAATGACCCAAAACCGAAAAAAAACTCAAAGGGTAGAGGGTGGGTCACCTCCACCGATCTACCCGCTATGACACCCACAGGTCCGGCAAGGCCTGGCATGCCCTCCACTGCAATCCCACACCAGTCAGGCACACGGTATCCCTACCACAGGCATAAACGTCAAAAGGCCCAACTTTCCAGGGCTCTCACCGCCACACCCTTGGTCTCAGGATTGTGCTGCCTACGCTGGCGTGCACCCTATCTCACCCTCTACTTGTGGCAGCAGCAGGCAGGCAGCAGGCAGCAGAATCCTGACACCAAGGGTGTGGCGCTGGGAGCCCTCCAAAGTTGGTCCTTTTGACGTTTATGCCTGTGGCAGGGATACCGTGTGCCTGACTGGTGTGGGATTGCAGTGGAGGGCATGCTAGGCCTTGCCGGACCTGTGGGTGTCATAGCGGGTAAATCGGTGGAGGTGACCAAAATGACCCAAAAGCGAAAAAAAGTCCATGAAATTTTTGGGGAAATCCGAAGGTGAACGATTTGGTCCAAAGTTGCGCCACAAGTAGAGGGTGGGATAGGGTGCACAACAGCGTAGGCAGCAGAATCCTGACACCAAGGGTGTGGCGCTGGGAGCCCTCCAAAGTTGGTCCTTTTGACGTTTATGCCTGTGGCAGGGATACCGTGTGCCTGACTGGTGTGGGATTGCAGTGGAGGGCATGCCAGGCCTTGCCGGACCTGTGGGTGTCATAGCGGGTAAATGGGTGGAGGTGACCAAAATGCCCCAAAAGCGAAAAAAAAATCCATGAAATTTTTTGGGAAATCCGAAGGTGAACGATTTGGTCCAAACTTGCGCCACAAGTAGAGGGTGGGATAGGGTGCACACCAGCGTAGGCAGGACAATCCTGAGACCAAGGGTGTGGCGCTGGGAGCCCTCCAAATTTGGTCCTTTTGACGTTTATGCCTGTGGCAGGGATACCGTGTGCCTGACTGGTGTGCCATTGCCCAGCAGGGCATCCCAGGCCTTGCCGGACCTGTGGGTGTCATAGCGGGTAAATCGGTGGAGGTGACCAAAATGACCCAAAACCAAAAAAAAACTCAAAGGGAATTTGGGGGGAAATCCGAAGGTCAGCGATTTGGTCCAAACTTACGCCACAAGTACACGGTGGGATAGGGTGCACACCAGCGTAGGCAGCACAATCCTGAGACCAAGGGTGTGGCGCTGGGAGCCCTCCAAATTGGTCCTTTTGACGTTTATGCCTGTGGCAGGGATACCGTGTGCCTAACTGGTGTGCCATTGCCCAGCAGGGCATGCCAGGCCTTGCCGGACCTGTGGGTGTCATAGCGGGTAAATCGGTGGAGGTGACCAAAATGCCCCAAAAGCGAAAAAAAAAACTCCAAGGGGGTACCCCATGGAATTTTTTGGGAAATCCGAAGGTGAGCGATTTGGTCCAAAGTTGCGACAAAACTAGAGGGTGGGATAGGGTGCACACCAGCGTAGGCAGCACAATCCTGAGACCAAGGGTGTGGCGCTGGGAGCCCTCCAAAGTTGGTCCTTTTGACGTTTATGCCTGTGGCAGGGATACCGTGTGCCTGACTGGTGTGGGATTGCAGTGGAGGGCATGCCAGGCCTTGCCGGACCTGTGGGTGTCATAGCGGGTAAATCGGTGAAGGTGAGCAAAATGCCCCGAAAGCGAAAAAAAACTCCAAGGGGGTACCCCATGGAATTTTTTGGGAAATCCGAAGGTGAGCGATTTGGTCCAAACTTGCGCCACAAGTAGAGGGTGGGATAGGGTGCACACCAGCGTAGGCAGCACAATGCCGGACCTGTGGGTGTCATAGCGGGTCAATCGGTGGGGGTGACCAAAATGACCCAAAACCGAAAAAAACTCAAAGGGTAGAGGGTGGGTCACCTCCACCGATCTACCCGCTATGACACCCACAGGTCCGGCAAGGCCTGGCATGCCCTCCACTGCAATCCCACACCAGTCAGGCACACGGTATCCCTACCACAGGCATAAACGTCAAAAGGCCCAACTTTCCAGGGCTCTCACCGCCACACCCTTGGTCTCAGGATTGTGCTGCCTACGCTGGCGTGCACCCTATCTCACCCTCTACTTGTGGCGCAAGTTTGGACCAAATCGCTGACCTTCGCATTTCCCCAAAAATTCCATGGGGTACCCCCTTTGAGATTTTTTTGGTTTGGGGGCATTTTGGTCACCTCCACCGATTTACCCGCTATGACACCCACAGGTCCGGCAAGGCCTGGGATGCCCTGCAGTGCAATAGCACACCAGTCAGGCACACGGTATCCCTGCCACAGGCATAAACGTCAAAAGGTCCATCTTTCCAGGGCTCTCACCGCCACTCCCTTGGTCTCAGGATTGTGCTGCCTACGCTGGTGTGCACCCTATCCCACCTTCTACTTGTGCCTTGCTGTGCACTGTGTCCGACTCTCTCCCTGAGGAGCAAGTTTGGATCAAATCGGTCACCTTCGGGTTTTCGGCAAAATTCATGAGATTTTTTTTATTTTGGGTTATTTTGGTCACCTGCTCCGATTTACCCACCATCTCACCCACAGGTTGAGTGCGGCCATGGTTGCCGTGGAGTTCAATTTGACACCACTTAGGCCGACGGTATAGGTGCCAGAGGCCCAAAAGTCAATATTGGGTTAAAAGGCACAACTTTGGAGGGTTGCTAATGCCACGTCTTTGGGATCAGGCTGCTCATGTCTACCTTGCTGTGCACTGTGTCCGACTCTCTCCCTGTGGGGCAAGTTTGGATCAAATCGGTCACCTTCAGATTTTCGGCAAAATTCATGGGGTCCTTTGAGAATTTTTGGATTTTGGGTTATTTTGGTCATCTGCTCCGATTTATCCACCATCTCACCCACAGGTTGAGTGCGGCCAGAGTGGCCGTGGAGTTCAATTTGACACCACTTAGGCCGACGGTATGGGTGCCAGAGGCCCAAAAGTCAACAATGGGTTAAAAGACACAACTTTGGAGGGTTGTTACCGCCACATCCTTGGGCTCAGGCTGCTCATGTCTACCTTGCTGTGCACTGTGTCCGACTCTCTCCCTGTGGGGCAAGTTTGGATCAAATCGGTCACCTTCGAATTTGCGGCAAAATTCATGGGGCTCCTTTGAGATTATTTTGATTTTGGGTTATTTTAGTCACCAGCTCCGATTTACCCGCCATCTCACTCACAGGTTGAGTGCGGCCAGGGTTGCCGTGGAGTTCAATTTGACACCATTTAGGCCGACGGTATGGGTGCTAGAGGCCCAAAAGTCAATATTGGGTTAAAAGGCCCAGATTTGGAGGGTTGCTACCGCCACGTCCTTGGGCTCAGGCTGCTCATCTCTACCTTGCTGTGCACTGTGTCCAATTCTCTCCCTGTGGGGCAAGTTTGGATCAAATCGGTCACCTTCGGATTTCCGGCAAAATTCATGGGGTCTCCTTTGAGATTTGTTGGATTTTGGGTTATATTGGTCACCTGCTCCGATTTTCCCGCCATCTCACCCACATGTTGAGTGCAGCCAGGGTTGCCGTGGAGTTCAATTTGACACCACTTTGGCCGACGGTATGGGTGCCAGAGGCCCAAAAGTCAATACAGGGTTAAAAGGCACAACTTTGGAGGGTTCCTACCGCCACGTCCTTGGGCTCAGGCTGCTCATGTCTACCTTGCTGTGCACTGTGTCCGACTCTCTCCCTGTGGGGGAGAGTTTGGATCAAATCGGTCACCTTCGGATTTTCGGCAAAATTCATGGGGGTTACTTCTTTGAGATTTTTTGGATTTTGGGTTATTTTGGTCACCTGCTCCGATTTATTCGCCATATCACCCACAGGTTGAGGGCGGCCAGGGTTGGCGTGGAGTTCAATTTGACACCACTTAGGCCGACGGAATGGATGCCAGAGGCCCAAAAGTCAATACTGGGTTAAAAGGCCCAGATTTGGAGGGTTGCTACCGCCACGTCCTTTGGGCTCAGGCTGCTCATGTCTACCTTGCTGTGCACTGTGTCCGACTCTCTCCCTGTGGGGCAAGTTTGGATCAAATCGGTCACCTTCGGATTTTCGGCAAAATTCATTTTGGATTTTTTGGATTTTGGGTTATTTTGGTCACCTGCTCCGATTTACACGCCATCTCACCCACAGGTTGAGTGCGGCCAGGGTTGGCGTGGAGTTCAATTTTACACCATTTAGGCCGACGGTATGGGTGCCAGAGGCCCAAAAGTCAATAATGGGTTAAAAGGCCCAAATTTGGAGGGTTGCTACCGCCACGTCCTTGGGCTCAGGCTGCTCATGTCTACCTTGCTGTGCACTGTGTCTGACTCTCTCCCTGTGGGGCAAGTTTGGATCAAATCGGTCACCTTCGGATTTTCGGCAAAATTCATGGGGTCCTTTGAGATTTTTTGGATTTTGGGTTATATTGGTCACCTGCTCCGATTTACCCGCCATCTCACCCACAGGTTGAGTGCGGCCAGGGTTGCCGTGGAGTTCAATTTGACACCACTTAGGCCGACGGTATGGGTGCCAGAGGCCCAAAAGTCAATACTGGGTTAAAAGGCACAACTTTGGAGGGTTGCTAGGTTAGGTCAGATCACCATCTTGAGAAAATGAAGTTGCATGAGATGCATTTATGAGACTTATAACCAATGTCTCTTGTATGCATCTTCATATTGTTAGGGAAAACCAATGAAGATCATTTGTGCAAGTTCTCTTCAAAGTTGGGGGCCAAGTAATAACTGGAGACTCAAGAACATAATAAAAACTTACCATCCATGTGAATTCTTGTATGACAATTCAGTTCTTCAGATTGAAAAAGAAGATTCACATAAAGTACACTTATGAGACATATCATCAAAATGGTAGTGAAAGACAAGGAGAAGGCAACACAACCAGCAACCAAACTGGTCCTCAGTCTGGTAGATAAGCCATGAGGAATGACTAAAAGTACTGGGCCTACCAACTTTGAAAGATCAAAGAGAAAGAGATGACATAATTACAGTGTTCAGGTCATTAAAGAAGATAGAAGAGATCTGATTAAAGATGTGAGGGTTTTAAGAGGTCATGGAAGTAAATTAATAAAAGATGTGAAGAGAGATGTATATATATGTGGAATAGCTTAGAAGGTGATATAGCCCAAGCTCAAACAGTACATGAATTCAAAGCTAAATATAGTTGGAAATCAAAGATATAGATTAAGTTGGAACTGTACATGAATTTGAGTCTAGGGATGTTAGAAAATTAGGGAATAGGAGATGGGACACAATGAGCATTGCTCCTTTCCTGTATACTATAATTAATAAATATAAGACTCTCCCTCATGATTCCCCTCACCTTCACAGAGGCTGGGGTAGACTCCAAAGAACAAACATGGTCAGGTTACGGGGAGAGGAGTGTCCAGATAAATGGTTTGCAATCTTAATGAATATCAGCATCACTGGAATCACATGAAATACTATAGGACCAGGGGTACCCCCAGGAAAACACATTAGACTTAAAAGCATTCACTGTGTGCCTATAGTTCGGCATTATGTCCTCACAGTGTAGCCCTGCACCCCAACCCCCAGGGTTGGCAGGAAGAATGAGTGAAATATCACCAGAATTGCATTAATGAAATCAAAATACTGATTCCTCTCATTTTTGGGTAAGAAATAGATTACCCTACTCAAACCCAACCTAACATAATCTAAGTAAAAGATGAAAAACTCGCATGTATTTTCACTTTTTAATTTTTATTTCTTAAAGATATTTTTCATATAAACTTTTTTCTTTTGTTCAGAAGATATTGCCACATAAATAATAAGAGCACTATTTTATAACAAAATTAATATACTACACTTACTTCAGCTACTCATCTTTCCACCATCATTAAGTGACCATATATAGTGAAAAAGGGGAGCATACACACATTATACAACCAAAAAATACTTTGTCAGAAAAAGCATACCTTTATGGAAGATCTTCAGTCAACAAGAGGTTGTGTAATTGATGAGGTAAATTCAATTAGAATAGAAAAAATGACAGGGCATATGGCAGACCTCTGCAGAAATAATATGGCATTTAAGACACCTTCTAGTATTAAAACAGTACATACATACATACATATACCAAGGCTCTTTTCCCCCTTACCACGGGGGTAGCCAAAAAGGACAAGGCACAAAAACATTCCCACCCATTTCATCCCCGAAAACACTCCACACCCCTCCACCCTCCCTCCCATCTTAGCACCTCCTAGATGACGGGTCATCCCTGCACCCTGTCCACTGCCCTGGGTCAGAAGCAGTGTCGCAGGACACAGCACATCCACAGTACTAACACATATTAATAAAAATTAAAACAGTACTAACACATAATAATAACAATAATGATAATAATAATGATGATGATGATGATGATGACGACAATGATGATGATGATGATGACGATGATGATGATGATGATAACGATGATGATGATAATGATGATGATGATAACGATGATAATGATAACGATGATAATGATAACGATGATAAAGATAACGATGATAAAGATGATATAGATAACGATGATAACGATAATGATAATGGTAATGATAATTAATGATAATGATAATTAATGATAATGATAATTAATGATAATTGATGATAATGATAATTGATGATAATGATAATTGATGATGATGATAGTAATAATTAATAAAGTTTATTTGGCAATGAATCAATATACATGAAATGCAGATAATGAAAAGAACACATAGTTCGAAGTAACAATTACAAATGCAGAGGATAACACAAAAAAGCATGTAAGCTTATTTCCATTGTCCTATGTGCATCCACCACACAAAAGACACAGAGCACCTCACCCCACAATAACAATTCCTAAACAACAACACAATATTTCTTCCCTGAGTGAATTATAGGCCTTCCTGGTGACCCAAGCCAGATACCTAGGAGCTGTGTGTCTCCTGCAAGAGACCTGGAGCAACAGATTGATTGATTGATCAATGTATTGGTTGTGGTCATGTCTACAGGAGTTCTGTTGTTAACAGTACTTATAAATTAGACTCTACTTTACATTTTAAAATTGTTAGAAAACCCTAACAATATTTGGCATTTATTGACACTTCTCTCTTCAAATACATACATACATACATATACCAAGGCTTTTTCCCCCTTACAAGGGAGGTAGCCAAAAAGGGAAAGGCATAAAAACACTCACACCCATTTCATCCCTACATACACTCCACACCCCTCCCACCCTCCCTCTCATCTGAGCACCTCCTGGATGACGGGTCATCCCTGCACCCTGCTCACCGCCCTGGGTCAGAAGCAGTGTCGCAAGACACAGCACATCCACAGCAAGGCCGCTTCATTTAATCGGCGACCCCCCCTCTCCGTCCCCCCTTGCATATAAGGAGAGGACGGGGAGAAAATCCCTTCGGGCTGCGTCAAAATTTACTCACACATACTACCCCACCCCCCTGCCCATTCCTCCTCATGCAATCACAACATCATCCATATACAACCATTCTCCACTCACCTCTGTCTTCCGTCTTCTCCCTTCCTTCCTCAACAGACATTCCCCTCTTCCCCAAAGCCCCCTTCACCCCATCCATCCACCTCATCCTAGGACGTCCCCTCATCTTCACTCCCTCCACATCTGCCTTCCATACCTCTTTTACTAGTCTTTCTTCACTCATTCTTTCCATGTGTCCAAACCATCCTAATATTCTTTCATCAACCCTATCTCCCAAATCCTTTTTCACCCCTGTTCTCCTCCTCACCTCCTCATTTCTCACTCTATCCAGCCTAGTAACCCCCACCATACTTCTCAGACACCTCATCTCAAACACATTCAAACTCCTTCTCTCTTCTTCTCTTATGTTCCACGTTTCTGCCCCATACAGTGCTGTTGGCACAATCACTCCTTCATACAGTCTCCTCTTCGCATCCATTCCCAAATGTCTATTCCTCATTACACTCTTTAATCCACCAAGGCATTTACTCGCTTCTCTCAATCTACATTCTACCTCCACCTTCACTCCACCTTTTCCTGCTACATTTGCACCCAAGTATCTAAAACTATCCACTTCCTCCAGTCGCTCTCCCTTAATGTTCACTTCCAGTCTACTGCCACTTTCACCCCTTGTACATCTCATCACCTTACTTTTACCTACATTTATCTTTAGCTTTCTTCTATCATATACTCTCCCAAACTCTGCCACCAACTTCCTCAATCCCTCCTCTGACCCTGCCACAAGCGCAGTGTCGTCCGCAAACAACAGCTGGCTCACCTCCCACTTTTCTCCATTTTCTTTAACCATCTCCAATCCCTGACCCACTACCCTAGCATTCACCTCTCGCACCACCCCATCCATGTATAAGTTGAACAGCCAAGGCGACATAACGCATCCTTGACGAAGTCCCACCTTTACCTCAAACCACTCACTCTCTCCATTTCTAATCCTGACACAAGCTCTACTACTCTCATAAAAACTCTTGACAGCTCCTAGAAGCTTTCCTCCTATCCCATAAATCTGCATAACCTCCCACAGTGCCTTTCTGTCTACCCTATCATAAGCCTTGATGTATTTATGTGTGTCGAAAATTATTTATTTTGTTGCTACCACAAATACCTAAAATCACATCATCTTTAATTTCATCATCTTTTCATTCATGACCCTTTCACCCCATCCAAGGATGAGCTCAATGGATGGGATGAAAGGGTCTTTGAGCAAGATAGGAATGGCTGTTCAGCAAGGGAGGATGGAGGCAGGTATATGGGTGAGTGGAGGATGGTTGTGTATGAATGATTTATTTTCTGCAACCTAAAGGGATTTCTCCCTGTTTTCTCTATTTTCTGCATGAGGGGACAGGGAGGGAGGGGAGGGGTTGCCATGTAAAAAAGTGGCTCTGCTAGGGATGTGCTGTAAAATTTCAGAAACACACATGTGCAGATATTTAACCTAACCTATTTTTAGAATAAAATGGCATCATTATTATATATAATTGGTAATATTATATTGAAAAGAAATTCCATAGAAAAAAAAAATCTTTCAAAAAAAATGAATAAATAAAAATATATACTAATGAAAAAAAATTATTAGTGTGCTACTAGAATAGAACCAGTATCTTGTTACAGTTTAATCAGTTATCAATTTGATCTTATTACTTCACTACACATGTTTAGGCATGCATAAGCATATAAGCATGTCACTACCAGTATACTTCTCATTTGGAAAATCAACCACAAGGTTGCCAATCTGTGAAATCCTTGTATCAATAATGGGAATGTCTTTCAATACCTCTGTATTGTGATTCTCATCAGTACTCGTACTAGAAAGCTCAGTCAATTTAATATGGGGGCAAATTCAACTATTCACTGCCTCCTGCAGATCATCTACCATCTTAGGTTATTCAACTTGCACAGAGTACAGATCCATAACATTTGCTGAATGCTGTACTTTCATAAATCAACCTTCCTAATTCATATTTCAAGTCCAAACTTGTAACCAAACCATTTATCAAATTCTCCACTAGTTAAATCTTAGAGCAAGTATCTTTCCTTCCTTCTGCCTTCTCCTTAGAACCTACCATTCCAATCGTCCTCATTCATTAGTAATTGTACTTTAAATTATTGCATCAAACACTATATTACTTAAAACCAATGTAGCTAATATGCAATCTTGCTTGGTTACCCACCTTAGGGCCATCCTTTTGTTCATCTACTACCTGGACAAAATTTACATAAACTTTGTCTTGTTCTAAATAAATACTCAAACATGAAAATATTATAAAGATATCTCTATAACTAAATCTCCAACTCCTTTCCTAACTTTGTTGTTTGAGGTGACCTCTTCAGTACGGACCAAAATATCACGGGCAGCATTACCTGCCAAACGTACGATGTGTCATAATAATACTCGCATCATAAAATATAGTCACTGCTTATATTGATCGTTCTCTCTTTCACCCGTGAATATTGATAAACATAGAAAATGTGATGAAGACAGTTTAGAGCAGTGGTTCCCAAACTGGGGGAAATTTCCACCTGGGGGGAAATTTTAAGCTCCCAGGGGGAAATAATTACACTGCCTGCTAACTAAAAAAAAAATCTCTGATGGATTTTCTCATGTCTGAGAGAGAGAGAGAGAGAGAGAGAGAGAGAGAGAGAGAGAGAGAGAGAGAGAGAGAGAGAGAATGCCTGTATATCAGTATATTTGTACATTTGAAAAATAGATTAGTAGATAGTCACAGTGTATTTTAACTAGTCTTTCCCTGCTACACATGAAGGGGGAAATCTGGACAGTTGACCTGGGTGCAGGGGGAAATGACAGAAAAAAGCCTGGGAACCACTGGTTTAGAGAGTATGTCATTACGTAGGGGCAACTACAATAAATATAATCAAGACGCCGATATGGCAGCCTCGCGTATCCACTTGCTCCTCATGCCGCCTACGTATGCGGCACCCAATGGAAGGGGTTAATCAGCGCTTAAACGGTGAAGTGCAGTAGGTGTTAGTCTAGTCTAGTGTTTACATAGTCACTTGGTGGGCAGTGTCGGTGTAATGACTGACATAAGTTACTCTTTGACAGTGGAAAATAGTGAATTATTAGGTATATATATATTTACCAGATGACATGAAAAGGAACAAAAACAAGGGGATGGCGTACATTAGTTGTATCAGTTTAACAGAGTGGTATAAGGAGAAAATAAATACAACATACACAAGACAAGTGCTGTACAAGTAAGTACATCGGCAATTGCCTTTTATCAGAAACTTGAATATGTAGTTGTGGCCAAATATACGTATTATTATATTTCCCACGCTTTCTTAAGCGTGGACTGATGAGTGAAAAGTGGTATGACTGACTGCATACCACAGAATAATAAAAAATTAACAGTTGGTCAAACACAGAGCATTATTTGATTTGATTTGACGTGAGGATAAACATCTCGATATACATTAGTACAACCTCGATTGCAAAACACATTGAATAGGCGCAAAAACAGAAACGTGTTATCTTCAATAGCAAATTGCAGAATTTTGTGAAACTTGAATTCACACTCGTGAAGATGTTGGATTACATCGAGACCAACGTGGCATGACACTAGACTACTAGTAACTATACTACTTGTTTTTGCTACTTCGCTGGAGTATCATCGACTTCTGTTACAATATTATAGACTTCCGAAAGAACATCTCAACAATGTATCAAACATTTGTATAGGTTTAACCTCTTAATTCGTGATTTAGCTTCTCACTACATGACGCAAGAGTAATTTGACATAAAAAAAATGAAAAACAATATATCGTAACAGAAGTCGTTTATACTCAAACGAAGTAATAATAGCAAGTAGCATGCTAGAGGAAGACAGCCGTGGACTATGTAGTGGCGGTCCAGGTAGTTGTTTAGCTGACAAAATAATTATAATTATAAAAGGTCAAAGGAGCCCTGAATATACGAATTTTGTGTTAGAATCAACAGAATATTAAATATATTTCCCGTATCTTTCTCCAATAGGGACATTAAATATAACGTTTAAAATCTGTTGAATTATTTCGCAAACCAGTAGGTACCAGTAGGTCAACTACCTCACCATCAATCATATATATATATATATATATATATATATATATATATATATATGTATGTATATATATATATATATATATATATACATATATATATATATGTTGAAGTGCGTAAGACAGAATGAGTAGAAGGGTGGTGAGGTAAACACCAGGAACCGTTGGAGTTTTATTGCTAACGTTTCGTCCTGAAAAGGACTTCCTCAGAGTGTACACTCTGAGGAAGTCCTTTCAGGACGAAACGTTAGCAATAAAACTCCAACGGTTCCTGGTGTTTACCTCACCACCCTTCCACTCATTCTGTCTTACGCAATTCAATATATATATATATATATATATATATATATATCATACATACATACATACATATACCAAGGCTTTTTCCCCCTTACAAGGGAGGTAGCCAAAAAGGGAAAGGCATAAAAACACTCACACCCATTTCATCCCTAAATACACTCCACACCCCTCCCACCCTTCCTCTCATCTGAGCACCTCCTGGATGACGGGTCATCCCTGCACCCTGCCCACCGCCCTGGGTCAGAAGCAGTGTCGCAAGACACAGTACATCCACAGCAAGGCCGCTTCATTTAATCGGCGACCCCCCCTCTCCGTCCCCCTTTGCATATAAGGAGAGGACGGGGAGAAATCCCTTCGGGCTGCGTCAAAATTTACTCACACATACTACCCCACCCCCCTGCCCATTCCTCCTCATGCAGTCACAACATCATCCATATACAACCATTCTCCACTCACCTCTGTCTTCCGTCCTCTCCCTTCCTTCCTCAACAGACATTCCCCTTTTCCCCAAAGCCCCCTTCACCCCATCCATCCACCTCATCCTAGGACGTCCCCTCATGTTCACTCCCTCCACATCTGCCTTCCATACCTCATTTACTAGTCTTTCTTCACTCATTCTTTCCATGTGTCCAAACCATCCTAATATTCTTTCATCAACCCTCTCTCCCAAATCCTTTTTCACCCCTGTTCTCCTCCTCACCTCCTCATTTCTCACTCTATCTAGCCTAGTAACCCCCACCATACTTCTCAGACACCTCATCTCAAACACATTCAAACTCCTTCTCTCTTCTTCTCTTATGTTCCACGTTTCTGCCCCATACAGTGCTGTTGGCACAATCACTCCTTCATACAGTCTCCTCTTCGCATCCATTCCCAAATGTCTATTTCTCATTACACTCTTTAAACCACCAAGGCATTTACTCGCTTCTCTCAATCTACATTCTACCTCCACCTTCACTCCACCTTTTCCTGCTACACTTGCACCCAAGTATCTAAAACTATCCACTTCCTCCAGTCGCTCTCCCTTAATGTTCACTTCCAGTCTACTGCCACTTTCACCCCTTGTACATCTCATCACCTTACTTTTACCCACATTTATCTTTAGCTTTCTTCTATCACATACTCTCCCAAACTCTGCCACCAGCTTCCTCAATCCCTCCTCTGACCCTGCCACAAGCGCAGTGTCGTCCGCAAACAACAGCTGGTTCACCTCCCACTTTTCTCCATTTTCTTTAACCATCTCCAATCCCTGACTCACTACCCTAGCATTCATATATATATATATATGTGTGTGTGGGTGTGGGTGTGGGTGTGGCCAAAGTGCACTCGGCCTGCCTAAGTTCCATCGTCGGGCGACATTGCGAATCACACATGACTCAGCAATCAACATAATGTGTTTTTACTATTGTGCTGTGTATTATTCTGTAGAGCATATTTTAATACGCCATTACTGTTTCTTTATCTTATTATTACTTAATTTACATAGAAACTTGTTTTTTTTTAACAAATCATTACTGCTACATTAGATCATGCATTATCAGTTGACTTGTATAGCACCCGGTATCTACATCTGCAGTGATGCAATGTAATCGAGCTTGCTGTGGCTAGTCAATAGAGTGTGTGATGCATGTACATTTTTGCTCAATATATATATATATATATATATATATATATATATATATATATATATATATATATATGCATGCACACTGTGTGTGGGCGTGTGTGTAATATCACGCAGAGCTCCAAAATAGGAATTACATGATAGGTGATATCGACCCATGGCAAGTCAGACTGGGCTCTGAACCATAGGTATTTATTACAAAAACATCGATCCTTATCTAGGCTTTATATGTTCCTTATCGCGATATCGCAAGAGAATATCTAATCGGGTAACCACGGGATTAATAACAGACGTCTTGTAAGGTGAATAAAATAGCTTGGGACTAGGCAGAGTAAATTTATGAAAAGTTTGGCTTGGTGCCTTCCTCCCGTACCAGAATACACTTTAATCTCTATTATGTGTGCCGCAATTTTCTTTTGCCCGTCTTCGTGAGTTTGTGAAGAATTAAAAGTTGTGAAGCGTGAATTCGAATCTGATGATAATGTGTCAGTTTCGCGCCAAAGAGCTGGCGTATTCGACAGTTATTGACAGTTATGTTTATGCCGCTGCTACGCGACGGAAAAGAGTTCGTTTGAGTAGAATCGATTTAGGTTACATTTTTTTATAATTCGAATCTCCAAATGTTAATTTACATTTGCGTCGTATATTGAGAAACTGAATGACGAACTAAGGGAAGTTAAACCTATACGAATTTTAGACACATTGTTGAATTGTTCTTAGGTTAGTCTAAAATAATGTAAGCGAAGTCATCTTAGAGCTTTTCAAATTCACAACGTTTGACGAGAATCTTCAGGGCCAATTTTCAGTGGTTGCTCCAAGTGGATCCTGTACTAGGTGTATCAGGACTTTGTCTATTTTTTTTTTTTTTTTTTTCCCTTACCGACTCAAAAATAAAGTAAAAAATATGCGCGGGATATTACGGAAACATGTATTTCATTTATCGCCACGAAAATTTTGTTTCGGTATGATAACGCATTGTGAATATTTTCTCTGAGAGCTAAAATATTTTCTCCTTAGATTGTCTTGCGCAAGGTACCTTTATTCATCTAACGGGATGCCATAGAAGTAGACGTGTTTAGCGAAATGGGGCCTGAGACAGCGTTCAAAGAAATATCACCTGTATGCTAAGGAACAATACTGAACATAATTGTTTGTTCAACCTCGAGTACCGACATTTCGCTAAAGAGCACGACCTTAGACTTCAGCATGATCTTTGTATTACTCTTTTGTTCCTCTAGTATGTGTTTTTAATCTTACGACATGTAAAGTCATGTAATTCGGCCCTAATTTTAAAGTTTGGAATTTCAAAATTCCACCGTTTTGTCGAAATTCGTAAGGTGTCGATATGACGTCACTAGGAGGCCATGTTTGCTTTCAAGAATGTCGATTGCCTAGTTGTACAGGTTCACTTGTTTTTACAATAGAAATATGATTATAAATATTCAAAGTTCCGACATGCTTATGTAGTATTATAGTGACCTGTTTAAGAGTGACATTCACAAACGCACTCATACACATGGTTCGACGGTCCAGTGGTAACGTTCGCAACCGTTTAGGGGTCCGAGTTCGATTCCCGCCCAGGGCCGGAATAGTTTCAGTATCACTACACTGCGAGCCGGCACTCCAACTCCCGTGGGCGGGGAAGTGGGTGTGTGTGTGTATGTAAGATCACAGCATTACTGATCGGTCATATATGAGCTCTCACCTAGGAGGGTAGTAGCTGTCGATCACGAGTGCAACACGTGATCCAATACCATGGTGAAACACACACACACACACACAGATATATATATATATATATATATATATATATATATATATATATATATATATATATATATATATATATATCGTTTAGGCAGGGAATGTATATCATTAATTGTATTTCTTTTCAACATAACTGTCGTTAATTCCAGTAACTACTGGTACAGCTGTAAGTAAAATTGAGGCGTTTTGTATTTTGGCAGGGATTTATTATAGAGCTGTGCCTTGCTGCATTGCTTTTGACCCAAGCAGTGTAACGGGAGCCAGGGACGACTATTATTATTATCACTGTCATTATTGTTATTATTATTACTATTATTATTATTATTATTAATGCTATTTCGTATGACTTTATGGATTAATAGGTCGCAATATGCTCTGCCATTGTAATCCATTCTGTTGAATGTAAATGTGTACGTATGTAATGCACATGTAAATGTGTATAAACTCTGCAGGAAACTGGTCTAGGGAATAGGTAATCGCCACGATAATCCCATACACGCTAATATTAGTCGACGTCAGTATAAGCACGTGAACATGCAAACCGAGAAGGAGAAACAAAAGCGCATCGACCTAAGAAGATCAGATTAGATTTCTGCACCGTCAGCATCCCTTATGGGTTTCGCATCTGAAATCAGATTGCTTGTGCTTCCGCGTATGAAGAAATTAAGCCGATTAATCATAAATTGACTACGTTTTTTTATATTAAATTTTAAAGACGCTACCCCCAAGAGGCCCGAAGCCGCAACCTTTGCCTTGTGTGCTGGGCTTTTGGAGAAAGTAACAGTCACTGCTGGGAGTTGAAGAGGAGTGTGGGACTCGAACTCACAGTCTAGCGAATGCGCGACCAGCACGCTTCCGGTGACGGAGCGAGCAGACTCACAATCTGCTGAAGATTTTACCTTCCACCACATGGACGAAGAGATCACGAAGAAAACGGTAGATCCTAATCCGTCCAAGACTGGTGCAGTCGTGGTCCCCACAGAAAGAAAGATGTGAGCAGGATCGAGACAATAATAATATAAATACATCATACATATACCAAGGCTTTTTCCCCCTTCCAAGGGAGGTAGCCACAAAAGGAAAGGCATAAAAACACTCCCACCCATTTCATCCCTAAATACACTCCACACCCCTCCCACCCTTCCTCTCATCTGAGCACCTCCTGGATGACGGGTCATCCCTGAACCCTGCCCACCGCCCTGGGTCAGAAGCAGTGTCGCAAGACACAGTACATCCACAGCAAGGCCGCTTCATTTAATCGGCGACCCCCCCTCTCCGTCCCCCTTTGCATATAAGGAGAGGACGGGGAGAAATCCCTTCGGGCTGCGTCAAAATTTACTCACACATACTACCCCACCCCCCACCCCCCCGCCTATTCCTCCTCATGTCGTCACAACATCATCCATATACAACCATTCTCCACTCACCTCTGTCTTCCGTCCTCTCCCTTCCTTCCTCAACAGACATTCCCCTCTTCCCCAAAGCCCCCTTCACCCCATCCATCCACCTCATCCTAGGACGTCCCCTCATGTTCACTCCCTCCACATCTGCCTTCCATACCTCTTTTACTAGTCTTTCGTCACTCATTCTTTCCATGTGTCCAAACCATCCTAATATTCTTTCATCAACCCTCTCTCCCAAATCCTTTTTCACCCCTGTTCTCCTCCTCACCTCCTCATTTCTCACTCTATCTAGCCTAGTAACCCCCACCATACTTCTCAGACACCTCATCTCAAACACATTCAAACTCCTTCTCTCTTCTTCTCTTATGTTCCACGTTTCTGCCCCATACAGTGCTGTTGGCACAATCACTCCTTCATACAGTCTCCTCTTCGCATCCATTCCCAAATGTCTATTTCCCATTACACTCTTTAAACCACCAAGGCATTTACTCGCTTCTCTCAATCTACATTCTACCTCCACCTTCACTCCACCTTTTCCTGCTACACTTGCACCCAAGTATCTAAAACTATCCACTTCCTCCAGTCGCTCTCCCTTAATGTTCACTTCCAGTCTACTGCCACTTTCACCCCTTGTACATCTCATCACCTTACTTTTACCCACATTTATCTTTAGCTTTCTTCTATCACATACTCTCCCAAACTCTGCCACCAGCTTCCTCAATCCCTCCTCTGACCCTGCCACAAGCGCAGTGTCGTCCGCAAACAACAGCTGGCTCACCTCCCACTTTTCTCCATTTTCTTTAACCATCTCCAATCCCTGACTCACTACCCTAGCATTCACCTCTCGCACCACCCCATCCATGTATAAGTTGAACAGCCAGGGCGACATAACGCATCCTTGACGAAGTCCCACCTTTACTTCAAACCACTCACTCTCTCCATTTCCAATCCTAACACATGCTCTACTACTCACATAAAAACTCTTGACAGCTCCCAAAAGCTCCCAAAAGCTTTCCTCCTATCCCATAATAACAATAATAATAATAATAATAAATAAATAATTAGATAATTAAACGAACAGTAACTGACGCCGCGCGGGCAATCTTACGAGGAGAGGCCGGAAGCACTATCTGACGACGTGAAGGGACCAAGGAGTAAGAAAAGAGTTGATTGACGTGTCCAGAGAATTGAAGCGGGCAAGGCGACACAAGATCATTTGTAGTAGAACATCAAGAAATCACGGTCACGATAATAATGATAATAGTAACATTAGTAATAATAAAAATAATAATGATACTATTACTACTAATACTAGTATTAACAATTATAGCACAATGTGGAACTATACATGAATTTAAAGTGGTGTAGCTGCCTCCTTGCATAAAATAAGCAGGTAAGTTTGTTTTTTTTCCGTTACAAGGAATGTCGCCCAAGTCAAAAGGCATAATTTCACTCCCACTCATTCCACCCCCATTCACCATTATTATTTGTATTTATGTATTTCTATATTTATCTATTTTCATTTAGTCTTTGAAAGTATCAACTTTGTCTCCCTCACGAAACAATTCGATATCACTCATCCATTTCAAATCTTCACGCTATTCCCTAATTAAGTTGGCGTTTATTTTCTTTTCTTTTATGTTATCAATTGTCACCTAATTTATCATTGTTCCCAAAATCCTTCGTCAATCTTCTCTGACCTTTATTCTCTTCTCAGTGCCCCAAACTTTTTCTGTCATTTTTTTTCGATGTTACCTAATGTTTTCATCAACGTTACATTTTCTCTAACCTGCTCCCAATTCATTCCCGTATATCTCATCTTTATATTCATATTTGTGTATATATATACGTATATAATATATATATATATATGTATATACATACATATATACATACACTAACATATGTGTTATCTGATGAATGTTGAGAATATAAGGAAGATATGGGTCATACTCCAAGTCTATTCATTATTTTTTCAAAGAGCAGAGAAACTTAGAGTGTGCTTGCGTGTGTGTGTGTGTGTGTGTGTGTGTGTGTGTGTGTGTGTGTGTGTGTGTGTGTGTGTATGCTCAACCAATCACCCAAGTCCAGCTTGTTAAAAATTGCTTACCTACTGGTCTGTTTGTTCGCTTCTGGCCCACTCGTGTAGATGTCCTTGAGCTCCGTTTAACGTTGTTGTTGGTGCTCGGCCATCCTTTGTCTTCTATTTGTTTACATATACATACATAAACACACACACACTACACACTCACACACACACACACACACATATATATATATATAGATACATATATATATACAGATATATATATATATATATATATATATATATATATATATATATTCATATGTTCATTCATTTATTTATTTTTGTTCTTTGTTTCGCCTTAGTGATGACTATATGTAGAGCTTTAACTGTTGTTATTTTCGGTAACACTTGTCCAACATTCCTTCTAGTTTGTAAAATGCCAGGCGGTCCTTTCTTATGTAGCTTGGTAGTGATCGTCGCGTGGTGACCTCCGACATTTAACTTTGTAGGCCCACCGCATTCTGTAGGGGATTCAGTGTTTAATTTTTCATTCACCATCACATGAAACAGGTAAATAGTACAATTGAAGGAAAATTATTTCTTCGATATATTTTGCTTATAGGCATTATGAAAAAATAATCCACATTTAAATTTAAAAAAAAACGTGCAATCGACTGTCTTTGTAACAGAAACGATCGAATCGTCTGTTTATTTATGGTGAGTTGATACGACAGCTTTTCATTTTATTTTATTTTATTTTATTTTACTTTATTTTTTATTGCAATTGTCGTAAAACCATGAATGCAACCCATCAGCTTTCGGAAAAAAAATTATTTTTAATTGAACATTTGTCTATTGCTATTCTAAACAGTATTTAGCTTATTTTGACTTATCGGAGAGTGTAGCCACCAGTGTTGCCATATACTTGGTTAGTGATTCCCAGACTTTATGGAAATAATATTTTGAATCCTTTTTTATTTTTCTTATTTTATCTAAGAAGATTGTGAAACGAATTTCTTACAAAAAATAATATTACACAAAAAAACCCTACTACAGAATTCAATGTGGAGATAGTATTGATGGAGCTATTTTGTAGGAGTAATGATATTGATTAATTGTATTGTGTCAGTACTATTAATCGTCAGCGACTGGAAAATATTTGTTCATCTTCAGCAAATATCCGAGTGTGTTTATGTATATGTAAACAAATAAAAGACTGGTCTAGCACCAACAACCTTACGGAACTCAAGATCAGCACGAGTAGACTAGTAGGAAAACAGTTTTTAACAAACTAGTTTTGGTGATTGGTTGAGCATGTACACACGCACACACACACATACATATATACATACACACACACACACATACATATACGAGCTCAGAGCTCTCTTTTGCGGGAAATAACTGTCAATCACGAGTCCAACACGTGATCCAACCATGGCGAATCACACACACACACACACACTTTATGTTTCCTCTCTATGAAAAATTATAAATTTAAATGAACAAATTGTAGGTAAAGAATTCCCCCCTGTTCCGAATCTGAAATAAATTCCTATCTTTCTAACAAAAAGAAAAACATTTCGGGGAAAATATACATGGATATTATTATATGTTTAATAAACTTCAGAAGTTATCGATAGAGAATAATGTGGACATTCTTCACGTATTTTTCAAATTTTAGGGAAAGTCGTCCCGTTCTGAAATACTCTACTAAATAATCTACCAACAAGACCTTGTATATTCAAACTAAGGTAATATAAACAATTGGTGACAGTTGATTACTTTTTTATTTTTCCGCGTATAGTATAGGATAAGTGAAGATTACTCGGGGACTATACTATGCATTTATTTATTATATTTATTATTGTCTATATTATTATATTATTTATTTGTTATAATTTTTTCGCATCCGACCTAGTTATGGACCAAAAGGTCTCCTGTCGGCATGCTCCGCCTGTGTATATACCCCCCCCCCTACCACCACCAAATATCTCATTCACCACGGTCGAATACTTTATACATTTTATCCTGGTTGGGAACAAACAACCTCGTGTCACTAAAGAGATGTGTTGCTCTTTGAGATGGGGTACCGATCCCTGATACCCCTTTCAGGCCAGGGACCGCCCCCTGAACTACATATAAACGTTTGTCCTCCTCAGAGGTATTTGTTGCTCTCAGGACTCATGGCTGCCGCGTACTGTTCGATGTCCACGAAGTCGGTGTCCTTGATAGGCACCGAGACGACCAACTCCTCCGCTTCCTCCAGGGTCAAGGGCTCGCCCTCGCTTACCAGAAGTCGTACCAGGTCATCCCGGACCAGTGACCCAGCAGGTCGGAACTGAAAATGAAGGAGAAGCGAGGTCAACGAACGAGGAACGAGGTCAACGAAAGAGAAACGAGGTCAACGAACGAGGAACGAGGTCAACGAACGAGAAGCTAGGTCAACGAACGAGGAATCGGACCGAGGAGAGACGTAGACGTCCCCCCCCCGAAGATATGACATCATCCTCTTTAGTGACGTCATGAATGACTCCAGAATATCGGGATTTTGTTTTACAACGTTGTAAATTGCGACGTTCTTGAAGAGTCACTAAGATTATTTGTGTATTTATTTATCTATTAATTAATTTATTTATTGGTCTATTTATTTATTTATACTTTTTCTCTTAAGGTGAATGGCTTCTCAGGACTCGCCACTAAGAATGTCGTAGAGATTAAACCTATGTGAAGCATCAACGCAAATCCTTGGAGTCCATATTGGGGTCACTGGCACTCACCACAATCTTCTTGGCCTCGCTGAAGAGTCCCGTGTACTCCCTGGGCGGTTGGGGATGCACCTCCGCCAGGTAGGTCCTCCCTTCCTTGGCCAACACCGCCAGGGCCCGCGAAATCTCGCTCCGGTTACTCGTCAAGTACCTGGAAGACAAGAGTACAGGGCACCAACAGTTACTTTTTTTTTTTTTTTTTTTTTTTTTTTTGTGATCCATTATAGATTTTGTTATATTAATTATCATTACTATTATTACTGTTATCATTACTATTATTATTATCATCATCATTACTACTACTACTACTACTACTACTACTACTACTACTACTACTACTACTACTACTACTACTACTACTACTACTACTAGTCAACTATCCCATACAAGTCTCCTGCGTTATACGATGCATTGCTGTACGATTGTTTTCTATACGATGGCTCTATAGTATTACCCTTATGTCGCTAATCATTCCACCAGTTTCACATTTACGATGAGGCAAGACAGTCGTTTCCAGCTTTAAGGTGATCACTGCCTCTTATTTCCCTTAAGTTTCTAATTTCGGTATACAATTTATCTATGGTGTGGTCACCAGTTAGTGTTGTACATGGATAAGGGTATAAAACACTGAGTGAAATGTTTGTGGTATTCTTTAGGTATTTACGGATTGCATGTGAACTATGACCAGATGTGATAATTATCTGTATCGTGGAATTGAATTATATCATATGACACTGATGAATTTGCATAGATCTGTACTTGGTTTTAGCAACGCACAACAATGCGTATAACTACGCAGATACTAGTTACGCACTTAGATAATGTTAGTCACTACAGATCTATATACGGTTGGGTTTCCAGGAATGTAACTCGGTTGTATAATGAAGGAGACCTGTATCTTATGAGTTGCTGTTCTTTAGGGTATTGGAGGATCACCTCTTCAACACTAGCTAAAATCGCTTTGCATCCACTAACTAGTTACCACTAGATTTTAGTGTGGGATTGTGTGGTCCTTAGGTGGAGGACCCTTGTTTTCTAGGTTATGTTCTAACTAATACTAGACGAATATTTTGCTGAGGGAAGCTTCATCACATTTAAAGGGGCTCTCTCATCGCTTTGGTGTGTCTGGGTTCTCTCAGATGAATAAAATCGTTTTGTATCCGCCTGAAAGAAGTCCTTAAAGATGCCAGATACGTCCATATAGGCGGGAAATGAACGAAGAGCACAAAATATGGGTTTTACTATCAAGAAGAAAGAAACTACTTTACTAGTGACATGGGTAGACCAAATTCAACACTTTTTTTTTTTCTTAAGGGGAACCCCCTTCACCTCACCTTCTGTCGACGACAATCTTCTTCGCCACCGTCAGGAAGGCAGCGATGTGGACTGTATCGGCTGACTCGTCACCCACCATCGCCGTCACCACCTTCTGCATCTCCGACTCGGACGGGACAACCCCTAGAGGAGGACAACCCGAAATGGAAGAAAGAGCCTTGCACATAAAACAAACACAAAATAATGAAGTAGACGATATAATATGACTCCTCAGGAGACGCGTAATATATGTCTCGTGAAATATCCTTACAAAGTGGACTTTCCACCCCAATACAGTCAATAGTTTTTACATCAAATATAAACGACTGAACACAACAACTTGGAACTACCTGGAGAGTGTACCATATGCAGCATATAATTACAGACACTATATTAACTGGAATATTTGTGCAATAGGTCACCTAAGTGATGTTCAGTTGCATGTTTGAAAGAACCAGAACTACCGAAAGACTCCACATAAGAAAAGTCCACCTGTAACAGGAGTGGCATAGATTAAGGTCAACTCGACTGTGAGCTATCTTATTGTCATGATCCATTGTGGTACTTACCGTTGATCGAGCAAGCCTCTCATCCTGTGGGACTGACGATCTGCCACGAAGAAATCTTCCAGAACTAAAATTGAGTTTAATTAACCGTCGCTATATTAGAAAACATGCATGGTATAGGCGAATTAGGCTGCTGTCTTGGCAGCGGAATAGAATTCTTTATGCAAGAAGGGCATAATGTACATTTAGGAGCACCGCGAATGATTTGGCTTACGTGTTACAATTCTAACCATACAGAATATTACTACTAACATTTATAGGTATTTACATATTAAAATGAGGAACATAAAACTGTTAACAAAGATATATTTCCACAAGGCATGTCCCAACGGGGTGACAGATATTAATACAGAAATTAATTACGGTACACGAATGTTATAGAAACGAATTCTTCAAGGCGTGACCTTGATACAACTTGAGGGTCTTCAGTTTCTAGTAGTAATCCATATTCATCAACCCATGAATTTCCTTAGGCCGCCTACTCTGCACCGACTTCAACCGCTTAAAGTTCTCTACATTTTCTAAATACTATGCCAAAAAGCAATATTTTGAAATAGGTGGCAGGGTGGTTAGGTTAAACACAGAAAACGGTTGGTTTTGTTCGCTGACGTCACGTTCTTACCAGGATTTCTTCGGAGTACTTAAATGTACATGTTTCTTGTAGTATAGTCCTTGTGTCCCGGGCATCAGCGTATTTGGCTCTGAAAAGACTGCTATCACTATTGGTACCAACACCAGATACTGCAACTTCCTTGTTAATCAATAACAGGACCATCCCTTTAAATTTGATCAATACAATTATTCACCAGGTTTGGCAAGCCATGTCATTTGATGAAATTCTTCCTCCGCTCTCTCCTACATCTCCCTGATCATTTGCCAGGTGCCAGAATGCCAAAGATAAGGACGTTATACTCCTCTTCACGTGTGGTCAGCACTCCTCTCAAGTAACCTATCAATCTTATCTGACAAGGGACCAAAAGTGCGACAAAGAACCATGACCGTTTCATGTAACTGCTTGACAACTGTATCATTGTCACATGCATTGGCTTAACGGTCCGTAATTGGGCCAGCTTAGTTCATACTACAATGTGAACCTACAAATACGATACCATCCCCACCAAAGGTGCCGAAGATTAAAATGTATTTTAGGTCGTACTTTCGTCCAACATCGAATTCCTAAATAGTAACGACTAATAAGTTCACATATCAGTTTGATGGTCAGTAGCGACATCGGGAGAAAGACGATGACAAAATCCCGCGTTCAGTTCCCGGTCGGCAAATGTTAATATTTCAAAGTTACATTTTATGTTAGTCATATGTTATTTAATTTCATATTCTTGTACATAAGATGTCTACTGTGTACTTAATTGTAGAATACAGGAAACGGGCTATGCTCGTGAGGTACCGCCTCTCTCCATTTATCATACTTTTAAATTCGTTAATGGTTTTAGATTGTGTGTGGATGTGCATAAGAGAGAGAGAGAGAAATCATAACTAGAAATACTTAACATGTTCCTATGTAGAGTAGATTTCTCGTAATAACATGTATGTGCATCGTTATCATATTTGCCAGACTGATGTATGGAGCAAGTAGGCAGGCAAGCAAACAAACAACTGTGTAGGTGTGGACGTATGCTTGGGTGCTTTCAGTCGCGTGTATCATGTGCATGCTTGTGCATGAAGCCCAGATCCTTGGCATGTAATCATGACAACAACCAACCACAGTAATGGCATGCAGTATTGGTGTATGTTGTATTCACGTCGTGATGGGGGCGCGAACTCGGAACCACAGCGCAGTAGCACAAGACGTCAACCACAACAAGCCTTATGTGAATGCCTGTGTATGCATGTTGTTCGTGAATGTGTATGCCTGTCACATGTATATGTAGTATGTGAGCCGCTATGTACTTGTGCTTGTGTGTGTGTGTGTACGTGCGTTTTTATATGCACCCGTGAATGTATTTATGTATCAATACACGTGATCACACATGAAAATAAAATATTAACGCCTGCAATGGCACGACAACGACGACAACGAATTAATTCAGCCCACCACTTCTGGATTTAATGTCTTTACCAAATGGCACAATTGTTTTATCATCACTGTTGTTATTATTACTAATTATTATTATTATTACTATTATTATTATTATTATTATATTATTATTATTATTATTATTATCATTATTATTGATTCTTCATCGTCGTCGTCGTAGTCGTTGTCGTCGACCGCCTTCCGTCTTTGTTGTGAAACGACGGCATATCTTCCAAAGAGTAATACAAAGGATTACAAAGGCGGAGCATGCCGACAGGAGACCTTTTGATCCATATCTAGGTCGGATGCAAAAAAAAAAAAAAAAAAAAAAAATACACATACACACATACATACATATACACACACACACACACACACATATATATATATATATATATATATATATATATATATATATGTATATATATATATACACACACATATACATATATCATATTAATAATAAATGAAAATCAGACAGACAAATTATAACAAAACAAAAACAAATAATATAACATAAATTATAATCATTACAGTATCATACTTAGGAATTTATCTAAATGATTCTTAAATCTTTGAACTTAACTACATTGTACTACCTGTCCATGAAGTTTATTCCATTCATTAACTACACGGTTGGCAAAGTTGTTTCTACCTACTTCCAAGTTGAATCTATTTCCGGACAGTTTGAGACCATTGTTTCTTGTCTGATTCTCATTCAATGTGAAAATTTGGTCACTTTTGATGTTGTCAATTCCCTTTAAAATCTTAAAGACCTGTATCAAGTCACCTCTGAGTCTACGCTTTTTTAGGGAAAACAGATTTATGTGCTTAAGTCGATTTTCGTATGATTTATTTTTGATATTTGGAATCAGTTTTGTGGCTCGCCGTTGTACTTTTTCCAGTCTGTCAATGTCTTTAATGAGATTCGGTGATCATACGGAAACAGCATATTCCAAATGTGGACGAACTAACGATTTATATAGCTTGTTAATGAGTGATGGACTTTTGAAATCAAAAGATCGCGCAACCAATCCCAGAATCTTATTTGCTTTCTCAGAGGCTGAAATACACTGCTTGGATGATTTGAGGTCGTTACTGATAATTACGCCGAGATCTTTTTCACTATCCACTTTTGTTAACGAATTTCCAAATAACTTGTAATCGTACTTACTGTTATTTTTACCTATGTGCATTACCTTGCATTTACTTGTGTTAAATTTCATTAGCCACTTTTCAGACCATTGCTGTAATTGATCTAAATCTTCTTGAATATCTAATTGGTTTGAGTGATCATTTGCCACTCCGCACAGTTTTGTATCATCAGCAAATTTGGAAACAGTAGATTTTAGTCCATGGTCTATATCATTTATATATACTATGAATACAAGTGGCCCAAGAACGGAACCCTGAGGAACTCCACTTGCAACATTTTTCCATCCAGAAGTTTTTCCATTTAAAACAACTCTCTGTTTTCGACCTTTCAACCAATTACTAGTCCAACCTAATAGGCTACCACTTATTCCATGCAAAGCTAATTTAGTAAGTAGTCTTTCGTGTGGGGCGGTATCAAAAGCTTTTGCAAAGTCTAGATATATTAAATCTATATTGTTTCTTTTGTCATAATTCGAGATAACTGTGTTGTAGAATTCGAGTAAGTTAGTCACGCAAGAACGTTTCCGTCTGAAACCATGCTGGCTATCATTTATCAAACGGTTACTTTCTAAATGATATTCGATAGCATCTCTGATGATAGTTTCCATTATTTTTCCTACGATCGAAGTCAAACTTATAGGCCTATAGTTATTTGGTTTCTTTTTGTCACCTGTTTTGAATATGGGAGTAACGTTAGCTAGCTTCCATTCTCTTGGGACATCTCCGGATATGATGGATTTCTTAAAAATAATTTCTAATGAAACAACAATCTCCTTTTACATTTCCTTTAAGATTCTTGGATACCAACGGTCAGGCCCTGGTGTTTTATTAATTTTGAGTTTCTCTATTCGCCTTTTAATTTTTTCTTTTGTTATATTTACTGTAGTGAGTAAGTTTACCCCAGACTTTTCACAGGTTTCACTTTGGAATTCACTTTGAGGTGTTTCGTTTACGAATACCGAGCTAAAATAATTGTTTAAGATATTACACATTCCTTCATTTGAATATTCAAGTTGACCGTCAGCAGATAATAGTGGTCCAATGTGATTCCTAACAACCTTCTTATCTCTACACCTTTGAAAATAACAGTCACGTCTGCACTTGTCGCAGATGAACGTCAATGTCCGCTCTTGTTTCTCCCTCCTCCTCCTGGCCCTCTTTGCCATCAAGATTTTGTTTCTGGCTTCCTCGGATTTCTTGACATTTTCCCAGACTTGAGAATAAGACCTGGGTACATTCTCCTGACGTGGGCGTGCCGCCGTAGGCTCTTCGCGTTGATAATGTCGGGTCGGCTGTGCATCCAGACGCGTTCCTAAACCCCTTTGTTGGGTATCAAAGGATTACAAAGGCGGAGCATACCGACAGGAGACCTTTTGATCCATATCTAGGAAGCTGTTTTGTCAAGATCACGTTTTACCCAGAACCGTTGATTTCATCGAGCCGTAACTGCTGTTGCCTTGGAGATCCTACCGTTGGCCTCCTCGATGTCATCGATGGAGAGCGAGGTGGAGATGATCGACCCAGGGTACGTGGGGTTCTCCACTACTTCCAGGGTGCCCGCCCCCGTCGATGTCGATGGTCTGCGTCCTTGGGCCATAACTTTCGCCTTCTTCAGACTGATCGTCAGTCCAAATTTCTTATTATTATTATTGTTACTATTATTGTCATTATTATTATTATTATTATTACATTTCGCTGTGGAGCATCACATTGGTTTTCTTACAATAAAGCAATACCTAAAAAGATATACGAAATTCTTAAGGAAATTATATGTATATAATATATATATATATATATATATATATATATATATATATTATATATATATATAACTTGAACATATAGTTTATCTTGACGGCAACCAAAATGGAGTATTTGACATAAACACCAAAAAATGACAAAACATCTTATAGTGACTGCATATTTGACTTTGTTCTTCAACCTCTTGTTTCGCCTGGGGACAGACCATTCCTACCCGGCCGTGTGTGTAGGTCACCCCTATCAATGGGGGAAAAGATCCGGAAGAGCAAGACGACATAAAAGCGCAACGGAAGTTCCGTGCGCAGTCTCTGGACCAGTGGTAACGGAAACATGGCTGACAAACCGCCTTCTTCAGCCGCCTCCGTCGCTTGTCCTGCCTTGTGGAACTCGTTTTATTCTTTTATTTATTTGTTTACTTCTAGTCTTACGGTTGTATTATTAAAAAATATATTTCCTTATTTAAATCTTATATGAATCCTTGGAAGGGAAAGATTTATATGAGGAAATATATATTTTTAAGAATACCACCATAAAATTCTTACGGTGGTATTCTTGAAAATTTTATTTCCTTATATAAATCTTTCCCTACCAAGGATTTTATATAAGTGAAGATTTTTTAAGAATACCACCGTTAGTTATTCCACCATTGTGACGCCATCAACATAACACCCGTGATTTAATTTTCGGCCTTGGAATTTTATTGCGACATTGCGTCATAGATATGACGTCATCAACATATAACAGCGTTTTAGTTTTCGGTCTTAGTATTTTACTGCGACATGACGTCATCTCCACATTTCTTTCCGTTGATTCCATCAAAATACCTTCCCACCAGTCACTTACAAAGGATTACAAAGGAGCATGCCGACAGGAAATATTTTGGTCCATTACTAGGTCGAGTGCAAAAAAATAATAATGATAAATAAACAAATAAAGTTATAATAGATAATAATAAATGAAAAGTAAATAAGTAAATAAATGGGTAAAGTTGAATATTAAAACAAAAAGGTAAATAGTAAATAAATTGACAGATAGATAATAATAGATGATAATCAAGGAAATAATAAACAGACAATAACAAACAATATAAAATAAATGGCAGCCGTTACAGCATCTTGCTTAGGTGTTTATCTAAACGAATTTTAAAGCTTCGAACTGAACTACATTGCGCTGCGTCTGCAGAAAGTTTAATCCATTCGGTAATTACACGGTCAGTTAGTTACTTCAACATCTAATATATATATTAATTCTTCCTGACGCTAGACGATTTTATTCAGCCGTACGCGGTAATGAGTGTTGTTGCCTGCAGTTTTAAAAATGTCGCTGGTCTATATGGTTTTGACTAAGACTCACAATTCTTTTCCTCGCAAAATAAGTTTTATAAATAAAACGTCTGTATTTAAATAACCATTCTGACGGAACACGTAGACACGAAGCTAGCAACGAATCCGTCACTTTATTTGTTTGCTTGTTTTTTGTTCCCATGAATTCATTTGTCAATGTATTTATCATCCGTTTCTATATTTATTTATTTTTAATTTATTTACATACCTACTTGTTCAGTTATTCAATTATTTTCATGCATTCATCTATTTTACTGACTTTGTGAATGCCCCTGTGACGCTGCATTTTCACTTAAACTCGAAAGCTCTACTCGAATGTCACCGAGATTAATAAAAAAAATCACCTGACGACATCAATACATGAAGGAAAGGGACCACCCTGGACGGAAGGGTTGAGATATACGTCCTGATAGTTTGGTGGCCATTGTTTAAGTCCCCTTTGTGTTTTCGTAAGACAATACGATTACGAAAGTTTTCTCGTTTTTGATGTTATCATTTCCTCTGATATTTTTCTCTGCGAAGACGCTTCGGAGAAATTCTATTTTGGTTGACGAATGTCTATTTCAATCAATTTAAGAGATTTTGAAGACTGACCTAACATCCCCGCCCCGTAGGAGCAGCCACCCCTGTTCACACTAGCGGTTTCAACCGCGGCGGTTCACTTACAATGTAAGTCAGCGGAGGCGTTCACACACAACCGCGTTTTTTTTTCCACGCGGCACCACCGCGGTTTCCGCGCGGTTCAAACCGCCAGTGTGAACAGGTGCTAAAAGAGCAAGCTCACTCCGATATGTGAGGGAGACAGGCCGTATCAGTCAGACGTAATCTGTTCCTTGACGGTGATCGATCGCCGATAAGCCTCTGATAAGGACGTCTTGACCCCTTATTCGACTGATGACACCAGTCCACTCTTCTGTCTTCTCTGTCTTCTTTTCTTCTCCTCCTCCTTCTTCCTCTTTTTCTTCTTCGCCGCCTCCTCCTCCTCCTCCTCCTTCGTCTTCTTCTTCGCCTCCTCTTCCTCCTTCTCCTCCTCCTCCTATTCCTTCTTCTTTTGTTCCTCTTCCTACTCCTCCTCCTCCTCCCCTCCTCTTCTTCCTCTTTCTTTTGCTTCTTTTCCTCCCCTTCCTCCTTCTGCTTCTCCTCTTACTCCTCCTCTTCCCCCTTCACCTTCTTCTTCTTCTTCTCCTTCTTCGTCTTCTTTTCCTCCTACTCCTCCTGCCATTTCTCTTCCTCCTCCTCCTCCTTTTCCTCCTCCTCCTCTTCCTCCTCCTCTTCCTCCTGCTACTTCTCTTCTTCCTCCTCCTCTTCTTCCTTCCTCTTCATCATGCTCCCAGGTCTACTGCCGTCCAGATAAAAACGAGTGTGGTTGGGAGGAGGGAGGAGACCTTGACGGGGTGAGACAGAAGGCCTCCAGGACGCTTTGAGAACTACGCTCGGGGGAACCCGTCTTTCTACTTCCACCGGCCATACTCGGCATTGAATTTGTTTGTGTTGTCTGCGTTGTTTTATATAATTAAAAGTGTATGTGTGTGTGTGTATTTACCTAGTTATATTTTACGGGAAGGGGAGCTATGCTCGTGGTGTCCCGTCTTTATATCTCATTTTATCTAAACTATTTGTGTGTGTGTGTGTGTGTGCCTGTGTACTATAAATATAGTGTGTGTGCGTGTGTACTATCACTATATTATGTGTGCTATAACTATAGTATAGTGTGTACCTAACTATAGTATGCAAATTCATCATGCTTATCATCAAATTCATGTATAGTTCCAGCATGATCTTTATTTTACAATTATTATATTTGTATTTTAATTCGTATTTAAAAAAAATCTTCATATCTTTTAGACATGTCTTTCTAAGTTTGTTTTCGTGTCCTCTAACCCTCTTATCTCTAATCAAGAAATATATTCTGTTACCCATGAGCTTAATTCATATCGTCACCCTTGTAAAGGAATTGACTAAGTCATTTTTCGTCAATATCTGGATTTTGTTTTATTTAGTGCCTGAGTAGGTTAAAACTACGTTAGGAGGAACATTACGTACATTTATAAAATAGAAAAAAAATATTTTTTTTCGATTTCCTGTATAATTGGAAAAATGACTTAGGTTTTTTCTTTATGAGGCTGACGATATCTCCTCTTCCTCTTTCATCTATCGGTGTTGACAGATCCAGTGATTTTAGTCTCCCCTCATAGCATAGCCTTTACCTGCCAATTTGGGGACCAGTTTTGTTGCTGTCTTTTGTATTCTCTCGATCTTGTTAATACCATTCACTCTGTGTGGGGGCCATACCCCTGTGTGTGTGTGTGTGTGTATTTACCTTGCTGTATTATACGGGAAGGGGAACTATACTCGTAGTGACTCGTCTTTGTATCTCTCAGCATCTAGTTTGTTCTTAAATCCTTTGTTGCACATATTATTGTTTCATCCAATTTGTTCCAGACATCCATCACTATGTGTGGAAAACTAGTGTGTGTGTGTGTGAAAGAGAGAATGTTGCATGTATCCATGCATATAAATGTATACTTAAGTCTAAATACCTGCAGACAAATAAGTAATGAAAAATGATGACTGCAAGATAATATTAGGAAGTTTTTTTGCCAGAATGATTAGCGAAATGAATTGGACTATGTCAATACTAATTGATTTAATTTTCCAGAATATTTTATTGTTTATACTTCATAAGAAATAAAGTAATGCAGCCGAATAGAATTAAAATAAACAAATCAATGAGTTACTATATCAAAACCATATAACACGTCGTGTAACATGTGAAATCATGTGTGACGTGACATATAAGGTGACGTCATGTCTTAATGTGTTTTATCTAAAAAAGAACGTCCTATATATTTTCCTTTGAATTTATTACAAAATCGTACAATGATGTTAGAATATATATAACTTAAAATTTCCTTTGAGAAAAATATCCTTTTCTCAAAGCATTAGAAAATTAAAAACTAAAGAAAAAATAGTTTGATTTACCATCGTATAACTGACTTCTCCAAATGGATATTAATGAAACGATAACAAAATGGAAAGTGTTTTCACGTTCAGTAGACACCCTTGAGGTCAAGCCATTTTCAATTATTTATTCACCAAATTATATATACATATATATATGTATATATATATATATATATATATACATGTATATATATGTATATATATATATGTATTTATATATATATATATGTATATATATATATATATATATATATATATATATATATATATATATAGTTAGAGGGCAGGATATATATATATACATATATATATATATATATATATATATATAATATATATATATATATATATATTTATATTCATATATTTGTTTATTTATGTACTTATGTATTCAATCATCTACGTAGTTGTATATAACCGTAAAGATGAAATACCTTTTCAGTTAAATCTTTTTATTATTGATTTTTTACCCATACATTTACCGTTTATTACTCTGTTTCCTGTATCGATATAGACCAATAGGTCTTCTCATTCAGGTATTGTATGTAAGACAAGACCTTGTACTGTGAAAAATATGTACGTTTCAAATTGCCAAAGATGTAGCCATATAATGTGCTTTTAAAGAGAGAATGAAATGAACGAAAAATGTAAGAGAAAAATTACGAGTAGAAGGAAGAATAGATTGTGAGAAATATCAAGAATGATTCTTTCATACCTTCTTCCCGATCACTTAAATGAATTCGTTTTCTTCTTCACAAAAATACTGTCGACATCTGTCCTTTCTGTGTCTATTGTTTAATTGATCGAGAAGAAAATACACTGGCTGATCGCCTTTCGTCAATTCAGCGACACCCAAGTCGATAGTATTTTTTTTTTTATCTTACCTAGCGCTCGAATGATAGCTGGGATGTCCTTGACAGACACCACATTCTTCTCCTTGTCTTGGAACAATGTAAAAGTTTCCGTCAACTTCTTGTCCAACGAATGCGCCATGAGGAAGTTATTGATAGTCGAGCTGCATCTGTTGCTTGGTGAGGTCTTTAACCAACTTTGTTTACGTCGTTGTCATGGCGATAGGCAGCTGTGTGGTATATTTATATACATATATCCATGTGTACATATATTTCTTCGCTCATTGACGTCCAAGAAAGGTCGACATTTCAGTAAAATTCGTAGTGATAAATGGATAAGAATGAATAAGAACTATAATTAGAACAATAGTGACATAAGTGTTTTACGTAACTTTACTATTATAATCCTTAATTAACAATATAATTCTGGAAAAGCAAACCTATATGTGAACATTTTATTCAAAACTGAAACCGGTACGGGTCAGTCTGATTAGATATGAAATGTCGATTGTCGTGAGGTCCCTTACAAGTATCATAATGTAGATGTTCTCCTCCTTTCTGTTTATACATTGTAAGTACTCATGATAATATCATTCTTGCAAAAAGTGCATACGATAACTGAATAATGTAAAGTTCATGAACACATAATTATATGTATATCATGGTAGTGCGCACAACTACATTCTTTTCAATGTTTACAAGTGGCATTCTGGGTGTTTACGTCTGCAACAAAACAGCTGCGATCCGTCAAAATATATACCAGAAAATGATTAACAGCGGAAGTTTTTCATTGGCTACTTGTTAGAATATTGGTAAGGAGGTAAGTGTTTCACATACACTGAAATTTTATTAGATTTATTTTGGTAACGGTAAAAGTTTTGACATATTTTAAGATCTTTGCCACGGTAAATATTTACTTTTGATTATGTCGAGATGATTTGCTTTCTTTGCACTTTAACAATTTGATGACCTTCTTTGATCATGTGAAGTATTACTAATGTATTTTGGTACAAGTAAGTCAAAATCATATGCCACCATGGAACCAGAAATGTTAGAATACGAATTGCACAAAGGTCTTTACTCTTAATTAAATAATTAAGCAGTAACGGGGAAGATATTTTTCAGTTATATATGTGTGTATGTATATATATATATATATATATATATATATATATATATATATTATATATGTATATATATACACATATATGTGTGTGTGCACACTTATGTGTGTTTACACAAAAAATATATAAAAAATGCAAAGTACTGAAAATGAGTAATAGCTGTAAAATTCCATTTTTTAGAATATTTTTTGTGAAGAAAATCCATTGCAATATCAAAAGGGGAGAAAGATTTGGAAGTGTTGATAAAAGACAACCTATCACCTGGCAGACATAATCAGCAGTATTTTAGGTGAGACATGTAGACTGCTGCAGAAGATTAAATTCGCTTTTCACACTAAGGATGAAGAGGTGATGAAAGAAATTGTAGGAACCCTGATCTGTCCAAGACTGGAATATGAGTCAGTGGTATGGTCCCTACGCAGAGTGAAAGATAAATAAGATCGAAATAATACAAAGGGCAGCAATCAAATTGGATCCCAGCCTGGCAGATAAACTATGTGAAGAAATACAGTTGATTACAGTTGAAGTTTACTGGAAGAGGCCTTATGTGGCCTGTGACTCTAGTGTGGCAACCTGATTTCTAGTATGGTGTTGGCTGCGTGCAGTGTTAATTTGTGCTCTATAGGTAAATATTTGCTCTTGCTCCTCCCAGAATTTGTCTAGCCTTGCCTCAAACTTTTTGACTGAGTCTGCATTTACCACCCACTGGCAGCTCATTTCAATTAGTAATGACTATTGTTAAAGGAGTACTTTCTCAGGTCCAACCGTGCCCTTGGCTTAAATATTTTCAAACTATTTCCCCTTGTACTGGACCCCTCTCTAAATGCTAAAGCATTGGGTTTGTCAACACTGAAAGATCAAAGAGAAAGAGGTGATATGATTAACGCATGCAGGTCGCAGTAGGGGATAGACCATGCTGGCAGAAGAGATATCTTGATTAGAGATAGGAGGGTTTTTAAGAGGCCATGAAAGAATATTAAGAAAGACTTCATGTCTAAAGGATATAAAGAAGTACAGTTGTAATTTGTGAAGTTTTGTCTCAACCAATCACACAGCAATTTGCATACTCTTTGCACCTATATTACAGCATTTTTTTTTTTTTTTTTTTTTTTTTATACATTTCCTGCAGAATTTAAGATTAAGGGATGGTGGAAATATAGTTCCTGCAACCTCCCCACTACCTGGCATCAAAGTGCTATTTTTGTTGAGAGCGTCACTGACTATTTTTTGTCATGTTTTTCTAATTATTCCAAACCTGTCCTGGCTTATCCTAACCTACCTAATCTAAAATAAGAATGCATGCATGGACAGATGTATATCTTGCACACTGCTTTGGTGGCAGGTAGCAGGAAGGTTGCGGGAATTATTTTTTCAGCAGCCCTTAATATTAATTTGTGGGGAAAACATAAGTAAGAAAAGTTGTTGGAGTTGTGTAGTGTAGATGCAAAAAATATACTAATTGCTGTGCAAGTGGGTGAGACAAAATGGTGGGTAAAGGGAAGGTTGCAAAAAATATTTTTATACCATCCCTTGATATTAATTTCTGCAAGAAATGTTGTTGGCATTGTCATAATATAGATGCAAAAAATATACAAATTGTTTTGCGAATGGGGTAGATGAAACTTCACAAATACCATACAGTTTTCCATACATATGCATAGATTCTTGGAATACAGTACTACCTCTCATTAATGAACTAAAAGGGGGGTAACGGTGTCCGTTTATGTGAATAATCCGTTGATTTGGAGTGGTTTTTGGGTGGCATAGTGATTGCACAGCCCTAAACAACACCACCGAAAACACCGCAAACCCAGCTAATTAATGTCTGTTAATGAGAGAACAATCTGTAACTTAGAAGGTTATATGGCTCAAGTTGGAACAGTACATGACTTCAAATCAGAATATGATAATTGGAAATTAAGGATATACTGTAAACTGAGTTGGAACTATACATGAATTTGAAGCTAAGTATGATGAGAGTAGGAGATGGGACCCCATAGTTGTTGGTTCTCTCCTGTATCCTGTATACTATAGTTAGGTAAATAGACATACAGTACTACCTCTCATTAACGGATGTTAATTAGCTGTGTTTTTGGTGCTGTTGTTTAGTGCTGTGCAATCACTATGCCACCCAAAAACCACTCCAAATCAACGGACACCGTTACCCCCCTTTTAGTCCGTTAATGAGAGGTAGTACTGTACACCAAACTACCAAGAATCGGAGAAATGCCTAGCAGTCAGAGTGAATGGCCAACCTCTCTTACTAGACTGTAATAATGTGATGTCATCTAGAAATTTGGTATCCAACAATTAAGAAAACAAAGACACTCAATGAATAACAGAGAATGGAGCATTGAGAATACTATCTGGCTGTACTAAACCAATCTCAATAGAACATTTACATGGAGTAATGCACAAGAATAATTGACACAGTTCTACCAAGAGCCCTAAAATTCCTCACACCATATCATATGAGCACAACCCATTGAATAATGCACAGCAGTCAGTCCTCTGTGTAGCTTCTGGATAGAGTTAATGCAAGACCCTTGTATCATTTAATTCTCAATAGTTATTGATTATACATTAGGGTTTTATTAACCCTGTATGGCTACAATGGAATGTAGTATGTTTAAGTTGGTTCAGGACTTTCTTTGGTCCTTTGGCCAAGTGGTGAACCAAAGGGGTTGCGTGCATTTAGATCCCTGCCTTTGTGGTTTGTTAATTCATTGGGTGGTTGGAGTAGGGATGTGTATCCTTCGTGTGTTGATTGTTGATATGGTTGGAGAAATGTAGGTGTTGATTTTTTTTTTTTTTTTCTAAGTGATTATTTTTTACTGTAGTATCTATTAGTGATCATTTAGTTTAGTTATGAAGAGTGTGTATTGATATTGAGTCCACCTCTGCACTTTTTTGTTATGTGTGATTGTGATGTGATCTGTAGTGAGTTTTGTTACTTGTATTCGAGGTATACTGTATGTATGGAGCATTTGTGAAAGAATTTCTACAGCTATGCATACTTTTTTGTGATGTTTTTGATGTTTTTTGTAGCATGTATATGTAAGGTATTTTTTGTTGTAAGTTTTTGGCTGAGGGTTTGGATGTATGCAACGAGCAGATCCAGCTTGTTGTATAGTATTTAGTGCTGGTGAACCCAAAATTTGTACTTGTTGCATAGGAAAGATATGCGTGTCTATTAAGCGGCCCATACACAATCAATTATATTGCGCAATTTCATTGTCAATTCAGAATATTGACAATGAAATTGCGCAATATAATTGATTGTGTATGGGCCGCTTTAATGGGATACATTTGAGGATGTGTCAAGGCCTGGGCATTTTTCTCTGTTACTGGCATGTAGATAATGAAGGGGGACAGGTGGTAGTAAGCTGCTCTCCTTCAGAGAGAGAAAAAAATGTATAGAAGGAAACTGAAGTGTTGTGAAGAGTGAGTGAGCATTGGGACTATTCTGAAGACTAGACACTGGCCTCCAGAGGCAGTACCTCTAAGTCAGCGGTTCTTAACCATTTTCAGTGTCCGTACCCCTTGATTATCTCAGAAAGTTTTCTCGTACCCCTATCCAATATAAATACAATGCAAACATGAAAAGGATTAGTGATACAAACCTTGCCGAGAACAAAGGTACTTTTTTATTTGAAATTGTAAATGTTAGTAGGATACAGTGAATGCACATTATGCTTTTTCATGGTAAATATACAGTACCATTTCACTGGCTATCATGTCTCGTACCCACAGGATTAAGGTTTTGTACCACTTGGGGGTGCAGGCACCCCAGGTTAAGATCCACTGCTCGAAGTGGAGGTGGTGGATTGTGAGCTGCACTGTGCTTTGGGTGGGAAGGCTGTTCCTCTCTAGGGCCACTGTGCCTATGCCTGTCCCCCTTCCATCATGTTGGTGTTGCTATTTGAAAGTGTTGGTTTTTGACACCCGTCCCTTAGATCTCACAGAGAAGAAATGTTAGACTAATTTTCTGTTTTATATTAGTTTTAGTTTTTTTTTTCTTTCTTTCTTTCTTTCTTTCTTTGTCACCAGCTTATAGTAATAGGAGGGAGAGCAGCCACTAGTTGTCAGATTTCCTTATGTGACAAGGTAGAGGAAATATAGTAAAACTTTTTAAAACGAGATCTGGAGGGTGGGGTTATTGATGGGTTTTGATGACGAGTATTTATTCTTGCTGTTACCAAACAAATTTATCGAACTGAGGGAAACTCCATCCATCTGTAGAGAGAGTCAAATATTTCTTGAACCAATCTCAGTTACTTGGGTTTAACAACTTCAGTATTTATTCTAGTTACCAACAGATGATTATATTGCACTGAAAGGAAGCTTTTCCGGTGTTTTGAACATAGGACTTCTCAGTTAGTAGGTTTAGTTAACCTTTAACCCTTAACAGGTAAAGTGGGGTCAGACAGACCCCATACTTTTTTGTTTTTTAATCTTAATATACTAATATATTACATACAGATATGTACTCCCATATACCTTCTTGATGAGTGGAGTAGTTTAATGGGGTGATAGGGTCATTCCTGAATCTTGCTCTATATAAGCTTTATAGAGCTTTTGAGCCCGTCTGACCCCACTTTACCTGAGGTGTGAGTACCGTGGGGTCAGTCAGACCCCACTTTACCTGAGGTGTGAGTAGCATGGGGTTTGTCAGACCCAACTTTACCTGAGGTTTGTTCATGTCATATAAATGTTTTATCATTTATACTTATGGGTAAATAATAATTTCTTCTTTTTTATCAACAGAAAAACATACATCCTAGTTTGATTTTATTTATTTGTTTAATTTATTTATTTAATTTATTTAATTTATTCCATTTTCCTTCTTTTGATCACATCAATTTTTATCACAATGTTTAATTTCTGTTCTGGTAATGTGAGTTTCTTTTCATATCATGGTCACACTATACTCATATTATCATAAAGCATGACATTCCGCCACATTTTATTTGATTGATTTATCCTTCCCTCTTTTGTTCAAATTTAATTTGTATCACATATTTTGTATCACATATGAATGCTTAATATTTTCTGTTTTGTTAATATGTTTCTTCTCACAACATGATCACACTATTCTCATATCATCATAAAATGTGACATCTCGCCACATTTCAGGGCACCTCAGTCACTCTATTCCCACACATACAGCTGTAATTTATTTCATCCTTCCCCTCTTTTAGTTCAAATTTAATTTGTATCACATATTTTGTATCATATATAAATGTTTGATATTTTCTGCTCTGTTGATAATATGTTTCTTCTCACACTATTCTCATATCATCATAAGATGTGACATCTCGCCACATTTTAGGACACCTCAGCCACTCTATTCCCACACATGCATCTGGTTCTCTTCTACCCCCCTTGTACAAGATCTTTTGAAAAATTATGGGCTCACATATGTAGGCACACTGAGGGACAAGAAGCCACAAGTACCAGCTCTGATGACAGACAAGACGGTCATCAGAAAAGGGTGCACGGCTTTCCTCTTTGACACAACCATGGCACTTGTGTCACATTTACCTGACAAGAAGAAGAAAAATATTTTGCAGTTGATCTCCTCAATGCACCAACAACCTGTTATGGATGACTGTGGGAAGACAGAAATCATCTTGTATTATAACAACACAAAAGGAGGGGTTGACGCGTTTGATCAAATGTGTACCCGATATACGTGCAGCCGAAAAACCAAACGGTGGCCTTTGTGCATAATGTACGGACTGGTCAACGCCGCCGGTGTCAACTCCTATATCACCTGCAATGAAATGAGGAAACGTGATGGACAGGCGGAACTTTCATCACGCTGGAAGTATCTGATTGAGCTGGCAGAAGAGATGATACGGCCATGGGCAGAGGAGAGGATGAACTTCAAGGGGATGCACAAAAGTACTTTGATGACCATCAGAACGGTCTTTGGCTTGAACATGCCCCATCAGCAAGCGGATACCTCTTCTATGAGAAAGCGATGTGCCTTGTGTGACCGGAAGTCTGACAGGAAGACCAAGAACTACTGCCTACACTGCAAAAGACCAGTGTGTCAGGACCATTCAACCCCTATCTGCGATGACTGCAATTAGATTCTTCAGTATCACAAATTCCACTTTCAGTATATCCAATAAAATATGTTCTTCATTATCACTAGCATTATGTATGAATTGCTCGACTCATGTCCTCTCAAGAAAACTCAAAACCCTCTGAGACCACAAACTTCCGTCAACGAAGGATGGGGTTTTGCTGAGTCAGGGTAGGAGTGCTTAGAGCCATAAAAACTTATAAATAATAAACTTAGATACCATTTAAAACTTATAGATTGTTTGCTGGACCTAATATCAACCTTCCCTGAAAATTTCATTAAAACCAGTCCATAATTTTGGCGTAAAATTGGTCAAAGTCAAAATAATCACCTCGTTTTTTTTCTTCAGATTTCATGGTTTATGAAACACATTTATTATTCATTCGTTGTAGCTCTGCTTTTCCTTAAAGATAGTTGGGACATTGGTATCTACAAAATGATGATGACCAACCGCTTCATGTTTCATGCTTTCAGTCAAGCACCCTCTGAAGTCAACAATATCTTATTTTTCACAATTTTTTTTGTAATTTTCATTAAAATATATGTCTAACAATTATAGTCACTTTTAAGCATGTAAATGGAAGAATATAAGTTGAAGTACATATGTTTTGATTTCTATGTCAATTAATGAAGTAGAAGTATTTTATTTTTATTTTTTGTGTTTGGGGTCTGTCAGACCCCGCTTTACCTGAATCGTTTGTCAAAAAGACCTTTACCTGTTAAGGGTTAAACAAGAGTGATACTTTATGTGTATTGAATGAATGTGAACATGAGAAGGCCTGTATAGATTTTGTCTATAAATTATTATATTCATATATATATATATATATATATATATATATATATATATGAAGTACGTAGGACAGAATGAGTGGAAGGGTGGTGAGGTAAACACCAGGAACCGTTAGAGTTTTTATTTCTAATGTTTTGTCCTGAAAGGACTTCCTCAGAGTGTGAGGAAAGGACTCTGAGGAAGTCCTTTCAGGACGAAATGTTAGAAATAAAAACTCCAACGGTTCCTGGTGTTTACCTCACCACCCTTCCACTCATATGGGAGGGTGGAGGGGTGTGGAGTGTTTTCGGGGATGGAATGGGTGGGAATGATTTTATGCCTTGTCCTTTTTGGCTACCTCCCTGGTAAGAGGGAAAAAGCCTTGGTATATGTATGTATGTATGTATATATATATATGTACATATGTGTATATAAATATATATATATGTATATGTATGTATATATATATATGAATATATATATATATAAAATAGTGACTCAACTTGTAGAGATGTTATGAGTTGTTAAATGATTTTATTTAGTTTAAGAAAACCCCTGCATGGTAGTGATAGTGTATTTGTATGCAGTAATTATTCTTTATGAAATAATGATTATTCTTTTGTATGGTTTCTCCCTATCTTAATTTTCTACGATTTTCTTGAACTCTTCTATGATTTGGGTATACATTACATGACCTTGTGTCCTCTGACAGCATAATAGGATTATGCTTAAGTGTTTTTTAATTATAGAGGGAATGTGGTTTTAGATTCAATTGTAATCGTCTCGACCATTTGCCAAATATATACTTTGCAAATGTATCTTAGTAAGAGATAAAGACCAATTCTGGCTGACCATTTCATTTGCAGAATATAATAATGACAGTTTATTTTAGTTCTTTAATTGGTGCTCACAGTGGGATTCTAAAGTGGAGAGATGTAGTCAATTTAATGTAGAAGGATCTACACAAGATGAATGATGAATAATTTATCATTTGTTAAATTCAAAGTTCATTAAATATTTCTTATACTTCTTTATACTTATTGTATTCATCCTCTTGAAGCAGTAGAAGGAACCAAAGAAGACTCAATGTAGCCATTTTCTGTTGTTAGATTGACCTTGTATATGTAGCTTTGTTATTTATTATGATTTTAAGGGTAATTTGATTTGCTAAAGTTATAATTTGTCCACAAATATATAAATTCTCACCATGATGAAAATGCTAGTGCAGTCCTACATTAATATTTAGATCAAAAGTATGTGACAATTATTTGTTTTTGACAGCTGTTTCATTGTGCTTTGTAAGTAATCATGCAGGAAGAGACATTGGATAAGGAAGTTCACAGTAGCCATACAGAAATCGGGGAGCTGGCTAACAAAACATAAACACCTAATTTATTTAAGAACTCGGGCAACAAAACATAAATGTAATTCCATTGAAGATATGTAATGCATTGATTCATAAGGAAATGTGTAAATATATATTGTACTTTCATCATTTGTTATGGTGCAGCAGTTATTGTACTTGGGATTGGATTCCTCGTGTTTAGAAGTTATATTTAGCAGTGAGATATACTATAGTCAAGAATGTGTAAAAAATCTGTTTAACTTACGGATATATTTGTTAGGTCTTGGATCATGTTTTTAACATGTATTTAACTCGTGATTGACAGCTATTACCCCCCTAGATGAGAGGTCAGAGCTCGTATGGCCTGATCTATAGATAATGCTGTCACCTCACACATGCATGCATGCACACACAGATAAAGTACCTCACAGTCAGCTTATGTGGAAATTGGAGCATGTTAGAGGACTGAGAGGCAAAGTATTAGAATGGATTAAAGACCTCTTGAAGGAAAGGTACATGTGGACAAGATGTCAAGTTATAAAGCAGTAACAAGTGGAGTTCCACAAGGTTCAGTGCTTGCACTTGTAATGTCTCTTGTCTGTTAATGAGGAACAACAAGCTATGCCAACATGTTTGCAGAACAGCTGTGAACATGTGAACAGCTGCCCAGGATGTAACACTTCACCCCATACCATACAACACATAATGGAAGACTGCATTATACACAATCATGCACGCAAACAACACATACACACTATAAAGGATTTGTGGGAAAACCCAGTTTCAGCTGTGGCATTCCTTGGGGAGACGGGACTGCTCGGACAGACAGTCTAGGGAACGACAACAACAACAACATGTTTGCAGATGATGCAAAAATCATGAGAAGAGTGGAAAATGAGGAGCATGGTAGAATATTGCAAAAAGATCTTGATATTATTTTTGCAGGGAGTCAAGAGTGGGAAATGAAGTTCAGTACCAAAAATAAGCAAAGTACTGGAAATGGGCAATAGTGGCAAAAGGCCATCCTTAAACTAAGTATTCCTTGGGAAGTGAAGACATTACAAAAGCAAAAGAGGAGGAAGATTTAGGAGTGTTGATAAAAGACAAATCTTTTACCTGTCAGACATATCAATAGGATTGTGGGAGAGATGTACAGACTACTGCAGAAGATTACAATGGCATTCCATTACATGGATGAAGAGATGATGAAAAAGTTCATCAAAACCCTGATAAATCTAAGATTGTAATATGCATCAGTAGTATGGTCCCAACACAGAGTGAAGGAAATAAGCAAGATGGAGAGAATACAAAGGGCAGCAACCAAACTGGTCCCCAGCCTGGCAGATACACCATACGAGGAGAGACCAAATGCAGTGGGTCTACCAATATTGAAAGATCAAAGAGAAAGAGGCGACATGATTACAGTGTTCAGGTCACTAAAGGGGATAGATTGCATTGATAGAAGAGATCTCCTGATTAAAGATGGGAGGGCTAGGTCATGGAAGTAAGTTAAGAAAGCCCACATGTCAAAAGGATATGAAGAAATACAGTTTTTCATATAGATGTATAAATATGTGGAATAGCTTAGAAGGTGATATAGCCCAAGCTCAAACAGTACACGAGTTCAAATATGATAACTGGAAATCAAGCCTATAGATAAAGTTGGAACTGTACTTGATTTTGAGTCTAAGTATGTTAGAAACTTAGAGGAGATGGGACCCAACGAGTGTTGCTCCTTTCCTGTCAACTACTATTAGGTAAATACACACGAACATAATTCCTTGCACACCAGAGTTGGAGTGCCGGTCCACAGTATAGTTATGATGAAATTTTTCATCCATGGGCAGGACTCAAACTCAGATTGCTGAATTAGCAGCTAAGAACAGTACCACTCCACCATTGAGCAAGTGCAAGTTATCCATAGAATAGATAAAATAGTCAGGGAGTAAGTAGTAGAATGGCTCCAGGGGATTTTCAAGAGGTACAGAAAAGGTGTGAACCCCTGCATTCCTGTGGGGGAACCACAGAGATAAAGAAATTAATTTACTTGGCAGTTATAGTGAAAGGAAAAGTGTCATCCAGTATGTTGTGAGTTAATAGGACATAATCCCATTACTGCTGCTCAGTGGTGGATGCAGGGGGAGCTGAGGGGGCTGAGACCCCCCCCCATTTGTTCTTTCATTACCTCATTGTAGAGGTTGAGAAACCTGTCACATGTACACCAGTACATTGCAGAAAGCAGTACAGGAATACCTCACTATATGACTGAGTGCTATAAAGTAGGTAAAACAAATGTTGGGTGTATGTCAAAGCCCCAGGAGGCAAAAATTGAGGGGGGAGGGGATTGACAGCGTCCATGAACACAACCACCCTATTATTTACATGTAAAACCCACCTCGATATACAAATTTTCGCATTGCGGCCAGTCAGCTGGGAACACAGCTGAGTTGTATAGTGAGGTATTCCTGTATTACAGTGGCAGAAGTATATTCAACACATCATTGAGGGTAAATCTTTAAAATGTAAGATTAAATATTACTTTTGCCCAATATTCTGAAAAAAAAGCTAAAGTGAGAACATATACTTCAATTTATATTCAAAATCATTGTATTCATGCTGCAGAGTACATCTCTTTAGAAATGTTATCTATATTCACAAAATTCAGGTTAGCCCCCAAAAGCATCATCTATATTTACAAAATTCAGGTTAGCCCCCCCCCCCCCCCAAAAAAAAAAAAAAAAATCCTGGATTTGCCATTGATACTGATGGAGTGCCATGGAGGTAAACCAGGTAGTTTGGCAGCATCAAGAATGAAAGAAAAAGTGACAGTACAGAATAGGTTAAGATTGCATAGATGATGTATATGAAATAAATTAATTATAATATGACAAAAGTAAAACAATTGATGAAGGTCTGCCCAAGAAGACCTGGATTGCTGAGGGAGGATGGGAGAAAAAAAAAGTGAAAATAAGATTAGAGTGTGGCATATGTTGTACTGAATTACGAGGCTAAGGGAGATGAAAAAGTGAGATTATCAGAAATGTCATATATATCTTTTATATTTATTTGATTACTCAGGAGTTTGGTTATCATCTTAGATACAGGAATGTTATGATGCCTATGATTTGAAAACCCAACTCACCTTTTTCAGATTTGCTCTTCATAATGCTTTCCAAGAATGACTGAAGTAGCAACGTTAGGTACAGCCACGGCACTGGGCTGGCGGCATTGTCTCTACTGTTTAGGTGCTACTTTCAAGGCACCAAACGATTTTTTAAGGTACTGTACAAAGTGGGGTATCTTCACTTCTCTCAGCATATGGATGTTAGTTTTTTACTTTTCATTTGAATTGCAAGATGTGTATTTCATGAATTTATCATTGCAATGAATGACTAGCATTCTGATATAAATTCTGATTTACACTTATGTAATACCTTGTTTTCAATTTGTTTTTCCAAGATTGATATTACTTGATAATTTGATGTTGATAAATGTTCTGTTTAACTTCATTTCCCTTCTTTTGTTTTACTGCAAGTTTAATATAGTGTTTATTCATGACATGTGGTGTTAACATACTTGTTAAATGGAGTTATCTATGCATACATAGTTCTTTGCTTGATTATACTCATATAGCATGATTGGATCAGCAATAAGCATCTGGTTAAGGTGGTCCTGTAGAGTTTCCTTTGTCTGCAGCCTGTTTCCTATGGGAAATATTCAGAATTCATATTAGTTTCCAATCATAGGAAATGTTTTACTGGTCACTTTGTAGGAAATGAATTTTACTGCCCCTGTTTGTTTTAAACTTTGATGCTTTGCAGACATGTGCGTGAGAACCACTGCAGCAAGGAAGGTGGTAGTTTTGTTTGTCGTTATGGTTACAATGGGGTTTGCTCCTCCCTGCCCTTGGAGGGTGTGAGCGACCAAGACTACGAGGATCATGTTATCAAACACCATGCATTTGTTAGTGCTAGTCAAGGTATGTAGGTACAGGTGCCTGTGTTAATGTGACCAGGATGTCAAATAAGTAAAAAATAAAAATATTCATGAATAACAAAGGGTTGGAGAAGAATGTATAGACAGAGGCAATTACTTGTTCCATGAGAGGGATGAATTGAATGAATTAGGGACTTTCTTCTTTTCATATTCTCCCTCCATGAATAGTCAAAGTAAAATGTAGGATTGGCTGGGCCATTCTCATCATATGGGAAAGAAAAACCTTTATATGTATGTATTAAATGATCACCTAGTCTCTACAAGATCATGTATCCTTTATAAAACGATTAATTACTTGAAACAGGTTCGTCAAGCATTATGGCAAAATCGGATAAGAATGAAGAAAAATGGGGGGTGTATTCGGCCACACAGAATGTACCAGCTGTTCTCAATGACCCAAGGAAAGGCATGAAGGTAATCCATTACCTCCATCATCCTGTCATCTCCCTCTCTGCTTTTACTTCTACATTTACTTTCACCCTCTTCCCTATTCTTTGCTTTGTCTTTTTGTCTACTTTTGCTCCACACAGGTTATCAATTACTTTTTTTTTTTTTTTTTTCTTATCAATAATCTAGTGACACTCCTATGAATTAGTCATGCAGCATTCTTTTACGACTGAAGACTAATCTCCACAAAAGATGCTGAAAAATTTTAACTTTTACAGCCCCTTGTTTCTATTACCCTCCTTAAATTTACTCGTTATGGACTCTATGACTCCACCTCATTGGCATAATGTTGTCCTCAAGGATGGATGTATTGGTTATGTGTGATAAAATAAAAATTGTCAATCTCTATCTTTCAATTTCTATCTCCCCCTCTGTCTCTGTGTTTCTCTCTCCCTCTCCCTCCCACTCCTTCACTCACTCACTCCCTGATTCTTTCTCCTTTCTCGTTCTTTTTCCTTCTTTTTGCTTCTCTCTCCTCTCTCTCTCTCAATTTATGTATTTATTAATTTATTTTTATCTTTTTATGGAAATTATGAAATAAGGCACAATGTTGAAAGTGATGCATCTTCATGAAAAAATAATTAATATAATTATACTGATTGATGCCTCTTAAGAATACTTTGGATTTATTTTTCAGAGGGATTTTTTCACCAAAACATGGGGTGAAAGTTTTGTCGAAATTCGGGACATTCCCCCGCACGTCGCCCTTCCCCAAGTGACAACGAAACATGTGGAGTCGTATGTGCGTCGATTGAGGAAAAGGCAGAAGTTGTTAGCACGACTCTCACAGCTGGAGGCGAGTAAAGCGCAGGCACACGATGATGTTGACATCCTGCAGAGTTCAAGAGGTAAGCATTACTGAAGTGATTGGTAGATTGGTAGCTGTGATGGTCACTATTACAGCTACTACTTTCAATTTGTCATGATTGATTATATATCTGATTTTGAATATAAGTACTTTTTTTTCATTTTCATAATCATAATGGAGCCAGACTGTTGAATTGTTATTTGAGATTTCTTCTGACTAGTGACTTTCATCTTGCAGATCAACTTGCAAACACACGGGATGCTATTCCTCCTCTGTTTTTGTCAACTTCATTTAATTTAGAAGACCCAGAAACCTTTTATGCTGTGTTTTCACATGTTGACTCCTCGGGTGTCCACAACAAAAGTGCCAAAGTTCTTCAGGAAAAGGTTCTGTTCTTTTTTTTTAATATAATGAAGTCTTGAAATTATAGTAGTACAGGAAAAAAGTTCCTGATATGAACATAACTGATTAAATTCTTAGGAAGCGCTGTTTAATGTGTGTGAATAGTTGGTATATTCTTGTTCAGCCTTCATTAGAATTTTAATCTCTGCCCAAGAGGTAGTGCATGATTGATGTCTAACCATGATATAGTTAAGCATCAAGTAAAACAGGTATCTTATTTTACAGTTGTTTCATTACTTGGAGACAGTAGAAATTGACATGAGCAAACAGATATCTCGGAAATCATCTGCGTTCTTTGAGACCATGACATATCTTAATGCGCAGATGGAGCAATTAAGACTAAACCATGCTGCCGTGTCAACACTTAGGTACGTTTCTCGTCTGTTTGTTTTAGCTAGGAAGGTGTTCATTTTGTTTGACTGGAATAAAGATGGAAGGCAGATGTGGAGGGAGTGAACATGAAGGGACGTCCTAGGATGAGGTGGATGGATGGGGTGAAGGGAGCTTTGGGGAAGAGGGGAATGTCTGTTGAGGAAGGATGGGAGAGGACAGAAGATAGGGGTGAATGGAGAATGGTTGTATATGGATGATGATGTGATGCATGAGGTGGAATGGGCGAGGGGATTGGGGGGTGAGGCAGTATGTGTGAGCAAATTTTGACGCAGCCCGTAGGGATTTCTCCCCGTCTTCTCCTTTATTCATGGGGGGACGGAGAGGGGGGGTTGCCGATTTAATGAAGCGGCCTTGCTGTGGATGTGCTGTGTCTTGCGACACTGCTTCTGACCCAGGGCAGTAGACAAGGTGCAGGGATGACCCGTCATCCAGGAGGTGCTAAGATAAGAGGGAGGGTGGAGAGGTGTAGAGTGGGGATGATTTTGTGCCTTTTCCTTTTTGGCTACCTCCCTTGTAAGGGGGAAAAAGCCTTGGTATATGTATGTATGTGTGAATAAAGTGTGCTCCCAGATATATCACAGTTTTTAACTCATTTTATGTGAGATAACACTATGGTTTCTCTGCCATATTGACCAGGCTGCTGTCATGTGTCTGTCTAGTGTCTGTTGCCAGGTGGGCATGTTTGTTTCAATTGTCATTGTTGCCTGGCTATAGTCAGCAAACCTTGTGGATTTGATTGGCCCTAGAGAATCCGCCAATTATTACCTCAAGTTTTACTGATTGGGAACCTGTAGCCCCACAGCAGTTAGGAGAAAAAGCCTTTAATATTCAATTTGTATCCAAAGTAAATCATTTGTGTATGGAAACTCCATTCTACTTGTTTATGTGACCATTTTTTTTTCAACTGTGCTCCAGACAAGGCATCACAAAACTTAGAGAGGAAGCTGTAATTGAACCACTGAAGATTCTACAGCTTCCCAGAAGGAGAGCTAATATTTTAGCAACCTGTAAAAAGGTAAGTTCACCAGTGAGGTCTAGCAGGGATGAAAAATAACACAGCCCAGAAGGCCCAAAGGGCAGAAAAACCACCAAGGAAAATAATCAAATGATGACCGAGCACTTTCGTCTATTTAGACATCCTCAGGGTCATCATTTTATTATTTTCCTTGGTGGGTTTTCTGCATATATATATATATATATATATATATATATATATATATATATATATATGTATATATATATATATATATATATATATATATATATATGATGTGGACGTTTGCTTTGACTTTGTCACTATAAGAAAGAAAGACCTTTTGGTACATATAACCTTTATCACAACTTTTGTCATTAGAAAGACGTGACCCTCGATAATTTGTTTTTACAGTTAGAGCTTATGAGTGCCGTCAAAGAAGTCCAGGGGACAATTCAAGTAATGTTGGCTCGGCAGGAGTTTACGTCAGCGCTGGACTTAATTTCAACCACACAAGACCTCCTCCTTTCAGAACTAACCCCTATCAGGAGCCTCAAGTAAGGATTGTAGAATAAAAGATGGGGAAATTTGACAAGGAATAGGTGAATGCTTGACACCAAGGGTCATGTTCCAAACTATATTAAGTGAAATGGATTCCCCACTGCACAATTTCATTACCCTATTATCTTTCAAATAAGCATTAAATTCATATATCATTAATCAAGCTGTTAGACTGTTATAATCATGTATCTATCAGGTAGAGTAGTTACCAGTTTTAATTACTATTGGGTATTGTATATGCCTGAGAAGTATGATAGGGGTTACTAGGCTAGATAGCGTGAGTAATGAGGAGGTGAGGAGGAGAATGGGGGTGGAAAGGGAGTTGGGAGGTAGGGTGGATGAAAGATTATTGTGATGGTTTGGACACATGGAAAGAATGAGTGAAGAAAGACAATAAAAGAGGTGTGGAAGGAGTGAACATGAGGGGGTGACCTAGGATGAGATGGATGGTTGGGGGGAAAAGGGGAATGTCTGTTGAGGAAGGACGGGAGAGGACAGAAGACGGGTGAATGGAGAATGGTTGTATGGATGATGTGATCCATGAGGTGGAATAGGTGGGGGATGGGGGGTGAGGGAGTATTATGTGTGAGAAAAATTTGATGCAGCCTGAAGGGATTTCACCCTATCTCCTTTTCTGCATGAGGGGGCCGGGGGTTGCCAAATTAATGAAGCGGCCTTGCTGTGGATGTGCTATGTCTTGCGACACTGCTTCTGACCCAGGGCAGTGGACAAGATGCAGGGATGACCCGTCATCCAGGAGGTGCTAAGATAAGAGGGAGGGGAGTGGAGTGTGATAGGGATGAAATGGGTGGGAGTGGTTTTTATGCCTTTGTTTTTTGGCTACCTCCCTTATAAAAGGGAAAAAAGCCTTTGGTTTATGTATCTATGGTATAACTCCTTAACACTAGACAGTATATTTGTATGGTGTTTAAACAGATTCTTTATCTCTCAATAGACACTTAAGCTCAGAATTAGGGGAACATGAAAAATTAATTGACAAGATGGTGCAAGCAGACTTCATCAAATACATCACTGAGGACCTCAACAGGCCACTCCAGGATGAGCAGCCTTTGTTAGAAGAGGTAAGAAAATCAAGAGAATTGTCTACCTGCTGCCCAAACCCAACACTACTTTTAGCCCTGTGTAAACGCAGATCAAGTGGCTCCTAGATTTAACCGTAGGTGTAGATATAAGAGTCGTGAGACAACAACTTGTTTCGTAAATGTTGGATTTCCCCATTAACAACTTTTACAGTGGAATTTTGTCTCTGTCTTTCTTTATTTGTCAGTCCCTCATAGAATCAGAGCTTAACATGTAATGTCCCTTTGGAATTTCTGAAGCATGGCTATATTCTCATTTAAGTGTGTGACTCATACCATCACTGTGTATGCAGTGTAGCTAAATATAGGTTTTATGTATACTCACCACACACCTGTTCTTCTGACCTGTTATTTATATATTTGTTTAGATTGAAGTTCTTTGTAGAAGCTATTTCTTATTCTTTCCTCCTTTCTTCTTTTAGCTCCACTTCACCCAGTGTGTGATGTGTCATTATTCTCTTGATCAGTCCGTCAGTCTAATGCCCCAGGTCTCGTGCAGGAAACCCACAGCTCCCAAGTAACTGGTAATGGCCGCCGGATTAGTCCACAAGTCAGTCAAAGAAGAGGAATTGTGTTTTTGTCTGCATTGGTGGATGCAGGGATGACCCGTCATCCATGAGGAGCTGAGATGGAAGGGGGTGGTGGAGGGGAGGGAAATGGGTGGGAATAGGTACATACCTCTTATAAGGGGGAAAAGCTCTTGACACATAGATAGCCTGGGTAGGGTGAAAATTGGGCAGCGTAGGATGTGTTGTATATTTTCAGTGTGGTGATTGCATCAGGGGCAACTTCATTCTGTGGCGAGGCTTACTTTAGTGTTGGTAATGTTTCATTGTTGGGTGGTGGCCAGAAGTCTTAAACACTGTTGTACTAGTGTGGTTCTTGCACATCTTGACTTGCCTGTCTATTACAATACATTTGGTATTGAATTGTATATACCAGTTTTGGTTTTAGTCATTTTATGTAAATATATTTGTAAGGTTTTAAATGATCTTGTATGTGTTATTTGGGCCTCCTAACAGTCCTTTTGTCATCTCTTACTTCAAGTATTCATCTAGCTCCCCCTTCTGTATGTTTGTATTCTTTAAATATTCCTGGTGTTCTAGGTGTTAGTAATTTATTGACTTTTACTTATAGGACCGGTTGATAGCAGTGGTATTTGGTGTCTTGCGATTACAAAGGTTTGAGTTTATCGATAACCTTCGTGAAGAAGTGTACACAGCAATCAAGGCAACAGTCAAACAGGTAAGATGTGTATGATGATACCATGTACTAGTTTATGCATGAGATATAGTTACATTTCAACTTAGAGTAATTTAATTAGAGCTGGGTGTGTTCCTCAGTGGATTCCTTGGTGTCCTGAGCAAAGTCATGCAAGTCAGGACACTAAGGAATGCACTGAGGAATGCGCCCAGCTCTGAATTTAGTCAAGTAGAAAATGAGAAAAAATAATTATATACAATGTGATAAAGAATCAAGGAATTGTAATTTATACATTCAATGTGGTAATACTTTGATTTAATTTAACATTACAAATTCCCATTCTCAGAAGAGGAAAGGACATTGACTCCTTATAATGGCTTTTTGAAAGGTAATTGAAAGTGGTATGCAAAAATGTACAGAAAATTTTGTATTTCAGGACATTAGTATCACTGTGTTTTAGTTTGTACAGTTAGATAATATATTTTACAGGCTGTTGTTGAAGCTATTAGCCAAGTGGAGATTGACCAGGAGACGGCCAGTGTAGCTGACCAGGCTCGGGTATTGTCTTTGTCATCTTGGCTCGGTCTTCTAGCTTCGGTCACACACAAACTCATCAATGTCTTGCAGAGAGTTAAGGTGAGAGGATCCACTCATCGTCTCTAGCATAAGGTCGCCATGTTCATATGTTAGAAACTTGATGGCTTTATATGCAGTAAGACTTTATAAAGTTCTTTGCGACACTGCCTCTGACCCAGGGTAGTGGGCAAGTTGCAGGGATGACCTGTCATCCAGGAGGTGCTAAGATAAGAGGGAGAGTGGAGGGGGGTGGAGTATATTTAGAGATGGAATGAGTGTGAATGGTTTTATGCCTTTTTCTTTTTGGCTACCTCCCTTGTAAGGGGGAAAAAGCCTTGATATATGTATGTATGTATTTATCTATCTACTTATATTTTTCCACTTGGGTGGATAGGGTAAATTAAGCCATAAGACCTGCTCAAGGTCAGAATATTGAACATATGAAAATGCATGCAGATGAGTTAATTGGAGAACATATAGGTGAAGCCAGTGACTTGGTCCATGAGAAGAGTACATTGGGGATGAACTACCAATTATGTAATTAGTTCTTTATCGGTCTGGGATGGCCCATCATCCAGGAAGAGCCAAGAAAAGAGGGAGGGACAGGGGTGAATTGGAGTGGAGTATGTGGAGATGAAATGGGTGGGAGTGGATTTTATGCCTTTGTTTTTGGCTACCTCCCCTGTAAGGGGGAAAAACTTTTCTATATATATGTACATATGGCTCTTAGGTAACCAACAAAGGTCACTGGATTGGCCCACAAGTCACTCATAGAAGAGGTTTTGTGTGGACATGGTGAGAGTGGGGTGGTATAGTGTGAGAACCTCAGTATTTTCAAGGTATCTGTTAATTTATTACAAACAGTTATACTGTGCTGTGGACAGATCCCATCTCAATGGGAAACCTTATACTAAAGTTCCATACTCCCTTGTAGCTGAGCCAATCCACACATCCACATCATATATGATTTAAACTCATTCAGCCACCTGTACCATCTCAGCACCATTTGTATGAAAGGTTGTCTATATCTCCCATCAAATTATATATATATATATATATATATATATATGTATATGTATTTCTATTTTTCTTCTCTTTATGTGCATGGGGGGATGGAGGTGGGGGTCACCGATTGGGTGAAACGGCCTTGCTATGGATATGCTGTGTCTTGCTGCATAGCTTCTGACACAGGGCATTGGATGAGATGCAGGGATGGCCCGTCATCCAGGAGGAGCCAAGAAAAGAGGGAGGGAGTGGTGATGAATGGGAGTGGAATATGTGGGGATGAAATGGGTGGGAGTGGATTTATGCCTTTGACTTTGGCTACCACCCTTGTAAGAGGGGGGGGGGAGCCATTGGTATATGTATGTATCATTAATCTTTTGATTTGGATCATATTTTTGTTCACAGATTATGATGGAGGTGATGATCCAGGCAGCAGATGCATGTTCAGGAAAAGCAAATCCTGCTGGAGATGGAATGCAAGCAGCATCGTTGGTCTCTATGTAAGTAGGAAGAATTTTATGTCTGTGTGTGTAGTAGAGAGCAGTAGAGCTTGTGTTAGGATTGGAAATGGAGAGAGCGAATGGCTTGAGGTAAAGGTGGGACTCTGTCAGGACTGTGTCATGTCGCCATGGCTGTTCAATGTGTACATGGATAGGGTGGTGTGGGAGGTAAATGCAAGGTTAATGGGCAGGGGACTGGGGTTGTGTGGATGTGTGTTTGGAAATGAAAAGGCTGAAACATGCACATTTATGCTAGATGTTTTGATGACTTCATGACTTCATCCTTTTGTTTACATTTTGTTACAAATGTTACCTTCGCCCAATAGGAGCAGTAGTGGAGGGGACGTCATGCTGGGAGAGATGGAGTACAATCGTGTAGTCATGGGCATAAAAGAAGTCCTCTGTGCATCTTGTGATTATGCCCATGATAGATGTGCCAAGCTGCTCCATGCAAGGTGAGGTGTTGGTTAGGTATGATACAATTGACATTATACTTCCTAACATGAATGTCATTTCATTTAAGTTGGATTTGTTAACATCCAGGTCATTTGCCATTGCATTTAGTATATAAATCTCTTTAATTATCTGTAAACACTCTTGTAACCTGAGGACCTGCATCAGTAACAGAGGTAAAGTTGCTCAGATGCACTCTGTAGGAGGAACAAATGACAGGTACTTACAAGTGGTGTGGTCTTGTGAGATGGGTGTCAGAGAGAATGTTTCCCTGCCATCTATCTTCAAAATACTGTCATTACACAAACCTTCTTCTAGAAGTGTAGACCAGAGAGGCAGACACTCACTGTTTGAACTAAGATCAACTTTGTATTTCCACCACCTTTTCATGTTAAGAGATTTGACAACTGGTGAATGCTTTTATAAGCCAATGACTGAAACAGGCCCACATTAATACAGCACAGACTATAGTTCAGTACTTGTTCCTCAAGAGATCTACAGGAGGGCCCAAAGATCTTGGCCAGGTGCTCTGGGGCTGTGGGTTTCCACTCAGCGAAACTCGAAAATCTACATTAAATGATAGTTTGACACAGCCTGAAGGGATTTCTCCCCATCTTCAATGTCTCTGGATTAGGGGATGGAGAGGGGTGGTCACCAATTAAATGAAGCAGCCTTGCTATGGATGTGTTGTACCTTGCTGCATTGCTTCTGACCCAGGGCAGTGGGTGAGATGCAGGAATGACCTGTCATCTATGAAGAGCCAATATGAGAAGGAGGGAGGGGTGGTGGGTGGAAGAGACCACAGGCAATGGATTAATTAGTTGATTGTGATATACTGTTAAAGCTTGTGTAAATGAAGGTAGTAAAGTTAGGAGACAATATAATACCAAAACTTTATCATTTATTTTTGTTTAACAGATCGAGAGATTTTGGCCTGGATAAGATGACTGCGAAGGAATTCATTGGACTTTCCAAGACCATAGAAGCCTTTGTTGTTGATACTGAAAAAATATGTGGAAGAAAAAGCACATCATTTAGGATGGGGCTACAGGGACAGGTAAGGCTTTGTGATGATAAAAATGATGATTTCTCTCTGTGGTTCAGAGAGGAGACACAAGATTGATATACAGTTGTAGTGGGAGAAAACTAAACAGGAACATAGTCATAGGATGTTCTCTGGCTAAGTGGGTAATAGTGTTGCTACTTGTGACGGAGGTCAAGGTGACGGCAGTTCAGACCCTACCACCAGTGAGTTGGACCAAGGGCATGGTTCATTGAATTCCACTCTACAAAGTCCTCTGTAAGGAGCACCATCCTAGCCTCCTGATAGGGGGAATTTGCGACATTAAACCAAATCTAGGGGGAATTTGCGACATTAAACCAAATCAGTCACATAGTTGTAGATACCTTAGAATGGATATACATAAAAATGGAAGATTAGAGGGAAGGGGAGAGGGGAGGAGGTGCCCTGAAACAGCTTAGAGAAATAAAAGATTGTAAATGGAAGCAATGAAATGTATGAAGCAATAATTGTGCTTACTGTGAGGTCTGGGTGATGAGTACAAGAGAAAAGGTCATGTGAGATTAGCGGAAATAAGAGGCTTGAGGGTTATACATGGAGTTGTGAAATATGACAAAGTAAGGAGTTGTTTATAAAAGGACTGAGATGGAGTTTGGGATAAGAATAGACCACACTAAAATGAGGTAGTTCAATTAAGTAATGCAAATGGATGGGAGTATGTCCCCAAAGAGTGGATGAATTAATGGTGCTGCGAGTGAAAGCGATGGGTAGATTAATCAGTACCTCAGGTCTTTTACAGGAGACTCATGGGTCCCAAGTAACCAGCAACGGCCACTGGGTGGGCTCGTAGATCACTAAGGGAAGATATGTTGTTGTTGTCTAGGGATTGTTATTGCAGAGCAATATAGGGTGAGTTCAATGTCTTCTGTGTTATGGTTGCAGCTAAGGTAGTTTGATTCTCTGGCCAAGCCTATATTGTGTTGATGTTGTTTTAAATCTAGATGGTGTCCTGGTTCTTACTTCTCTTGAAAGGGATTTTTCTGTCTGGCTGATGTCTGTGTGGGTGTTGGTGAAGTGTCGACTATGGTGATCTAGTTTTGAACTCACACTTACGTATTTATTATCTCTTCTTTACTTTAGGCTACCCGTTTTGTAGCACGGTTCCATGAGGAGCGTGATGCTCGTCTAAAACTAAACTTAAGCAGCGAAAGATGGAAGGCCATGACAGTCCCTCCAGATGTGCAGCGCCTCTTTAACCACATCACAGCCTCAGGTAGGTACTCCACCAAGCAACCTCCAGTTCAAATGGTGTCTTATAATTATGAAAAAATCAGTTTGTTTACAATTCTTATTCCATGGAGTAGCTTATGCAGGTTCACTAGGAATCTGTTTTCCTCATTAGCTTCTGAAAGTAATTTTTTTTTTAAATGTTGATGTAGAAAACTCCTCATTAGCTTCTGAAAGTAAATTTTTTTTAAATGTTGATGTAGAAAACTCCTCATTAGCTTCTGAAAGTAATTTTTTTAAAATGTTGATGTAGAAAACTCCTTATTAGCTTCTGAAAGTTTTTTTTTTTTTTTTAATGTTGATGTAGAAAACTCCTCATTAGCTTCTGAAAGTAAATTTCTTTGAAAATATTGATGTAGAAAATTCCTCATTAGCTTCTGAAAGTAACTTTTTTTTTAAATGTTGATGTAGAAAACTAACTTGATTGTTTGTGATTTCCTTGGTCAGATTCCCTCCAGTCTCCTCCAGAAGTGTTGGATACAAATCATGAGCATTGCAATGGCAACAGTGCCATGAATGGCCCCTCCAGTACGAATACAACTAACGCGAACAAGACGACAACTACAACAGCCAGCGAAGGGGTTATTGTTGGCGATGAGGAGTATGTAGTTGTGGGTGTGTGTGTGGTTGTGGTGCGCTTAGTGGTGGAGTATGCCGAGTGTGCCTCCACACTCCCGTTAGCAGCTCAGCAGCTCCTCACCCGTCTAACAGACCTGTTACGCAAGTTTAATAGTGATACCTGCAGGTAAGCAAATGATGGTCAACTTACATGCACGCTAATTGTGTACACTGTCGGCAAATTGGTCATATTCACCTAATTGTAGTATACTGGAAAGGAGCAATGCTTGTTGGGTGTGAGTGTGTGTGTGTGTGGTGTTTTGACACAGCCCAAGGGGATTTCTCCCCGTCTTCTCTTTTTCTGCATGAGGGGTCAGAGAGGGGGGAGTGGATATGCTGTGTCTTGCGACACTGCTTCTGACCCAGGTCAGTGGACAGGATGCAGGGATGACCCATCATCCAGGAGGTGCCAAGATAGGAGGGTGGAGAGGAGTGGAATATATAGGAAATGGAATGGGTGGGAGTGGTTTCTATGCCTTTTTCTTTTTGGCTACCCCCCGTGTAAGAGGGAAAAGGCCTTTGGTATATGTATGTATCATTGTAATTTGTGCTTTCTCTTTGCCTTTTTGGCTACCTCCCTTGGAAGGGGGAAAAAGCCTTGGTATATGTATGTATGTATGTACTCTTTGCAGACTACTGATAGAGGCAGGAGCTGTGGCCTTGGGACTGAAGACAATAACGATAAGGAACCTCGCACTTGCATGGCGTTCGTTGGAACTCCTCTTAACACTTCTGCCTCGTCTTTCCAAACATTTCTGTCTTTTACTACGGCCTGCATTAGTTACCAAAAACATAGACCAGGTTTGTTCGTCATTTTCTTTGTGATAGAACTTGTTTTAACAAGATTGGTCGTCCAGGATTATCAGTTTTGGTGGACTGTTTGTTGAGTCTACAGTTCACTAATGGTTTTTCACAAATGCATTCAGAGACTCTTCCTTACATTGATTATTATTATTTTTTTATTAAAAGGGTAAATTGTATTATTTCATATTATTTTATTTATATGTATGTATGTTTATTTTGAATAAATACAAGATATAATATACTTTATATAACAGGAGTTGATTCAGTAGAAACTTGATTTAGGGGAAAGGTTCTCTTCCATTGCGACTAGCTTGGTATAGTGAAACCTTTCTATAAACCCAGCAAGTTGTTCTGCTAAACATACATACATGTATAAGTACATGCATGTATGCATGCATTGATACTGTCACTATTAACATTTTTAGGTATGTAACGTGTGTAGCAAAGGAATATAGTGAGTTCTGTGTATTACCGGTAGTTTCATGTCTTGTAACTTCACACTTTACCGCAAAGATTTTGCTTTAAGTAGGATGTATTATGGGTCCTTGATAGAAAATTTGATTCAGTGGAAGGGGTTGGCTGAATTACTGTTATATCAAGACTCTTTTAACCCCTTCCATACGGTGCCGCACATGTAGGCGTCATGGACTTAGATTTAAATGAAGCTGCCTTGATGTGAATGTATACTGTGTCTTGCTGTATTGCGTCTGAGCCAGGGCAGTGGGCGGGATACAGGGATGACCTGTCATCTATGAGGAGCTAAGAGGAGAGGGAGGAAAGGGTGGTGGATGGGAATGGAATAGGTGGGAGTGTGTGCATGCCTTTTGACTTGGCTATCTCCCTTATAGGGGGAAAGAAAGCCCGTGGTATATAGATAGATCAAGATTCTACTGTCCTATCCTCCATACTGATACTGAGAATGTCAGCAGCTTATTCAGATGTTTAGGTGAAGAATGGTTGTACAATTGATTAGGCATAAAATATACATGTGTATATTTGTCTCAAAATTCTTTGAGGCAATATGCATAATTCTACACAGTCCAGAAATCTTCCCTTGCTAAATAAATATTTTGTCATTACCCTGCAAGAACTTATGTATCATGGCCACCACTAAATGGTATATAAATTTGATTAACCAATTTTGATGTGTAGTACAATACTAGATTTGCTTAATTCTTCCTGTCAGTAATGGTAGTTTCTGTTGTAGGTCATCAAAGAATATAAAGAACATTGCTCTGCTGTCGAAAACAAAATTATAGGGGTCATGGGCGATACCCTAGAGAGACACTTGAGTACGTGGGAGGCTCGGTCTCCAGTTCCATCAGCGGCCTTTAATGGTGTACTGCGAGCAATATCTAAACTGCATGAAGCAGTTCAGGGAGTCTTGCCTCAGTCACAGGTAACTCAAAACAGTTATTTTGAATATGACTTTGTCTAATTGTATGAAGTCTACCTAATGGTACTGAATATTTTATAGATTTTGTAAAGCTAATGCATGACAATTTTTATTTATATGAGTGGTATAAAACAACTGATTTACTCTTTTATAATAGTAAGTACAGTGAGTTCTCGTTATACGGTACATATGCGTTCCTGAAAACCTTACTGCAAATTGAAATTACCGTATACCGAACCCAAGTTTCAACTTATGGCAGACCTACCTTCTCCCTGCTCTTTCCTCTTCAAAATATCTAATTTTACCTACAAAACACAAACAGATACCGTATCTGTGAATTTTTCTTACCGTAAATAGAATCGAGGGTAGTAATTACCAAATACCGTAACTGTGAATTTACCAGATAAAGAATTACCATATAAGGAGGACTCACTGTAATAAATAGGGAGATCAAGAGTAGAAAGGGAGTTGGTAGATAGGGCTGATGAAAGATTATTGGGATTGGTTGTGCACATGGAAAGAATGAGTGAGGAAAGACTAGCAAAAGGAGTGTGGAAGGCAGAGGTGGATGGAGTGAACTTGTGGGGAAGACCAAGAATGAGAAGGATGAATGGGTCCTTAAGTAAAGGGAAATGTCTGTTGAGTAGGGAATAGAGAAGGCAGGGGATAATTGTGAGTGCAGAGTGATTATGAATGAATGATAAATTGACATGGCTCAATGGGATATCTCCTCGTCTCCTTTATTTTCACACGAGAGGACAAGGAGGGAGGGTTGACAAGTGAATGAAGCAGTGGGGCCCTGCTGTGCCTTGCTGCATTTCTTCTGACCTAAGCAGTGGGTCAGACAGGGATGGTACATGATCCATGAAGAGTTAAGATAAAAGGGGTGACAGATGGGAGTCAGATGGGTAGGGGGGTGTATGCCTTGGCTGACCAAGTCTATTATAAGGGGGAAAGAAACCTTTGGTATGTTGATGGATGGAATAAATTAGAACTCCACACATACATGACACAGCTGTCCAGCATTTTCTCATGGAAAAATGTGAGGAATAGTGCCTGCTACTATGGCAGTGCAGGTTTGAAGTCAGAAAAACTTGAGGTAACAGTCAGTTGATGTGCATATATATATTTGATAACACTATCTGATTCACTCTCATACAAATGAAATGCAATTCTGTTTTATTCTATGATTTACCTTTACCACACAGGTGCACAAGCTTTTTGAGAAGGTTACGTCTGTACTTAAGGAAAAATTAAGAAATAACATGGTTCGTCTGAATGTGTCCTCAGTTGGACCTCAGAGTTGGTGAGTTTTTACTCCTATGATTTTAAAATCTGTATATTTTTTAAATATATGAGTGAGTGGGCAGAGTGCAGGGATGACCTGTCATCCAGAAAGAGCCAAGAAAAGAGGGAGGGAGGGGTGGTGAATGGGAGTGGAGTGGGTGGGAGTGGAATTATTCCTTTTGACTTTGGCTACTTCCCTTGTAAGGAGGAAAAAGCCCTTGGTATAGGTGTGTATGTATATTTAATATTCCTACAGGACATGCAACTTACCCAATTTATTTGTATATTTTTTCAGGGTTGTGACAAGTGAACTGACCTTCTATTTCAACCATTTAGAAACTTTAGGACTTGGTGGCATAGTAACACAAGAGGAATTTACCAAAGGCTTGTGGCCACCTCGTTGAAACATATCGAGTCGCCTTTACATGATTTTTTAATGACAAAATTTCCTTTTACATTCCATATAGTTAGATTTAGTTCACCTAAAGTACCTTCATTAGCAACCAAACATAATATCAAAATTTGAAGCAACCTTTGTTTTCTACTTTAGCATGAAGAACATTAAAATTTTTCAAAATATTTAATGCTTCGTTACTTGAATTGCAATCGACTTCATATTAAAAACCCTGGTGAATAGTTGTAGTTATTATTACGTCAACATATTAGGTAGACGACCTCAACTTTTTACTTTTTTCTTTCACTCTAGTTTGGAAGTATAATACTTCTTAGCAGGAAGTGGGTAATGGCACTGGTATGATAAGTGTGGACTCGCTAGAAAAGCTGAACAAATTGTAAATTATTTATTGGAGCTTTACTATCAGTGCAACTTGTACTTGTATAATCCTGTGGGAACTATTGTTGTTAGTTTGTCCAAGATATAGTTGTCAGGGAAAAAAAGTGTGAATTTGTATGTTTGGGATCTTGAACCTTGGAACACAACTGATACTGGCACCATTGCATCGACAGAGCAGAAAATACAAGCACATACAGCTGCATAATACCACAGATTGTCTATGTTATTACTTCGCACATATGCAGGACTCGCATAGGAATCTGGAGTGCTCTCTGGGAACCTGGATTTCCTTTGGTGCTTTACGTGATCATGTCCTTTGCGTGCAGTTGTCTTACCTCAGAATTATTGCAAAATTGTGTTGAATTGTCACTTTGCTCACTTAGCTAAAAAGCTGTTCAATAATCTTGTTTAAGAGATGAGATTATTCAAAGCAAATCTGTAACATTTAAAACACATACACTTCAAATCATTATTGAAAAAAAGTTCAGTTCAGGTTGTACATATGTAAAGATATTGGTTGTATTCATGGACACATTTCGTGATGAAAGGAACTATAACATGGAGATTGCCTTTTTTTAAATAAATAAAAAAAAAAGATTAGCATTATAGAGATGTGATCTTAGATGATCTTCCACATGTCTAGTAAGCTTTCTTCCAATAACATAGGACCCCTCCTTGCTCCTATCACTGATGTGAATGAGGTTTTGATTGTTGTGCTTCAATTTTTCTTGAAAGCCCATGTGGAATAGATATCCACTACTTTCAAAAGGGTACTAGTTGCCATGAGTACTGCTTTCACATGTAAATAAAAGGAACTGCGACCAAACATATCACTGAGAACACTGCCACCTACATCAACTGTTTCTGACTGTGTCAGAATAGGTGCAACTCAGTTATTCTCAGGGGGCTTGCAATTGTAGCTGCAACGAGTAATCAATCCCTCAACTTCAGTGCAATGCTAGTCACATGGATTTGTTCTTCCCCTCTCCGACATGATTTGTTACAAAGTCTATTCCACTTTGTGTTCATGGCAGCGGTCATTAAACTTGAAAAGACTGATCCTAAATGGCCTGTATGCTTTGCAAGGTAACAGTGATATAATGTGTATTGATTAGAATTAAGAAGGTTCAAATGACTGAAATGGTGTATGAAAGAAAATGCCGAGACTGCAAGTATTGAAGAGTCCACATGTCATCAGTTCTCACTTTGTATTCCTCTGGAATTGGCTGTTTTTGAGTGCATTCATATAATAATGTATATAATGATTAATGAAAATACATATATTTTATGTTATAGGTGTATTTTCAATGAGGGTAACAGGGCAAAAGTATTAAATCCTGTTTAGGTAAGAAATTGGTGAAAAAACGGTCTACATGCAATGAAAATATTTTGTCTGACAAGTTTAGATTTTCATACACTACAATGAAATTCTAAGACAACCCCCCTACCAGGCTTATGAAATTTAAAAATTTGTGTGGGAAATTTAAAGGTCAAACCATGAAAGGCAATAACATTAACTCTCTGCCAGCCTTTATAACACAGTACCACTGTTTAACGAACTTGTACGACGAATACCAATGATAATTTTTACCAATACTTTTTACTGTGATGTTCATATATAAAGGTCAAATTCAATTCGCTGAGAGTTGTACCAGGGCCCGTCTTCAGTTGCATTCCTGACAAAAACACCCTTGCTGAAGAAACCCGAGTCCTGCCATTTTATCATCTGTTCAGTGTTGAAGGGCCCATGGACTTCAGCATCTTCTGTATTTTCCCATTTGTACTCCCATCGGACCTCTGTTAAGGATAAAGAAAACAGCAACTTTAGAAGAAATCTATTCCAATAAGAAAATAGTTCAAAAGTAACCCCTTAACCATGGGTGACTTCATAAAAGACATACTTTAGTCAAAAACTTATACACCTATGAAACTTTTATCTACACATCATCTTCCTTTCATTTGCCTAACACAGACACAAAGGTCGACTAGTAACACAAGTACACAACAGCATACCCTTCTCCAACAAGAGATACCAGACAATCAGTCACAGATACCATAACTGAAATCTCAATTAAAAAACAATGAAAACAACCTAGACCATCACAAACGTACATATCACACCAACTCCATCAACCCCACCAGGATTCATCCCATAAACTGGCAGGTGATCTGAACACACATCATTCAATCTGGCTTCTGACACAAACAGCAGATCCAAGAGGACACAAAATACTAGAACAATTCCCCCATCTAAGATTTATTAACTCCAGCAACGACCCCACTAGACCTTTCCAACACAATCAACATCCCTGACACAATGTGGTCACCTTGCCTATAAACACAAACACGACAGGAAACCATTCAAGATCTTCCATCCGATCACTTCCCATTAAAGACTAATATAGAACCGAAAGAGGAAATACAACCTACAACTACAAGAACATTCATAAACTACCAAAAAGCAAACTGGTAAAAGTATATAGACATTATAGGGAACTAGAATGCTATGAATTGGATCAATTCCCATCCCTAAATAAAGCAGTAAAGAAAATAGTAACTACCATCCAGAAGGCACATTCCTGGACATACATATACCAAGGCTTTTTCCCCCTTACCAGTGAGGTAAGGAGGAGAAATAAGGAAGGATGAGGTGAAGGCAGTTGTAAAGATGATGAAAGCAGGTAAGGCACCTGGTCTGGATGGATGCCATGCAGAATGTCTGAAAAAGGGAGGTTCAGTGATGGTGGACTGGTTGGTGAGGTTATTTAATGTTTGCTGGAGAGAGGGTAGAGTACCGGAGGACTGGAGAAGTGCCTGTATAGTTCCTCTTTACAAGGGAAAAGGGGACAAGTGTGAATGTAGTAGTTTCAGAGGGATTAGCCTGTTAAGTGTAGTAGGGAAGGCTTATGGGAGGATCTTAATTGAGAGGATTACGAGAGGAACAGAAGGAGTAATTGGTGAGGAACAGTGTGGATTTAGGACAGGTAGAGGTTGTGTAGATCAGATCTTTGTGGTAAGACAGATATGTGAGAAAGCTATAGGAAAGGGGAAGGATGTTTTTTGGGCTTTTATGGATCTGAAAAAGGCTTATGATAGGGTAGACAGAAAGGCACTGTGGGAGGTTATGCAGATTTATGGGATAGGAGGAAAGCTTTTGGGAGCTGTCAAGAGTTTTTATGAGAGTAGTAGAGCATGTGTCAGGATTAGAAATGGAGAGAGTGAGTGGTTTGAAGTAAAGGTGGGACTTCGTCAAGGATGCGTTATGTTGCCCTGGCTGTTCAACTTATACATATGGGGTGGTGCGAGAGGTGAATGCCAGGGTAGTGGGTCAGGGATTGGAGATGGTTAAAGAAAATGGAGAAAAGTGGGAGGTGAGCCAGCTGTTGTTTGCGGACGACACTGCTCTTGTGGCAGGGTCAGAGGAGGGATTGAGGAAGCTGGTGGCAGAGTTTGGGAGAGTATGTGATAGAAGAAAGCTAAAGATAAATGTGGGTAAAAGTAAGGTGATGAGATGTACAAGGGGTGAAAGTGGCAGTAGACTGGAAGTGAACATTAAGGGAGAGCGACTGGAGGAAGTGGATAGTTTTAGATACTTGGGTGCAAGTGTAGCAGGAAAAGGTGGAGTGAAGGTGGAGGTAGAATGTAGATTGAGAGAAGCGAGTAAATGCCTTGGTGGTTTAAAGAGTGTAATGAGGAATAGACATTTGGGAATGGATGCGAAGAGGAGACTGTATGAAGGAGTGATTGTGCCAACAGCACTGTATGGGGCAGAAACGTGGAACATAAGAGAAGAAGAGAGAAGGAGTTTGAATGTGTTTGAGATGAGGTGTCTGAGAAGTATGGTGGGGGTTACTAGGCTGGATAGAGTGAGAAATGAGGAGGTGAGGAGGAGAACAGGGGTGAAAAAGGATTTGGGAGATAGGGTTGATGAAAGAATATTAGGATGGTTTGGACACATGGAAAGAATGAGTGAAGAAAGACTAGTAAATGAGGTATGGAAGGCAGATGTGGAGAGAGTGAACATGAGGGGACGTCCTAGGATGAGGTGGATGGATGGGGTGAAGGGGGCTTTGGGGAAGAGGGGAATGTCTGTTGAGGAAGGAAGGGAGAGGACGGAAGACAGAGGTGAGTGGAGAATGGTTGTATATGGATGATGTTGTGACTGCATGAGGAGGAATGGGTGGGGGGGTGGGGTAGTATGTGTGAGTAAATTTTGACGCAGCCCGAAGGGATTTCTCCCCGTCCTCGCCTTATATGCAAAGGGGGACGGAGAGGGGGGGTCGCCGATTAAATGAAGCGGCCTTGATGTGGATGTACTGTGTCTTGCGACACTGCTTCTGACCCAGGGCGGTGGGCAGGGTGCAGGGATGACCCGTCATCCAGGAGGTGCTCAGATGTGAGGGAGGGTGTGGAATGTATTTAGGGATGAAATGGGTGGGAGTGTTTTTATGCCTTTCCCTTTTTGGCTACCTCCCTTGGAAGGGGGAAAAAGCCTTGGTATATGTATGTATGTATGTACCAGTGAGGTAGCCAAAAAGGACAAGGCATAAAATCATTCCCACCCATTCCATCCCCGAAAACACTCCACACCCTTCCACCCTCCCTCCCATCTTAGCACCTCCTAGATGACGGACACTACAGAAAAAAAAGTTCAACCTCAACTACACTATAGCTTCACATAATCCTTCATAAGTATCCACTATCCTGCCCTACCGAGAGGGTAAGTTCATGACATCAAAAGAAATCACAGTAATGTGAACTCCTACCTAATTTTGAAACTTTCTGGAATTTCCCAATTGTGGTGCTTCTGTCACCAAAAAGTTTAAGATTTTGGAGTCTGACACAAAATATTCTCAACCTGTAATATACTAATTTACAGTTACTCTTCCCTTAACAGCAACACAAAATCTCTTCAGTAGGTGAGTGAACCAGTGGACATGGCACACATCTTTGGGAGCCAGACACTACACCAATGGATGCACTAATTTCAGATAATACTACAAATTTTCTAACCTAAGTAATAACACCATAGCATCCCCTATACTCCCACACATGCAATGACTACAAGGCAGCATAACATTACTAAGTGGTAAAATTATTATGATCTTGTTACCAGAGTCTTCAGGCTTTGGCGTTGTTTTACTATCGTCTTTTGCTACATCTTTGCTGGCAGCTGTTTCATCTGCAAACATGTCCATGGCTGGCTCAGGTGCTGGAGCTTCGCTCTGCTTCACCTGGAAGAGGAACAAGTTTCCTTCACCATGGAGTATGGAGAGAGAGAGAGAGAGAGAAAAAAAAAAAAAACATTTAGGAAAAAAGAAAGGAGCAGAAAAAAAAATCTTACCTTCAAATTTATCATCTCGTAAGTTTCCTGGTAAATATCCATGTTTCCCATTTCCACAAACTTATTCGCAAATTCAGTAAGTTGAAGAAAGTCTTTCATGGCATCATTGTTTGAATCGTCAAGCTTCCCTGCTTTCTTCATCTTCCATTTCTGAGCTGATGACATTTTTTTGTTACCACCCAGTCTCTGTTGAGAAAATATGACAATTATAGTTTACAAATGATCAGCAGCTTTATAATTATTTAACATTTATTACATACACCACAGGGCTCTTTCCCACCTACACATAGGGTAGCCAAGTCAAAAAGAAAAAGGCATAGAAACCACTCCCACCCAATCCATTTCCTATATATTCCATCCCCTCCACCCTCCTCCCTCCCTCTTATCTTGGCACCTCCTGGATGACAGGTCATCCCTGCATCCTGTCCACTGCCCTGGGTCAGAAGCAGTGTTGCAAGACACAGCACATCCACAGCAAGGCCACTTCATGGAGTAGAGGCTTGGAATATAAAGGCAGAGAGGAGGTGGTGAAGTGTTTGTGAAATGGGACATCATTACAAAAATGGATGGGATGAGAAACATAAAGGTGAAGCAGAGAATAAGAATGGGTTGAAAGCTGTTAGATAAAATAGACCAGAGTGTACTGAGGTGGTTTAGATGCAAACAAATGACGCAATCAATCCATCCATTGCCCCTGGTGTCCCTTGCAGAAGAAATATGGGCTTTAAGAAACTGGCAACAGCTTCTGGATGGGACCATAACTCGGGGAAGATGTATTGTTGTCAAAGGATTGTTAGTGTGGGGCATAGTTACAAGGTGTGTCTTCTGTGTGGTGAGTGCATCTGGAGCAGTTTGGATCTGTAGCCAGGCCTAGTCTGTGTTGGTACTGTCTTAATGCTGGATCGTGTTCAGGTACAGGCATGCCAGTCTGGTTCTTGTTAAATGGAAAAAAATAAAACTGTCTATTTACCAAGGGCTCCCTGACCCCTTATCTGGGAGGTAGCAGAGTCAAAAGCCGCAGACCCACTCCCATCCACCACTCTTTCCCCCCTCATCTTAGCTCCTTGTGGATAAGAGGTCATCTCTGTATCTTGCCCACTTCCCAGGGACAGAAGCAATGTAACAAGACAGAGTACATCCATACCAAGGCTACTTCCCTTAATTGGTGACACCCACCCCTCTCCATCCCATAATAATAATAATAATAATAATTAATAATACATACATACATATACCAACGGCTTTTTCCCCCTTACACGGGGGGTAGCCGAAAAAAGAAAAAGGCATAGAAACCACTCCTACCCCTTCCATTTCCTATATATTTCCCTCCCCCACCTCTTATCTTGGCACCTCCTACACTATTATTATTATTATTATTATTATTATTATTATTAATAATTAATAATAATAATAAAAAAGCCCTTTGGGCTGCATCAAAACATCATTCACCCATAACCACTTCCTACTCCCTTCACCATCCCCTGGCTCATCCCTTCCTTGCATTACAGTACAATCTAATCACAGCGATTCTCTACTCGCCCCCATCTCCTAGGGTGAAAGGAGAATGGCTGTGTATAGAATAATTAAATAAATAAATATATTAAGTTTATAACAGTCATACCTTTAATGCCTTTGCAACACTCTCATGAGGTTTCAAATACTCCAACATTTCCTTATACAGGTTAATGGTTTTCAGGCTAAGAACTTTCCCTGGTATGTTGTCCTCATCACCACTGTCATCGCTTCCAATATCCGAGCCATATTTGTTGACATTTTCTTCCTGTTTTTTCACCTGAAATTGGTCAATGAACACACCATCCAGTTTCAATAGGTTCAACTATATAAAAACATAAATCTTTACTAACCAGCAACTACGGTTATTTATACACAATATATGCTCCAGCTAACTTCACACGTAACTGCTTCCTTATACATACTGATTTTGAGGTACTCTGCATCAGTCTGTATTCGACAGTAAGACCCCAATAGAGCACCAATTTCCAAATGAATCCCTTTTAGCCTGGCACTGAACAGTGGTATGAGAAGACTTGGTGAAGAAAATTCACAGTACAACAGGAAATACATTTAACATTTTCTTGTTCAGAAGGCACCCCACATCTCAATAAAGTTGTCTGTTGACAAAAAATCAGTAGTGTATCAGAATGGGAAAAAGATAATCAAAGAAAATGGTATCAACATTTTTGTATTCTGACTTACGTGTACACACACAAATACAGTGAGTCCTCCTTATACAGTAATTCTTTATCCGGTAAATTCACAGTTACGGTATTTGGTAATTACTACCCTCGATTCTATTTACAGTAAGAAAAATTCACAGATACGGTATCCGCTAGATATTTTGAAGAGGAAAGAGCAGGGAGAAGGTACATCTGCCATATCCTATTATTACATGTTATGGGTTCGGTATACAGTAATTTAAATTTGCGGTAAGGTTTTCAGGAATGCATATGTACCATATAACGAGGACTTACTGTATATACAAGTTATGAGCAACGAGCAAAGCAGCATGGCACAAGGAGTTAGTTAAACCATCCTCCTGATCCTGCAATGGTTATGATTCCTACAACTACAAGAGGATGGGAAGTGAATGAATACACCCTCTTTAGGTCCAAAGACAGGGGTTTCCGTTCATAATGTTCCTTTCTATCTATATAAGAGTATCAATAGGCTTCTCCCTTACAAAGGAGGTATCCAGCTACAGAACTCACCTGCCCCCACCCCCACCCATCAATCATTTCCCCTATATCTTCGCTCTTCACAAATGAAAAGTCCTCCATCCCCTGCCCAGGTCAGATGCAATGCAGCAAGACACAATGCATCCATTTGTAGAACCATTTATAAAGCTCCTACAAGATGGACAATGGAGGTAATCATCTACCCAAGTTCAAATCCCATCTACATCCTCACATCTATCTGTGGGAGCAGGCACTCCGTCTCCGAGTCAGGTCCAAAATATCTTTAATACGCAAAGTTCCTTTCCCCAGTGTACAGAGCTAACAACTGGCTACAGCTCCCCTTCTCCTACCGACAGCCAGAAATGGAGCCACAGTAATACATCAGAGACAACAGTTTAAAGTTTCCTCCCAGAGATAACAATAGGTGGATTTAAGGATCAAAGCTCATTACTGTGGAGCTGCAAGTTTCCAGTTGGTGAATCTCTTGGCAACTGTTATTATTCTTGGTACACATTTTCCCCCATAATTCACATAAAAATGGTAATCATCATTGAATTAACGGGTATACCTCTCAGATTTCTCTGCTGTACCGTGCATTTCCTTCACCATCCACCATCTCAAGCAACTATGGTCTTTCTTATCATATAAGACCTCTATTGAATCAAGCTGACAAATAAAGCAACAGAAGAAACATCCACAGAATATACCTTCACCCAGTCAATGTCATCCAGCCATGCATCTTTGATGTCATTGTCCTTCTTGAAATGGTAAAACCCATCTCCATCAAAGTGGCCTTCCTCCATCTCTTCCTTCATATTAAAGGGTGTGATTTTTGTTTCTCCTTCAAAGTCAATAGTTCTTGCTTCCTGACCTATTAAGTGGCAAAAAAAAAAAAAAAAAAAAAAATTATCATAACATGTTCAAATGTCCTTTTTCATTATACAGTTTTATGTAAAGATGTGGCAAACATATTTCTTTACATTAAACATTTATACGCATTTCACAATATCAAACCGAATCATCACAAGTATTAGATCATAAAGAATTCATTCACATAATAATTCTATGACCCACAGCTTCTTAGAAGATATCATCACTGTGTTCCTAAATAGTGGAAGTAAGTATTTATACATATCTGGATAATAATTATAACCATTATTGGTGCAACTGAACTGGGCAATGTGAATATAATATATTACTGGACTAAATGATTTCTATGGTACAACAACACTCCCTAACAGGTTAGAATACTTGAGTGCATTAACACTATTACTATTATTTTTCCTTTCATCTTTTTAAAACCCATAACATCAAGACATGTATGTTGATAACCTAATTTTAATGGCACAGCTTAATAATTATTGCAACATACATCCATACATATACTAAGGGCTTTTTTCCCCTTACAAGGGAGGTTGCCAAAGTCAAAAGGCATAAATCCACTCCCACCCATTTCATCCCCACATACTCCACTCCCAGTCACCACCTCTCCCTTCCCCTTTTATTGGCTCCTCCTGGGTGACTGTAAGATACGTACCTACATATACCAAAGGCTTTTTTCCTCCTTACACGGGGGGTAGCCAAAAAGAAAAAGGCATAGAAATCACTCCCACCCATTTCATTTCCCATATATTCCACTCCCCTCCACCCTCCTCCCTCCCTCCTATCTTGGCACCTCCTGGATGACAGGTCATCCCTGCATCCTGCCCTGGGTCAGAAGCAGTGTTGCAAGACACAGCACATCCACAGCAAGGCCGCTTCATAAATTCGGCGACCCCCACTCTCCGTCCCCTCATGCAGAAAAGGAGAAGATGGGGAGAAATCCCTTCGGGCTGCGTCAAATTTTTTTCTCATACATACTTCCTCCCCCCACCCACTCCCCCTCATGCATCACAGCCTCATCTATACACAAACCTTCTCCATTCACACCCTATCTTCTGTCCTCCTGTCCTTCCTCTTCAGACATTCCTCTCTTTTGACTGTAAGATAATTGCCTAAAATTCACAAACATATCTCAAAGAACTGGAAAAAAGGCAGCTACATAATAGGATGGTTACATCCCCTCGAAAATCCTCAGTGACACAGCTCACCCCTGACATCCATGAATCCAAGAAGCACTCCTAATAATATCAGGACTCACATTTGACAAGCAGACAAACATGTAGGTAGATAATGTATATGGATAAGGTCACGAGTGGAAAATGAATCATGGTGTACAGAAACATGCAGATTAAGCTTTTCATTCTGTAAAACAATAAGATCTCATTACTCCTTATTTTAGAAAATCAATACTGATGCCTCTATCATCCATCCACACTCTTCTACACAAGACAGGACTTTTTTCTAAACTATGACTATCACATATCGTACACACCCTCTGACATGACACGTAAATGTTTCCATAGTTTAGGAATAATACACCTTCGACTCACACACTACTAAATAACCAAACCACGAACCTAAAGTTTTTCTTCAGAACAGCATGATTATGTCCATATAGACAAAAGTACTGGCATAATGTCAGTGGCAAATACAACTATAATTCTATTTATCTAACTAAAGTTCATACCATCACATATATCATGCATTTATTTATTTCCTTGTGATCGTAGACACACACCCAGACAGCTTTATTAAACAATACAGCTCTTTAATGGGTGCTTGTTGTCGTGCTCCAAGACATGGCAGAAGTCAAGGAGAGTGGGTGTTGGCCTCAAGGTGCTGACACTTGGGCTCTGTCCTGGGCTCAAGATCCACATCAACTGACTGTATTTCCTCTATCTTTACACATAAGTAGAGCTAACAACTGGCAACTCCCTTCCTTCAACCACTGCAAGCTGGTCATATATAAACTGTATCACATTAATGCAATGCAAAAGTCCTAAATTTCTTTGCAGAGAGATTGGTGGGATAACTTAACCACTTCCATACAATAACCCCTATGTACGCATCATGAGGTGAGAATGGGTATAGGATGCCTGCACTGGTGTCTTGATTATATTTATTTTGTAGCTGCAGCTGAGTGACCCCTGAATTCTGTGAACTGGCTTGATAACGTGTTCTATGTTTATTATTACTCAGTGAAAGAAAATGAGTGCCACAGCAGTGACTTTATATTTCATACTGTGGGTGTTGTGATGCATCAATCATCATACCTCAAGCATCTGATGCTGCGTGCAAGAACTTCACTAGTATTGAAGAGTTTACCACTACCATCCACTATGGGGCTACAGGTTCCCAGTGAATGAAACTCAAGGCAATAATTATTGCCATTCTAAAATCTAAACCCTCTTATGACCTCCATCTTCCATTCACCATGACCTTTAAATTTAATAGCCTGTATATTAATAGTATGCTTAGATGTTCATAAAAATTTACATACCATAAATATCTTCATCTTTCATTACATCATAATTTTTGTCCTTATCATCCAATTCGTCATCTTCCTCTTCGTCAGAATCCAAAGTGTGCTTCTGTTTCTTGAGTGGTCCTACATCTTCACGCTCAGAATACTTGACACCCTTTGTTGGCACATAGTCTTCATCATCATCATAGTCATATGCGCCTTGAGGGCGTTTCGGTCTACGTTGTGGTTGTGTGTCCATTGAAAAATATTCTGAAAAATATTAAGTAAAAAAAAAATATAATTCAATGAACAACACATTCAGCAATAAAAATGACAAACCTAAACAAGTGCACACGTAAATGATAGCAACAGAAAATTAAATATAAATTTTGTAATTCATAATAAATCTCCATTCTATACATTTTTACTGTAGAAATCAATAACAAAAAAAGTTGCTAAAAGCAATGCAATAGTGACAACTCGAATGTCGACAACCTTCAAGATGCCATGTTAGTTTTTGTCTATTATGGAAGACAAACTAATATAAGTCTAATAAATTGATCTAGTCTAATCTAGCCTAACCTCCTCTGGGGTGTATGTTTAGCATCCCTAGAGGTCATCAGGGTCGTTGTAGGCAGGTAATGATATGAATGTACAAGACTGGGCAGACAACACAAACATGGAGTCTCAAACCTTGCATCTAGACTCTATTCAATAGTGTATCGCTTTTAGCAAGGTTTTTGTTATTAATTTCTACCAAGAAAAAGATATTACATTGAGGTACTATAATTTACCAATTTAATAACTAATTTTGTATTGATATATTGTGCAGGTGTGCACTTCCTTACTAAAACTAGAAAGATAAACCAATAACTTATGAAAGTTTGAATGAAAATATGATCGGAAACTATTACAACTTAACCCTTTGACTGGATGATAAGCTTCCTTCCCTGTCAGAAAGTCAGAATTATTCTGAATTATTCTGACTTTCTGACAGTGAAATACATTCTGAAGAGAGAAAGATATAGGGCCATTTACACATGGAAAATCCTAGAGGGACTTGTTCTGGACCCCACGCCCTCAACAATCAAGCCATACCACAGTGTAAGGCATGAGCGTAAGTGTAAGAGACAAACTCTCCCATCAAGAGCCTCAGAAAGAATTAAGACCCTACTGGCAACCAGCCTAGGCCACGAGGGTCCAAAAATCTTCGACGCCCTCCCAAAAGAGGTGAGAGAGAAAACCAAATGCTCGGTGGACAGCTTCAAACATGCACTGGACAGGTTTCTGCAGAAGGTGCCAGACGAGCCTCCAGTGCCAGGCTACACTGCCATTAGTAGGTCTTCTCCAAACTCAATACCAGACCAACTGGCCCTCGCGAGGAGGGACAACAGGACTGGCAGCAGCAGTAGTCCACTGCGGCTGTGAGGATCGACCTCGGAACTTCACTAAGTAAACTAAGTAAGAATACAATAACCTGATTTCTCCAGGATCTTTGGGTGCAATGTTTTGATGCACTTAAGCTAGGATGAAGAGTTTAAGACAGATTACTGGGCAGGTCACATTTAATGTTCTTCAGTTGATCATGAGTACTCAAATGAGTGTTATGGTGTCTTTTAATAATTATAATGCTCATATTCAGCAATAACATAAATTCTATTTGCCAGAATACACGTAATTCTAGGAAAACTACTAGAGAAACAGATCCATTTTTAACTTTAAAACATCAAACTACCTAGCTACACCTTTATTTTTTCTAGGAGCAAAGTAAGCACATTTCTCACGTCGTATCAAGAATGAGTTCAATTTAATGCACACCACTACAATTCCTGTAGTGTGACTTTGTTGAGGTGATATTTGTGAGTACAAGATTTAAAGAATCAAGATTTTAACCATTATCTAACGACATAAGAACTTGCATTCTTTGAATGTTTGTGTTACACTCAAACTGGTTTATTACCTATATTGATGTTATGTTAACACTTAAAAATACACATATTTCTGTTAGGAACAATATTTCAAATATACAAGAAAGGCTTTCTAGTCAACTAATTATATATTTTACAACCCTTGTATTTAGGTTATACATGATACCTCACCCGAAGCTTCTGCGACAAACGCGGGATGAAAATATAAACAAGCTTTTGTGGGGTATTACTTTTATTATTATTTATTTTACAAAATTATACCTCAAAACAGTTAAGTTTACAATATATTGATAAATAGATAAACGAAAAAATGTATAATATTGCTGCTGAATTAAGTTATATTTTTGAACAATAATTCTTTCTGGGGCAGTTCTCTTCACATTTTACCTTATCATTTTTATGTAAAAATAAATAGAAACCGAATCATAATATTATAAAGTAATTAAGGTAATCATAATTACCTATTTACTTTTGCGAAAGGTTATTGTTTAGGTGTAAACCGATTGCTTCATGCGTGTTGACGTTAGCAGACGGAAAGCATCTGGGATTTAAAATGTGAGTATATTATATCTTTTCATAAATCCTCACGCGCATATATTTTTCAGAGATAATATGGTCAGAAGTATTTTTTCAGTGTGTGTTTTACCAGAGTAGTATCTAGTTGATTTTGAATGAAGAACGTCACCACACATGGAATAGAGACCATTGGTGGTTATAAATACCGGGTTGTGGGGAAAACGGAAAGATGAAGCAATCTTTAAAAGGAGCACATGTCGAGTAGTACTCTCTGATTTTAATATTGAGGAATATTGTAACATTAAAGAAAGCAAAAGAGGGCTAGAGGGAGCTATTTAGGTAGAGTTATGCATTGATTTAAAGTAGTACTGTGCGAGAAAATGAGAAGGCAAAGGATAAGGTTATATCAATGGATACATCATACTAGTAATAGATAAATTATGTATAAAGTTTTCTAACCTTAAATAACCCAAAACACAACAGGCATGTTAAAATAAGGTTGGGTATAACAATTATTATTATAATGAAAATGCCTTCAAGAGGCAGCACAGTGGCAATGAAATTAAGACCAACCTTTAAAAGCACAACACCTCTAAGGGGGGAACCAACTAATTAGTGTCTAGAGTAGATTAAAATACTCAACCATCATCACTAAGTATGGCTCCATGGTGCATAGTTCCGGAATATAGCCAATGGACATTCTTTCATAACTCATCAATTTTCCTTCCAATTTTTTCCTTTTTTGTAGTAACAAAACCAAAGAAGAAATAGAACAACTCTCTAACCTCTAATCTAAATATGATAAACTCCAGAAACCATTCTGTTAGACAAATTCCCCTCCCCCCCACACACATCAATTTAACCAACATGTAATGTCTCTAGACAAAATGTGTTCACTCATTCTCCAGCTACAGATGACGTGGTGAACCATAACTACACTTCATACCATTTTCCAAAATTGATCACTGTAAATCTTGAAGGAAATATAAAGTTACATACAAAAGAGCATTTACATAATGCAAAATGGGAAAATTACATGGAGGAAATTGATAAGAATTTGAAGACCTCTGCAATAGCTCAGTCAGTCTGTAAACAAGGCAGTGAAGGAGATCACAGACTATATGGAAGATCAGCAGAAACATTCCAAGAGAATATAGGAAAAAGTAAATGAATACTTCATCAACTAAACATCACAATGAAGGTAAACAAGAAAAAGTAAAGGGAAATTAGGAAAACATAAAAATATAGATAGGAAACAATTATTAAACAAATGTGGAGTTTAATAGAAAAAAATAAGACACTCCCACCCCCATCTCTCACCATTTGCATGAAGCAGCTGGAGCACCCCAAGCAAAAATCACATGACCAAAACAGTGGTGTAGCATTATCAACAGGCATTTCCCGAAAACGAGCTTCAAACCATGAACTCCAGAAAATAGGAACATCGCCAAAAAGGTACACAGTAAAGTCCAGAAAGAGAAGCTGCCCCTCTCATTTCCAAAAGATGTAGAAAACAAGGCGAAATTTTGAATATACACACACACATATATATATATATATATATATATACACATACACATACATATATATACAGAAGAGCCAAAGAAAGTTTTAAACATCCAATGGTCTTCGGCCCCAAAACAATAAAGATCTTGTCAGTGTCAGTCTTGATTAGACAGTTCAAAAATTTGGAGAAAAGCTTGTTCAATACCCATCTTAAAATTTTTTAGAAGTGTACTCCTACATGATATAGCAATAGAAAATTAAATAATAGTTTTGTAAATTATGATACATCAATGTGATATAATGTTATTCTTGATGGAAATTAGTAACAGAAAAAGTTGCTAAAAGCTATACATAAACAAGCGCAGTCGTTTCAGCTGCTTCAGACACCATATTTGTTTTGGTAGATGTGGAGGTCAAAGAAATTATAGTATAATAAAATTGTCTATTCTAACCTAACCTACCTACCAAACCTGATCTGCATTAAGTAATGCAGTACCTGTAATTCTAGAGGTCATGAGGGTCGTCGTTGTCATCTTCGACTTCCAAATCTATCAAAACAAATGGCATCTAAAGGAATTGATGCGACTTCATTCGCTTGTGCATAGCATTTAACAATGTTTTCTATTATTGATTTCTGCCAAGAAAAATATTCATTACATTGATGTATTATAATTTACAAAATTAATATTTAATTTGCTAATGCTATATTGCATAGGCATGAACTTTAAAAAAAATACCAAAGATTCAAACATCCAATAAAGATCTTGTCAGAGCTCATACAATCCCCATTTTAAAATAAAACAAGCCACCATAAAACATGACATCCTACAGACCAATCCCATAACTATCCACCATTTACTGGTGGAAAAACTGATCACAGAAAGAAATTAAATAGATCGGTCATATATGAGCTCTGAGCTCTCCTCCAGAAAGGTAAAAGCTGTCAATCACGAGTCCAACACATGATCCAAGACATGGTGAATCACATACTCAGCCCACTCCATCCATCACCCAAGTTGTTTCACTTGTATCTCTGCTCCTTGTTGGAGGGTCATCCCTGTCTTTCACCCACTGCATGGATCAGAAGCAATGCAGCAAGACATAGCGCATTCACAGCAGGGCTCCACCAATTCTTTCATATGGCAACCCTCCTACCTCATCCTCTCGTCCAAAAAGAGAAAAAACTCACTATCCCACTCCCATTCACTGGGAAGTGAGAAACCCAATGTAAGGCAAAGCCTTGTCAGTCACAGCAAGTCGCTGTTGTATTATTTAGGCTGATGTTGGGTCACTTCCCCACCAGGCCAGGTCTGTTGGGAACCTATCCTATGTGTTTGCCATGTGTGGTGTCTTTGTAGGGCTGGGAGACAGGAGTTGGAGGCTGTGTAGTACCCCAGTACTGTGATTGTGCTTAAATGTCCTACAAGAACAAGTATCATTCCTCTTCAGTTCCTGATTCAGAAAGGCAGTTTGGTTAAGTTACCTGACGTGAACCTTTGATTCAGGCACACTGTAAGCCATGTAGCTACTGTGTAATCCATAACTGTCCCCTACAGTACCAAGATGGTGGGTTGGTATACTCTTCCATGACCTCAAGGACTTCTGGGGTATAAACCCAACACAAGATAAAAACTTCTCTCAATGGACTCTGGTGGTTGGAGTTATGTAAGGGTGAATGTATATGAGGTACAGTGAGTCCTCCTTATACAGTAATTCTTTATCCGATAAATTCACAGTTACAGTATTTGGTAATTACTACCCTCAATTCTATTTACGGTAAAAAAAAAATCACAGATACAGTATCCACTAGATATTTTGAAGAGGAAAGAGCAGGGAGAAGGTATGTCTGCCATATCCTATTATTACATGTTATAATGGGTTTGGTATACGGTAATTTCAATTTGCGGTAAGGTTTTCAGGAACACATATGTACTGTATAACGACAACTTACTGTATCCAGACATGTGCATTTGGTGAGGGCAAGTTTGCAACCTGTTCCCATCAAATCCACTAAGACCACTAAATGGTTACCTGGGGTAGTGTGAACAAGGCACAAGCCTATCCAGTAAAGCTCAGGGTAAACCTCTGGCAGGCTGTTATTGACACGTAGAGCATTCTTTTCCTTTTTTCAAGGATGGTTGACTACTCTTCTTATCAGCAGATATCAGGAGGCTTGGAATGGATTTAAAGTCTCTTGATAAGACCATATGATGTCGAGATCAGTAGGCATTGCAGTACAGATGACCTCAGACCTGCTTACTGATCCCTGAGGAAACTGTTCTTACTCTGTGACTCAGATAAGCACTGTTTGAACAACTGATAAAAGCCAGAAATGAGGTCGTGGTCTTTGGGTTGCATGCAGTACAGTCTGCCATTTGTGAGCCAAGTACCATTCCCTCTGACGAAAACGAGTTGGTTGTTCCCCACTGGAAGTACACCAGGCTGCTTGCTCATGCTTTGTTGGTACAGATTTCTTCTTGTCTACTAAAGATCAATTGACCTGAGTAGTCTGGGTTCACACCCAGTAAGTCAATAACTAATTAGGTCATAGCATTTCATGCACATGTGAAGCACTGACACGAGTTTAGGCAGGGGTTGTTCGCTGCTTTGTTGATTTTGAGAAGATGATTCAGTGCATTGTTAGGTGCTCAGGGATTTTCTACAGGGCAGTAAGTGCTATGAAGTGTGGGGGAGGCATATCCAGCTTCTTTCCTATTGATTCAGGAGCGAGGCAGGGGGTGTGGCCTTGTTCCGGTACTTTTCAATACCTAGACAAATTTTGTGTCAAGGAGAGATGTTGGTCGATGTCATTATGGAGCATCCATTGAGAACATTAAGGTCATCAACTTTGTCGTTCCCAATGATTCTGTCTTTCTTGTGGATTTGTTGAAGGTCTCTTGAATCACAGCAGGGACTCCAGGTCTCCTAGAACAAGACTAAAGTCAAGGCATTTGGGGGGCCTATTAAATAATACATTTCACTCTGTCCATGTATATGATGAAGACATTGGCATTTTGGAAAGATTCACATACCATGTTAGTGTAGTGTATAACTTTGATGGGTCAAGTCGGGATGTCTACAGAATTGTCATGGCCCATGGTGTCTTGTACTTGTTCAAGGTTGAGAGGTGTTTGGAATGGGGAAAGGTGCCATGATAGAACTGTAGGAGGGCGTGCAGTTTTAGGAAAAACTGAATATGAGAAAGACCATAGAATAACCTTAACAAGGAAATCTTTATTCCATGGCCTACAGCCAATTTGTAATTTACAGAAAGTATGCATGGTATCCTAGTGTTTTTGCATCACAAATGGATTATGAGGTCCTCATTGTGTAGTGTCTAAAAGCATATCCTCTGGAATTCCCTCAGTTGGGTAAAATAAAATAATCTCATGATAGCTATTTAATGTAGCCAAGTTGGATAGAGAAACATTTTAATATAGTGTCCCATATACAGTAGAACAATAGACAAATATCAGAAAACATGATGTGCCCAAACCATAAGTGAATAAAACAGTAGAAATTGTGAGGTAAAAGAAAAAGCATACCAAAAGGATAGTTATGTAAAATATGTCGAGGAAAATGAGCAGTTGTAAATATAGCCAGAAGATAACAGGTGAATACAGTATTTATCAGCTGGTCCACATGCACTTGCACACTTTGTAATCTAGGATGATTTTCAACCATCCAAGCATCTTACGTTTCTAAGAAAACCGTCATTACGAACTAAAAACATTATTAGAGGTGGGATAATGTGAGAGGAATTCTGTCCTATTACAAGCAATTCTTATGTTCTTATAATCGTAACCTCACCCTTCCATCTCGTCCACTTCCCCCTCTTTATTCATTTTTTTTTTCTATACTTTGAGCCATCTCCCCCTCAACATCGCCCCCACCCTCCATTACCTCTCACGCATACACACGCACACGTGCATTATCTTGTTTGGAGGTGCGAGTGTCGTGGAACAGTATATCAATAGCTCATAATATTTTTGCACTTGTGAACTCCTGACAGAGCACCTGTTATCTTCAATCTCCTGCAGAGAATTTCAACACTGAAATATATCGTTTGACATCCACTCACTCGCTCTAGTTTTCGATCTGTAAACACTTGAGGTCATCCTTGTAAACCCGAAGGGGACACAGGTGTCCATGGGCAATCCCCCTCCCCCCAGAAGAAGATTCCTCTCGTTCCCTCCCCCCCTCGTTCCTGCAATGCGCGGTAGCGTGTTCTTTCACTTTACATCCAATTGTGACTTCTAGAGGGGCACAGTACCCTCGCTGCTGTGACCTTTAGTACTCTTATTCTGGCTAGGGAGTATTGTTCAGCTGGGGCGTTAGGCTCTGTTTAAAACGGGGGTCCCTATGGACCCCCGTTTTCTCCAAAGTCGTCACCAAGTGAATAAAAACGTCTTGCACTAGACCAGTGGTTCCCTCGCCATGACGCGACAACCCTCATGGGACCCGTGAGGGTTTATCTACGAGATATTTTAATAAATTTTATATTCATATTGATTATTTCATTCATTATATATATATCGTTTTCTTGTTCTTACATCTTTGGCGCCCGCCATTGTGTTTACCATGAAGGAAATGACGCACAGCTTAGTTTGTGAACCTCTGCAACAAATGTAGAAGGGGTCAAAATAGGTTCTTGATTGACATGCGTGTGTGTAAGAGGGGCCAGTATGACAACGACAGAAGAGGGGGAGGGGGGAGTTGATGGAAGTGAGGTGGAGAAGAAGAGAGTTAGGGGATGGGAGGGGGGGGTAAATTTACCACGCCCTGGGGGGAGAGGGGTTGAAAAATGACGTGGGGGGTAGATATATAATACCCAGAAGATTATCGTTGATTATGTAATATGCTACGCCTTGTTATCCACATATTTTACGAGGTGGTGGAGGGTAATACTTGATATTAATTTTGCAATAAGGCTAAATTAATCCATAAGTTAAATACAGGGATCGAATATATGAAAATATATTTTTTCTTGATCGAATTTTTTTAGAATCTTTATTTATAATTTTTGTTTTTATGTAATTTACTGTAAATAGATGCAACAAATGTCTATATACTATATAAATTGTATAATATATTATATATATATATATATATATATATATATATATATATATATATATATATATATATATGACAACGGAAGAGTTGAAATTTGTGATGTCAGATTTGGGTTATCTCTGAGAGATAGAGTGGAGTGGGCATTCCCGGGAAAGTGTCCTGTGGCACGTGGTGTTGTGTGTCAGATAGGGCTTATCTGCATAGAAACGACGGGGATGGATCACCAGTCTGCCTGGGAATTTGTCTGGAGTGGTAACAGGGCCGGTGGTGGAGAATGGAGAGTGCGTCATGATTATTATTATTTGTTTATTTAATTATATTCATTTGTTTATATATTTATTTTTGCTCTTTTTCGGGTTACGAGGACTAAACGTTCCTAAACTAAGGGAAGAATGAGGTGAAAGTAATATTCACAAAGATTGAGAAAATCTATTTAAGGCATTCAGCGCGATATATATATATATATATATATATATATATATATATATATATATGTATATATATATATATATAATATATATATATATATATATATATATATTTTTTTTTTTTTTTTTTTTTTTTTGTGGATCGACGACGTGCGCGTGTTGACGCTGATAACTGTTGTCGGCATTGCCTTTTGAATGATTGAAGGCTGCAGCGGTCGTAACCCTGACGTAGATTATTAATTTATTGTTTATCTGACTTTTTAAATATATTTTATACTGTTATTGCATTATATTTTATTGTTTACTGCTATTATTATTACTATAATCAGTTATTATTTCTTAGTGTTTATTGTTATTATTATTGTCATTATTATTATTATTATTATTATTATTATTATTATCATCAATAACCCAAATTTTAGGGTTCTGGTCGGAAATCTCGCATACCTCTTATGCCTTGACTTCTCGTAGGATAATTTTACAGAGAGCAAGGTACCTAGTCCCATCACTCATCCCACTTTGTCATCTCTTACGAGGGAAACTCTGCGGCAGAATCCTTCCTCCCCTTACCACAGGAGACGGAGGTGTAAATAAAAAATATATTCAAAGAAATGGTACAAGACTGTCAAGGAAACAGGATAACAGAGGGACATTCTAGTACAAAAGTAGTGTCATTTCTTTATTAGTAGATATTTTACTCTAACACAGACAAAATCATGTGTGGCTCTGGTCCGTAGGGGCGCCCCAAAACAATCCTTAAGACATTGTGTACATGCTACTGTGCAATTGATAATGCACATTAATATAGATGACATTTTGACACAGCCCGAAGGGATTTCTCCTAGTCTTTTCTATTTTCTGCATGAAGGTACGGGGAGGGAGGGGGGTGGGTCGCCGATTAAGTGAAGCGGCCTTGCTGTGGATGTGCTGTGTCTTGCTGCATTGCTTTTGATCAAGGGCAGAGGGCGGGATGCAGGTATGACCCGTCATCCACGAGGAGCTAAGATGAGAGAGGGAAACTAGGGCGGTGGATGGGAGTGGGCACATGCCTTTGAATTGGCTACCCCCCTTGTGAGGGGGAAGAAGCTCGTGGTATGTTATTATTATATAATCGTTATTGATACCATAATTTATAGTAGTATTAGTGATGTCGTTATTTATCATTATTGATGTTGCTATTTGTATTATTATTATAGTTATTATTATTATGATCATCATCATTAACATTTGTTATTAGTGGTAGATGAATGTCCTTTAGTTATTATTACTGATATTGTTACTATTACTATTATCAGTTATCACTGATATTACCATTATTATTATTATTATTATTATTATTATTATTATTATTATTATTATTAATTTCATTGTTATATTGTAGGCGTCAACATAATTTCTACATATAGAAAAAAAGGTCAGGACAGTTTTACTATCTACTATGGAGGGACGGAGAGAGGGGGTCGCCGAATTTATGAAGCGGCCTTACTGTGGATGTGCTGTGTCTTGCGACACTGCTTCTGACCCAGGGCAGTGGACAGGATGCAGGGATGACCCGTCATCCAGGAGGTGCCAAGATAAGAGGGAGGGAGGAGAGTGGAATATATAGGAAATGGAATGGGTGGGAGTGGTTCTATGCCTTTTTCTTTTTGGCTACCCCCCATGTAGGGGGAAAAAGCCTTTGGTATATGTATGTATGCACTATGCAGTTAGGCCCCAAAGCCGAATAAAGGCGTGTGTCACCAACCAGGCAGTCATTGTGCCACTAATCCTTGATCAAAAGTTAACCCCTGAGGGTTATGAAAGGAAACGCGCCAGTCTGCACGAAAGGGGGTTAACGTAGCCCTGGGGGTGGGGTGGGGGGGTTGGGGGATTATAGCAGACAGCCTTGGTGGCGCCTGATAGTGCCTGAGGAATCCCATCTTCGAAGTGGCCCCCCAGCAGGAAGATCGCCGCGACCCCACCAAGAGCGATGCAGAGGCCCTGGCTGATAGGAGGCAGTGGAAGGATTAGATAGGAGTGATAACAGGATAAGGTATTGACAGTGCTGAGTGGCGTGAGATAGTTCGGGGTTGAGGACGCCCTGAGAGGAGGAAGAGGAGGATGCTGTCGTCGAGGAAGCCCTTGCTTGTGGTTTGAAAGAGCCTCACTTTTCCTCGTCTCTTTTCATTTTCCTCTTCTGTTTTCCCTTTCTGTTTACCTTCCCACCTTCCGCATAGTTTTCTGTTGTTGGTCCTCTTGCGGCATGTTTTATCTTATGTGCTTGAGATAAAAATGTTTGAGACATATGGTGGGATTTACGAGGATAGGTAGAGTGAGAAATAAGGTGAAGCGGAGGGAAAGAGTGAGGAAAGATTAGTAAATGCTATGGAAAGCAAAGGTGGATGCAGTGAACTTGAGAGGAAGACCGAGAATAAGATGAATGAACGGGGTGAAGGCGTCCTTGGGTGAAAATATATAAGAGGAATGCCTGTTGAGTTGGGAAGGGAGAGGGCCAAAAATAGGCGTGAGTGGAGAAAGGTTGTGAATGGGTGATGAATTGACGGGGCAGGGAGGGGTTTCTCCTCGTCTTCTCTAATTACGCGTGAGTAGACGAGGAAGGAAGGAAGGAAGCTGTGGGGGTAAACCAACTTCGTGAAGAGTAAATTCGTGGAACACTTGTCCTAATGCATCAATACTTGGTGACACTGTCAGGGTATTATAGTTATTAAATAACTACAGTATATTTTCACAACTACAAGTTTTTAAACATTACAAAGAAAGCTGACGGTTGTTTGACATCATGTGGTTGAAAGGGGTTAAAGATAGAAAAGAGTGAAGTATATTCCCCCAGAAAAGAGGGAAAAGAGAGGCAGCGGTGGGCGTGCCGCCGCAGACTATAATTGGAAGGTTCGTTCTGTCTGTTTCTCTCTCCTCCCTCTCTCTCTTTCTCTCTCCTCCCTCTCTCTCTTTCTCTCTTTCTCCTCTCTCTCTTTCTCTCTTTCTCCTCTCTCTCTCTCTCCTCTCTCTCTCTCTCCTCTCTCTCTCTCCTCTCCCTCTCATCTCTCTCCTCTCCCTCTCATCTCTCTCTCTCTCTCTTCTCTCTCCCCTTCTTGGCTGAATGAAATCGCCTGATGGCAGGTAGAATGTTGAACACCCTCGACAGTGTGACTTACGTTTTACATATTTATTCTGGCTAAAGGACTGACGAATTTATTGGTCTGAAGGAGTGTGGACATGGTTTTTGGGTTCGGTTGATGATGGCAGTGGTAGTCCTAGTGGTGTGAGGGTCGAGGCTAGTACACCTCTAGAGACACGTAGGCTTTTCCCAAAGCCTGAGGCCAGTAACCCCTCCTCACTACCACCATATCCACCACCACTATCTCCTCCACCACTACCCCCACATCCACCACCACTACCCCCACATCAATTTCTTCCACCATATCCACTTCCTCCACCACTACCCCCACATCCACCACATCCACTTCCTCCACCACTACCCCCACATCCACCACATCCACTTCCTCCACCACTACCCCCACATCCACCACATCCACTTCCTCCACCACATCCACTTCCTCCACCTCCACCATCTCTTCCACCTCCACCACCACCATCTCTTCCACCTCCACCACCACCATCTCTTCCACCTCCACCACCACCATCTCTTCCACCTCCACCACCACCATCTCTTCCACCTCCACCACCATCTCTTCCACCTCCCCCACCACCTCTTCCACCTTCTGCACCACCTCTGCCTCCACAACCACCTCCACATCTCTTCCACCTCCACCACCACCATCTCTTCCACCTCCACCACCACCATCTCTTCCACCTCCACCACCACCATCTCTTCCACCTCCACCACCATCTCTTCCACCTCCCCTACCACCTCTTCCACCTTCTGCACCACCTCTGCCTCCACAACCACCTCCACTACCTCTGCCTCCACAACCACCTCCACTACCTGTACTACTACCACTAGGCCACTGAAAGCACGTACGCTGACAGCATAGGATTGCTGACATTCTTGGGTGTGCATGTCGTTCACCATTGTCTTGGATCACGTGTTAGACTCGTGATCGGCAGCTACTACCTTCACGGATGAGAGCCCAGAGCTCATGTATGACCAATCTGTGGGTAATGTTGTGGCTTGACACACACACACACACACACACGTCCCCGCCCACAAGAGTTGGAGTAACGGCTCGCAGCGCAATGATACTGAATTTATTTTAACCCTGGGCGGGATTCGAACTCAGACCGCTGGGTTAGCAGTTGTGAACATTACCACTGCACCGTCGAGTCGTGTGTGTGTGTGTGTGTGTGATTCACCGTGACCTTGGACCACATGTTGGACTTGTGATCAACAGCCATTACCCTCCCAAATGAGAGCACACAAATTCTTGCCCACGAGAGTTGGGGTGCCGGCTTGCAGTGCAGAGATGGTGAAATAATTTCATCGCTATTTGTTTAAGCAAATTGCAATTTGCGGAGCCCCACGATTACCAATAATTCTGATTCTCATTCAGCTCATTGACATCAACGGTTGTACGGGAAACCAGATTTTTTTTTATATATATATATATTTTTTTTTTTACCTATTCGTACAACAGTTGACATTCACATTTATTCATTACATTTTTCTTGTATATAAGACATATAATATATAAATTATAAATATTCATTTTATATAATTTATTATTAATCATATATTTGTTATTAAAGTAGAATACTTTTTTGGGGCATAATATGTCAAAGTTGTGATTTTATTCGAATTGATCGACACAACCGAGACAACCAACTCTATCGACGGATATTCGAAGCTAAGAAGCAATTTTGACCCTCATTTCTTGACACCCCTACGGTCCAGAGCATCTCAGCATCCTTTTATGGTTGAAAACTAGTCTCTACTTAAAATAATAATAATAATTTCCACTATTCGTCCCTTCTGCTGCACTTCTGTATTTTCGTTCTGGTCAGTATGAGAAGACTTATTCAGCCGAGGGAGAGCTCCTCCCAGTCAGCCGGTCGGCTTCCAATCTTTACTTGTTTCTTTCCATGCCGACCGGCTGACCTCCATTCCAACAAGCTATACCTTATCCTTTTACCCGGTCGGCTGGCATCGTTCCTTTACGCATTCTCTGCCAGCCGACCTCCTTTTGTATTCCATTCAATATAAACGTTCCAGCTTACCCGGACGGCCGACCTCGATCCTGTACTCTTCTTTGGTCGACCGTCCTCCCGTGCTCTTCAAAAGTTCTTTACGACTTCCCAGCCGACCGGTTTTCTTAACTTTTCTTTTGCTCTTTCCTAACCGGTCGGCTTCCTTTCCTGTCGCGCTATGTCTCGCTGTTTCCCCGGTCGGTCGGCCTTGTTCCTTCTCGATTATCTCCAGGCCGACCGACCTCCATGATATATCCTTCTGTTATACTAATCCAGCGATCCAGGCCGACCGGCGATTCTTGTCCTTTGCATTCCTGGTCTCCGCCGGTCGGCCTCCTGCTCATTCGGTCGAACTGCTCCCCCAGTCGTGGAGGACCCGGACGGGAGCGAACGATTCGTCGCCGCACCGAGGAGGACATCAGAGATACTGCTCCGACCCGGAAGCGGCGAGGATCCATCTTGCGTCCTTTTTTTTTTTCTGTCGCCAGGCGATTCTATTCTGATTTGAATGCACGTATTGTTTGAGTTTGGACTATATTGCCGTTTTAGCTAGTCTACGTATGAATCTACCTTGAAAATTGTACTTCTTCACATCCTTTAGACATGTGTTCTGTCTTAATTTACTCTTAGGACCTCTTAAAATGCCCTTCCATCTTTAATTGTGCGTGTGTGTTTGTATATGGAACCAATATGCGGATCCCCACGAGTACAAGCACCTCTGGTTCTCATTCAAGTTGGTAATTACTTCCACGCTTGTATGACCAAAAAAGAACCAAATTCGCTGTTTTTTCTCCACAATTTGCTAATTTCACCCATTTCGTACGACTGTTTACGTTCACATTTATTACATACTTATCTGTTTATTCATGACAATTTCTTCTTATTTATAAGACATTTATGTTTATATATTATTTATTTTGTTGTATTCATCATTTATTATTATATATCTATTATTTACCAAAATACTTATTTGTGAGAGTAATGACCGACACTTCCGGTTCTATCGATGGATATTCGAAACTAAATAGCAATTCTGATCCTTTCATGACGTCCCTACGGTCCAGAGTAACTCAAGCATCATTTTATGTTTGAAAACTAGTCTCTACAAAAGAAAAATAATAAATAAATCAAATCAAATAAATTTCCACTCTTCGTCCCTTCTGCAGCATTATTCTATGGTTGAAAACTAGTCTCTACAAAAGAAAAATAATAAATAATTAAGTAAATGAGAAAATTTCCACTCTTCGTCCCTCCTGCTGCCCGCCTCAACCCTTGGCACCTCAAAGGCCCTGTTCACACTAGCGTTTCCAACCGCGGCAGTCCAATTACAGTGAAAGTCATTGGAGGCGTTCACACACAACCGCCAGTTTTCCCTTGGCATTGCGGTACCGCTGCAGTTTCCGCGCGGCTCAAACCGCTAGTGTGAACAGGGACTAAACGTCACTAAAGTCTCCACCTCTTAGATGTAATATAGTCCCCAGGGAGAGAAGCGCTGGTTATCATCGGCAAAGAACTGTTGAGGGGGCTCACTGTCTATATTTCGAAAACAAATATGATTACTTTTTCATTTATTCATTTCATTATTTATCTATTTGCTATGTCTTTGTTTATCTTTTTATTTTGTATTTATTTATCTTGTATTTATCTGTTATATTTATGTATTCATTTGCGAAGAACAGAAACTTGTCAGTCCATTTTAAAGTGGGAACAACTACTCCGCCAAAAGAGAGAGAGACGGGGAGAAAGTATGTGGTTACCTTATTGTGATGTGCAGGAACTAAATTACGCTTATGATTTATTCTCTGCCTGTCTCTCTCTCCTCTCTCTCTCTCTCTCTCTCTCTCTCTCTCTCTCTCTCTCTCTCTCTCTCTCTCTGAAAGAAATGTGCAGAAATGCAGCTGCGAAGCTATCGGGTGTGGCCACTTTGGTGATCATCAGCTGTTAGGGCGCACAGGACTATTGTTCGTCCGTGCTTTAGGATTGTTGATAGTGTATCAGGACACACCTACAGAGAGAGTGTGCGCGGACATGCACGTACACGCGTAATACACATAGATGCATGCTCCCTCACACGCTTCTGAAAGATGACGAAAACATGTTTTCCATGGAAAATGAATCGAGTTGGAATAGTTTAGAATATGATATAGCCCAAGGTCAAGGCGGAAGAGAGTTTACAGATAGCTATGATTAAAAAAAGACGGGATCTCCACGAATGTAGCTACTTTTCTGTACATTACAATCACATCATGACACCGGCTAGATGGTGAGGCGCGTGCTCGACCGCTAATTCAGCGGCCTGAGTTCGATCCCCGCCCAGGGCTAGAAAGAGCATTATAACATCACAGGTCGGCATTCCAGCTCTTATGGGCAAAATGTTGTGTGTGGGAGGGTAAAGAGCCATTAACACGGTCAAACAGTCAAACAAGTGATTGAAGTGATGTCAGACCGTGCGAATGAGGTATTTGGTTGCCAAACGCGTTTGGCAACCAAATAACCCCATTCACACCATGAAACATCACTTCAAACACTTGTTTGACAAATTGAGTTTGACCGTGTAAATGGCCGTCAATAAATGTCGATCACAAATGAGACACGCGATCCAAGGCCATTGCGATTGCGATGAATGGCGTGAACACACAGTCTTGTGAGGCCGAATGCCATCCACCCTTGGCTAAAGATCTTTCTCCCGGGCGCCCAGTCGTTGGCTGCCCAACCCGGAAACGCCTGTAAAGGTTCACCAATGTCCGAGTGGACACGCTGGTACTGCCCCCAGAAAGAGAAGAAACGAAGGACAAGGACTACCATCACATTGTGCCCTTGAAAACGAAGACGAAAACACAGCAAGAGGCAGAGGGATGGGATTGGGGGTTATTGCGTAATAAACGTTTGGTACGCCACCTATGTAACGCCCGGCTATTTTATTGACAGCCTCGTGGTACCTATTTTGGTTAGGGTTTAACTCATAAACAGGTGAATACTTCAGTTACGTGTCCTTAAACGTGGACTTCTCTCCCTTCCCTCCCTCGCCTACTGGGCCACACGAAGAAAGACCCAAGAGGGATTGGAATGTAAACATTGCGACAACTTCTTCGCGTCACATGATGCAAAGGAGAAATGCCCATGAGCTTAATGTACATTTGCATACCAGCGGGGGATGGGAAGGGCGTTTACTAGGTTCTCTCCCCCACCCTTATGATTCTTATTAACAACACAGACATGACTCTGTCGATAGTCAGGAAGTCACCTCATTCTCTTTGTTCGAGAGCCGGCAATTCTACTTTTGACCATCTCTCTTGACATGACAGTTTTGATAGTGTTGGTGCCATCTTCGTAGTTGTTCTCTGGATTCTCTCAATTTCCCCTATATTCTTTTTGGTACTGGGTGATTTTCGTTCTGGTCAGCATCAGAAGACTATTATTCAGCTGAGGGAGAGCTCCTCCCGGTCAGCCAGTCGGCTTCCAATCTTTACTTGTTTCTTTCCATGCCGACCGGCTGACCTCCATTCCAACAAGCTATGTCTTATCCTTTTACCCGGTCGGCTGGCATCGTTCCTTTACGCATTGTCTGCCAGCCGACCTCCTTTGGAATTCCTTTCTGTATAAACGTTCCAGCTTACCCGGACGGCCGACCTCGATCCTGTACTCTTCTTTGGTCGACCGTCCTCCCGTGCTCTTCAAAATTTCTTTACGACTTCCCAGCCGACCGGTTTTCTTGTCTTTTCTTTTTCTCTTTCCTAACTGGTCGGCTTCCTTTCCTGTCGCGCTATGTCTTGCTTATACCCCGGTCGGTCGGCCTTGTTCCTTTTCGATTATTTCCAGGCCGACCGACCTCCATGATATATCCTTCTGTTATACTAATCCAGCGATCCAGGCCGACCAGCGATTCTTGTCCTTTGCATTCCTGGTCTCCGCCGGTCGGCCTCCTGCTCCTTCGGTCGAACTGCTCCCCCAGTCGTGGAGGACCCGGACGGGAGCGAACGATTCGTCGCCGCACCGAGGAGGACATCGGAGATACTGCTCCGACCCGGAAACTGCGAGGATCCATCTTGTGCTTTTTTTTTCTGTCGCCAGGGGATTCTATTCTGATTTGAATGCACGTATTGTTTGAGTTTGGACTGTATTGCCTTTTTAGCTACTCTACGTATGAATCTACCTTGAAAACTATTTCTTTACATCCCTTTAGACGTGTTCTGTCTTAATTTACTCTCATGACCTCTTAAAATGCCCTTCCATCTTTAATGTGTGTGTGTCTGTTTGTATGCGGAACCAATATGCGGAACCCTCACGAGTACAAGCCCTTCTGGTTCTCATTTAAGTTGATAATTACTTCCACGCTTGTACGACGAAAAAAGAATCAAATTCGTTGTTTTTTCTCCAAAATTTGCTACAATTGTTTACGTTCACATTTATTACATATCTGTTTATTCATGACAATTTCTTCTTATTTATAAGACATGTATATTTATGTATTATTTATCTTATGTTATTCATCATTTGTTATTATAAATTATACGTCTATTATTTACCAAAACACTTATTTGTGACAATAATGATCGACACTGCCGGTTCTATTGATGGATATTCGAAGCTAAATAGCAATTCTGATCCTCCTTTCGTGACGCCCCTACGGTCCAGAGCAACTCAGCATTATTTTATGATTGAAAACTAGTCTCTACAAAAGAAAAATATTAAATAAATCAAATCAAATAAATTTCCACTCTTCGTCCCTTCTGCAGCATTATTCTATGGTTGAAAACTAGTCTCTACAAAAGAAAAATAATAAATAATTAAGTAAATGAGAAAATTTCCACTCTTCGTCCCTCCTGCTGCCCGCCTCAATCCTTGGCACCTCAAGGGCCCTGTTCACACTAGCGTTTCCAACCGCGGCAGTCCAATTACAGTGAAAGTCATTGGAGGCGTTCACACACAACCGTCCAGTTTTCCCTTGGCAATGCGGTACCGCTGCAGTTTCCGCGCGGCACAAACCGCTAGTGTGAAGAGGGACTAAAGTCTCCACCTCTTCGATGTAATACAGTCCCCAGGGAGAGGAGCGCTGGTTATCATCGGCAAAGAGCTGTTGAGGGAGTTCACTGTCTATATTTCGAAAACAAATATGATTACTTTTTCATTTATTCATTTCATTATTTATCTATTTGCTATGTCTTTGTTTATCTTTTTATTTTGTATCTATTTATAATGTATTTATCTGTTATATTTATTTATTTATGTATTTATTCATTTGCGAAGAACAGAAACTTGTCAGTCCATTTTAAAGTGGGAACAACTACTTCGCCAAAAGAGAGAGAGAGAGAGAGACGGGGAGAAAGTATGTGGTTACCTTATTGTGATGTGCAGGAACTGAATTACGCTTATAATTTATTCTCTGCCTCTCTCTCTCTCTCTCTCTCTCTCTCTCTCTCTCTCTCTCTCTCTCTCTCTCTCTCTCTCTCTCTCTCTCTCTCTCTCTCTCTGAAAGAAATGTGCAGAAATGCAGCTGCGAAGCTATCGGGTGTGGCCACTTTGGTGATCATCAGCTGTTAGGGCAAATAGGACTATTGTTCGTCCGTGCTTTAGGATTGTTGATAGTGTATTAGGACACACCTACAGAGAGTGTGCGCGGACATGCACGTACACGCGTAACACACATACATGCATGCTCCCTCACACGCATCTGAAAGATGACGAAAACATGTTTTCCATGGAAAATTAATCGAGTTGGAATAGTTTAGAATATGATATAGCCCAAGGTCAAGGCGGAAGAGAGTTTACAGATAGCTATGATTAAATAAAGACGGGATCCCCACGAGTGTAGCTAAATAAAAAACAAAATGATAATATAAGACATGATATTGAAACTCAAAATGTGTCAAAAAGAAATAATCAGGAGTTTCTTAAAACTATGTACTTTAATGCTCGTAGTATTAGGAACAAATTTCAAGAAATACAGGCGTATGTCAAAAGCGAAAATCTCGATATGATAGGAATAACTGAGACATGGTTAAATGGTACAGAGTTCGAAGCTGAATTTAATATTGCGGGATTTAAACACTTTCATCAGGATAGAAACCACAAGAAAGGTGGGGGTGTTCTATTGTACGTTAAAAACAATGTTCATGCTTGTGTTTTAGAGAAAGTGAAACAGGATGCATATGACAGTTTGTGGGTTGAGTTAACCCAAACAAATGGACAAAAAATGAATATAGGTGTAATATATAGGCCAAAGACATTACCATTAGCAGACGACAAACTGTTATTTCAAGAACTGTCTAGTTTCTGCAACCGGGATTTATTGATAATGGGTGATTTCAATTTTACTGACATTGATTGGATGACCCTTGAACATGGCCATATAGGTAGTCGCTTGATTGATTTTCTTGGTGACAATTACTTAATTCAGCATGTAAAAGAGCCCACAAGATATGGAAACTTACTCGATTTATTGATCACTAGCCGCGAAAGCATGGCAACTGATGTAGAAGTCGGTGAATCTGTTGCAAATAGCGATCACAACTTAGTCAGATTCAAACTCCTAAACAATTTTAGAATAGATACTTGTGCTTCTAAAATACCCGATTTCAGTAAAGCTCAGTTCATAGAACTACGTCAGGAGCTTCAGCTTACAGATTGGGAGGCAAAATTAAACGAAAGGCCTGTAGATCAGATGTGGGAAATATTTCAAAATACGCTCACTAAGATGATTCAAACTTACATTCCTTTTAAGGACAGACGTCCCCCAAATCAGGCTCGCCCAAAGTGGCTCGACAAAGAAACTGAAAAAAGTATTGCTAAAAAGAGACAGGCTTATAAGAAATATAAGTGCTCGGGTGCATCTAATGACTATGAAAGTTATGTATCAATACAGAGAGATTTAAAAAAGACAATAAGAAAAAGAAAACGACAATACGAAATGAACATCGCTGAGAAATCCAAAGAGAATCCCAAAGAATTCTATAGTTACATTAGAGATAAAAAGCTTGTTAGGAATCACATTGGTCCACTATTATCTGCTGACGGTCAACTTGAATATTCAAATGAAGGAATGTGTAATCTCTTAAACAATTATTTTAGCTCGGTATTCGTAAACGAAACACCTCAAAGTGAATTCCAAACTGAAACCTGTGAAAAGTCTGGGGTAAACTTACTACGGTAAATATAACAAAAGAAACAATTAAAAGGTGTATAGACAAACTCAAAGTTAATAAAACACCAGGGCCTGACGGTTGGCATCCAAGAATCTTAAAGGAAATGAAAAATGAGATTGTTGTTCCATTAGAAATTATTTTCAAGAAATCCATCATATCCGGAGATGTCCCAAGAGAATGGAAGCTAGCTAACGTTACTCCCATATTCAAAAAAGGTGACAAAAAGAAACCAAATAACTATAGGCCTATTAGTTTGACTTCGATCGTAGGAAAAATAATGGAAACTATCATCAGAGATGCTATCGAATATCATTTAGAAAGTAACCGTTTGATAAATGATAGCCAACATGGTTTCAGACGGAAACGTTCTTGCGTGACTAACTTACTCGAATTCTACAACACAGTTATCTCGAATTATGACAAAAGAAACAATATAGATTTAATATATCTAGACTTTGCAAAAGCCTTTGATACCGTCCCACACGAAAGACTACTTACTAAATTAGCTTTGCATGGAATAAGTGGTAGCCTATTAGGTTGGACTAGTAATTGGTTGAAAGGTCGAAAACAGAGAGTTGTTTTAAATGGAAAAACTTCTGGATGGAAAAGTGTTGCAAGTGGAGTTCCTCAGGGTTCCGTTCTAGGGCCACTTCTATTCATAGTATATATAAATGATATAGACCATGGACTAAAATCTACTGTTTCCAAATTTGCTGATGATACAAAACTGTGCGGAGTGGCAAATGATCACTCAAACCAATTAGATATTCAAGAAGATTTAGATCAATTACAGCAATGGTCTGAAAAGTGGCTAATGAAATTTAACACAAGTAAATGCAAGGTAATGCACATAGGTAAAAATAACAGTAAGTACGATTACAAGTTATTTGGAAATTCGTTAACAAAAGTGGATAGTGAAAAAGATCTCGGCGTAATTATCAGTAACGACCTCAAATCATCCAAGCAGTGTATTTCAGCCTCTGAGAAAGCAAATAAGATTCTGGGATTGATTGCGCGATCGTTTGATTTCAAAAGTCCATCACTCATTAACAAGCTATATAAATCGTTAGTTCGTAAGATGCTGTAATTATCATAATTTATGTTATATTATTTGTTTTTGTTTTTTATAATTTGTCTGTCTGATTTTCATTTATTATTAGTTATATGTCAATTTATTATCATTTACTATTTACCTGTTTGTTTGTTATTCAACTATACCAATGCATTTATTTATGTATTTTAATTGTTATTTACATTGTTATAGTTTTAATTTATTATTAATATGATTTTTTTTTTTTTTTTTTTTTTTGCATCCGACCTAGATATGGATCAAAAGGTCTCCTGTCGGCATGCCTTTGTAATCCTTTGTAATTACAATCACATGACACCGGCTAGATGGTGAGGCGCACGCTCGACCGCTAATCCAGCGGCCTGAGTTCGATCCCCGCCCAGGGCTAGAAAGAGCATTATAACATCACAGGTCGGCATTCCAGCTCTTATGGGCAAAATGTTGTGTGTGGGAGGGTAAAGAGCCATTAACACGGTCAAACTGTTATACAAGTGATTGAAGTGATGTTTGACCGTTTGAATGGGGTATTTGGTTGTCATGCGCGTTTGGGAACCAAATAACCCCATTCGCATGGCGAAACATCACTTCAAACACTTGTTTGACAAATCGGGTTTGACCGTGTAACTGCCCCTTAGTATATGTCAATCACGAGTCAGGCACGCGATCCAAGGCCATTGCGATTGCGATGAATGGCGTGGACACCTAGCAGTCTTGTGAGGCCGAATGCCATCTACCCTTGGCTAAAGATCTCTCTCCCGGGCGCCCAGTGATCGTTGGCTGCCCAACCCGGAAACGCCGTTGGGGGAGGGGAAGCACATCACCTGTAAACGTTCACCCATGTCCGAGTGGACACGCTGGTACTGCCCCCAGAAAGAGAAGAAAAGAAGAACAAGGACACCATCACAGTGTGCCCGTGAAAACGAAGACAAAAACACAGCAAGAGGCAGGGGGATGGGATTGGGGGTTATTGCGTAATAAACGTTTGGTACGCCACCTATGTAACGCCTGGCTATTTTCTTAACAGCCTCATGGCACCTATTTTGGTTAGGAAAAGGGGTTTAACTCGTAAACAGGTTAGGTGTCCTTAATCGTGGACTTCTTTCCCTTTCCTCCCTCGCCTACTTGGCCACATGAAGAAAGACCCAAGTAATCCAAGTAAGTAAAAGCCACCTTTATGGATTTTCGTTCTGGTCAGCATCAGAAGACTTTATTATTCAGCTGAGGGAGAGCTCCTCCCGGTCAGCCAGTCGGCTTCCAATCTTTATTTGTTTCCATGCCGACCGGCTGACCTCCATTCCAACAAGCTACTTCTTATCCTTTTACCCGGTCGGCTGGCATCGTTCTTTTACGCATTCTCTGCCAGCCGACCTCCTTTGGAATTCCATTCTGTATAACTATCCAGCTTACCCGGACGGCCGACCTCGATCCTGTACTCTTGTTTGGTCGACCGTCCTCCCGTGCTCTTCAAAAGTTCTTTTCGACTTCCCAGCCGACCGGTTTTCTATTCTTTTCTTTTTGTCTTTCCTAACCGGTCGGCTTCCATTCCTGTCGGGCTATGTCTCGCTGTTTCCCCGGTCGGTCGGCCTCGTTCCTTTTCGATGATGTCCAGGCCGACCGACCTCCTTGATAATATCCTTCTGTTATACTATTCCAGCGATCCAGGCCGACCGGCGGGTCTTGTGGTCTGCAATCCTTGTCTCCGCCGGTCGGCCTCCTGCTCCTTCGGTCGAACTGCTCCCCCAGTCGTGGAGGACCCGGACGGGAGCGAACGATTCGTCGCCGCACCGAGGAGGACATCAGAGATACAGCTCCGAGCCGGAAACGGCGAGGATCCATCTTGCGTCCTTTTTTATGTTTATTTATTTTTTCCTTCTGTCGCCAGGCGATTCTATTCTGATTTGAATGCACGTATTGTTTGAGTTTGGACTGTATTGCCTTTTTAGCTATTCTACGTATGAATCTACCTTGAAAACTGTATTTCTTTATATCCTTTAGACATGTGTTCTGTCTTAAATTACTCTCAGGACCAGTTAAAATGCCCTTCCATCTTTAACGTGTGCGTGTGTTTGTATGTGGAAGCAATTTGTGGAACCCCATGAGTACAAGCACTTCTAGTTCTCATTTAACTTCCACGCTTGTACGACCAAAAAAGAACCAAATTCGAGGTTTTTTCTCCACAATTTGCTAATTTCACCCATTTCGTACAACTGTTTAAGTTCACATTTATTACGTACTTATCTATCTATTCATGACAATTTTTTCTTATTTATAAGACATATATATCTATATATAATCTATTTTGTGTTATTCATCATTTATTATTAATTATATATCTATTATTTACCAAAATACTTATTTGTGACAGTAATGATGGACGCTACCGGTTCTATCGATGGATATTCGAAGCTAAATAGCAATTCTGATCCTCCTTTCGTGACGCCCCTACGGTCCAGAGTAACTCGGCATTATTTTATGGTTGAAAACTAGTCTCTACAAAAGAAAAATAGTAAATAAATAAAATAAAATAAATTTCCACTCTTCGTCCCTCCTGCCACCTTCCTCAGCTGTGGGGCCCTGTTCACACTAGCGTTTCCAACTGCGGTAGTTCAATTACAGGGAAAGTCATTGGAGGCGTTCACACACAACCACCCAGTTTTCCCTTGGCAATGCGGTACCGTTGTGGTTTCCGCGCGGCTCAAACCGCTAATGTGAAGAGGGACTAAAGTCTCCACCTCTTCGATGTAATATAGTCACCAGAGAGAGAAGCGCTGGTTATCATCGGCAAAGAACTGTTGAGGCGGTTCGCCGTCTATATTTCGAAAACGCAAATATGATTACTTTTTCATTTATTCATTTCATTATTTATCTATTTGCTATTTCTTTGTTTATCTTTTTATTTTTGTATTTAATTATATTGTATTTTTCTGTTATATTTAGTTATTTATGTATTTATTCATTTGCGAAGAACAAAAACTTGTCAGTCCATTTTAAAGTGGGAACAACTACTCCGCCAAAAGAGAGAGAGAGACGGGGCGACAGAATGTGTGTGTACAGTATGTGTTTACCTTATTGTGATGTGCAGGAATTGAATTACGCTTATGATTTATTCTCTGCATGTCTCTCCTCTTTCTCTCTCTCTCTCTCTCTGTGTGAAAGAAATGTGCAGATATGCAGCTGCGAAGCCTTCGTGTTTGGCCACTTTGGTGATCATCAGCTGTTAGGGCGCACAGGACTTGTGTTCGTCCGTCCTTTAGGATTGTTCATAGTGTATGAGGACACATCTAAAGAGAGTGTGCGCGGACATGCACGTACACGCATAATACACATACATGCATGCTCCCTCACACGCATCTGAAAGATGACGAAAACATGTTTTCCATGGAAAATGAATCGAGTTGGAATAGTTTAGAATATGATATAGCCCAAGGTAAAGGTAGAAGAGACGGGATCCCCACGAGTGTAGTTTCTTTTCTGTACATTTCAATCACATCATGACACCGGCTAGATGGTGAGGCGTGCGTTCGACCGCTAATTTAGCGGCCCGAGTTCGATCCCCGCCCAGGGTTAGAAAGAGCATTATAACATCGCAACTCGGCATTCCAGCTCTTATGGGCAAAATGTTGTGTGTGGGAGGGTATAGGGCCATTAACACGGTCAAACAAATGATTGAAGTGATGTTTGACCGTGTGAATGGGGTATTTGGTTGCCAAACGCGTTTGGCAACCAAATAACCCCATTCACACTGTGAAATATCACTTCAAACACTTGTTTGACAAATTGAGTTTGACCGTGTTAATGGCCCTTAATACGTGTCAAATCACGAGTCAGGCACGCGATCCAAGGCCATTGCGATTGCGATGAATAGCGTGGACACCTAGCAGTCTTTTGAGGCCGAATACCATCCACCCTTGGCTAAAGATCTCTCTCCCGAGCGCCCAGTGGTCGTTGGCTGCCCAACCCGGAAACGTCGTCGAGTGAGGGGAAGCAAATCACCTGTAAAGGTTCACCAATGTCCGAGTGAACACGCTGGTACTACCCCCAGAAAGAGAAGAGAAGAAGAACAAGGACACCATCACAGTGTGCCCGTGAAAACGAAGACGAAAACACAGCAAGAGGCAGGGGGATGGGATTGGGGGTTATTGCGTAATAAATGCTTGGTACGCCACCTATGTAACGCCCGGCTATTTTCTTAACAGTCTCGTGGTACCTATTTTGGTTAGGGTTTAACTCATAAACAGGTGAATACTTCAGTTACGTGTCCTTAAACGTGGACTTGTCTCCCTTCCTCCCTCGCCTACTTGGCCACACGAAGAAAGACCCAAGAGGGATTGGAATGTAAACATTGCGACGACAACCTCGCGTCTTATGTGTAAAAGAGAAGTGCCCGTGAGCTTAATGTACATTTGCATACCAGTGGGGGGGATGGGAAGAGGGTTTACTATGTTCTCTCCCCCACCCTTATAATTCTTATTAACAACACAGTCATGACTCTGTAGATAGTCAGCAAGTCACCCCATTCTCTTTGTTCCAGAGTTGGCAATTCTATTTTTGACAATCTCTCTTGACATGACAGTTTTGATAGTGTTGGGGCAATCTTCGTAGTTGTTCTCTGGACTATATTTCCCCTATATTCTTTTTGGTACTGGGTGACCATAGTGCCGCTGCGTACTCTAGTTTTGGACTTAGCAGTGTGACTAGTATTTTTCTTTACAAATTCTTAATCCAAGTAAGTAAAAGCCACCTTTATGGATTTTCGTTGTGGTCAGCATCAGAAGACTTTATTATTCAGCTGAGGGAGAGCTCCTCCCGGTCAGCCAGTCGGCTTCCAATCTTTACTTGTTTCTTTCCATGCCGACCGGCTGACCTCCATTCCAACAAGCTATAACTTATCCTTTTACCCGGTCGGCTGGCATCGTTCCTTTGCGCATTCTGTGCCAGCCGACCTCCTTTGGAATTCCATTCTGTATAAACGTTCCAGCTTACCCGGACGGCCGACCTCGATCCTGTACTCTTCTTTGGTCGACCGTCCTCCCGTGCTCTTCAAAAGTTCTTTTCGACTTCCCAGCCGACCGGTTTTCTTTACTTTTCTTTTTGTCTTTCCTAACCGGTCGGCTTCCTTTCTTTTCCGCTATGTCACGCTGTTTCCCCGGTCGGTCGGCCTCTTTCTTTTTCGGTGATGTCCAGGCCGACCGACCTCCTTGATAATATCCTTCTGTTATACTATTCCAGCGATCCAGGCCGACCGGCGGGTCTTGTCGTCTGCAATCCTTGTCTCCGCCGATCGGCCTCCTGCTCATTCGGTCGAACTGTTCCCCCAGTCGTGGAGGACCCGGGTGGGAGCGAACGATTCGTCGCCACACCGAGGAGGACATCAGAGATACGGCTCCGATCCGGAAACGGCGAGGATCCTTCTTGCGTGTTTTTTTTTTCTCGCCAAGCGATTCTATTCTGATTTGAATGCACGTATTGTTTGAGTTTGGACTATATTGCCTTTTTAGCTATTCTATGTATGAATCTACCTTGAAAACTGTATTTCTTTATATCCTTTAGACATGTGTTCTGTCTTAAATTACTCTCAGGACCAGTTAAAATGCCCTTCCATCTTTAACGTGTTTGTGTGTTTGTATGTGGAAGCAATTTGTAGAACCCCATGAGTACAAGCACTTCCAGTTCTCATTTAACTTCCACGCTTGTACGACCAAAACAGAACCAAATTCGTTGTTGTTTTTTCCTCCACAATTTGCTAAATTCACCCATTTCGTACAATTGTTTACGTTCACATTTATTACGTACTTATCTATTCAGGAATTTTTTTCTTATGTATAAGACATGTATATGTATATATTATTTATTGTGTGTTATTCATCATATGTTATTAATTATATATCTATTATTTACCAAAATACTTATTAGTGACAATAATGATCGACACTACCGGTTCTATCGATGGTTATTAGAAGCTAAATAGCAATCCTGATCCTCTTTTCTTGACCCCCTACGGTCCAGAGTAACTCAGCATTATTTCATGGTTGAAAACTAGTCTCTACAAAAGAAAAATAAGAAATAAATAGAATAAAATAAATTTACAATTTTCGTCCCTCCTGCTGCCCTCCTCAACCCTTCACACCTCTAGGGTCCTGTTCACACTAGCGTTTCCAACCGCGGGAGTTCAATTACAATGTAAGTCAATGGAGGCGTTCACACACAACCGCCCAGTTTTCCCTTGGCAATGCGGTACCGCTGCGGTTTCCGCGCAGCTCAAACCGCTAGTGTGAAGAGGGACTAAAGTCTCCACCTCTTTGATGTATTATATTCCCCAGGGAGAGAAGCGCTGATTATCATCGGCAAAGAACTGTTGAGGGGGTTCACTGTCTATATTTCGAAAACACAAATATGATTACTTTTTCATTTATTCATTTCATTATTTATCTATTTGCTATTTCTTTGTTTATCTTTTTATTTTCTATGTATTTATCTTCTATCTATTTGTTATGTTTATTTATGTATTTATTCATTTGCGAAGAATAGAAACTTGTCAGTCCATTTTAGATTGTGAACAACTACTCCGTCAAAAGAGAGACGGGAGAAAGAGAGTGTGTGTGTGTGTGTGTGTGTGTGTGTGTGTGTGTGTGTGTGTGTGCAGTGTGTTTTCCTTATTGTCATGTGCAGGAACTGAATTACGCGTATGATTTATTCTCTGCCTGTCTCTCTTCTCTCTCTCTCTCTCTCTCTGTGTGTGTGTGTGTGTGTGTGTGTGTGAAAGAAATGTGCACATATGCAGCTGCGAACTAATCGTGTTTGGCCACTTTGGTGATCATCTGCTATTAGGGCGCACAGAACTATTGTTCGTCCGTGCTTTAGGATTGTTGATAGTGTATCAGGACACACCTACAGAGTAATCATCACAAAGGACATGTCCCTTGATAAACAGATAAACAAAATTTGTTGGAGAAACCTACAACTTGTTAAGATCAATAAAGGTGGCTATTACTTCGATGAAGAAATTGTAAAGAAAATACTAGTCACACTGATAAGGCCAAAATTGGAGTACGTAACAGCAGTATGGTCACCCAGTACCTAAAAGAATATAAGGGAAATTGAGAGAATCCAGAGAACACCTAAGAAGATGGCCCCAACACTATCAAAACTGTCATGTCGAGAGAGATTGTCAAAAGTAGAATTGCCGACTCTGGAACAAAGAGAATGAGGTGACTTGCTGACTATCTACAGAGTCATGACTGTGTTGTTAATAAGAATCATAAGGGTGGGGGAGAGAACCTAGTAAACGCCCTTCCCATCCCCCGCTGGTATGCAAATGTACATTAGGCTCATGGGCATTTCTCCTTTGCATCATGTGACGCGAAGAAGTTGTCGCAATGTTTACATTCCAATCCCTCTTGGGTTTTTCTTCGTGTGACCAAGTAGGCAAGGGAGGGAAGGGAGAGAAGTCCACGATTAAGGACACGTAACTGAAGTATTCACCTGTTTACAAGTTAAACCGCTCTCCCTAACCAAAATAGGTGCCACGAGGCTGTTAAGAAAATAGGTGGCGTACGAAACGTTTGTCACGCAATAACCCCCGATCCCATCCCCTTGCCTCTTGCTGTGTTTTTGTCTTCGTTCTCACGGACACACTGTGATGGTGTCCTTGTCCTTCTTCTCTTCTCTTTCTGGGGGCAGTACCAGCGTGTCCACTCGGACATTGGTGAACCTTTACAGGTGATGTGCTTCCCCTCCCCCAACGGCGTTTCCGGGTTGGGCAGCCAACGATCACTGGGCGCCCGGGAGAAAGATCTTTAGCCAAGGGTGGATGGCATTCGGCCTCACAAGACTGCTAGGTGTCCACGCCATTCATCGCAATCGCAATGGCCTTGGATCGCGTGCCTGATTCGTGATCGACATTTATTGAGGGCTATTTACACAGTCAAACCCGATTTGTCAAACAAGTGTTTGAAGTGATGTTTCACCGTGTGAATGGGGTTATTTGGTTCCCAAACGCGTTTGGCAACCAAATACCCCATTCACACAGTCAAACATCACTTCAATCACTTGTTTGACAGTTTGACCGTGTTAATGGCCTTTTACCCTCCCACACACAACATTTTGCTCATAAGAGCTAGAATGCCGAGTTGCGATGTTATAATGCTCTTTCTAGCCCTGGGCGGGAATCGAACTCAGGCCGCTGAATTAGCGGTCGAGCACGCGCCTCACCGTCTAGCCGGTGTCATGATGTGATTGTAATGTATAGAAAAGAAGCTACACTCGTGGGGATTCCGTCTTTTCTTTTTCATCATAGCTATCTGTAAACTCTTTTCCGCCTTGACCTTGGGCTATATCATATCTAAACTATTCCAACTCGATTAATTTTCCATGGAAAACTTGTTTTAGTCATCTTTCAGATGCGTGTGAGGGAGCATGCATGTATGTGTGTTACGCGTGTACGTGCATGTGCGCGCACACACACTGTAGGTGTATGCTGATACACTATCAACAATCCTAAAGCACGGACGAACAAGAGTCCTATGCGCCCTAACAGCTGATGATCACCAAAGTGGCCACACCCAATAGCTTCGCAGCTGCATTTCTGCACATTTCTTTCAGAGAGAAAAGAGAGAGAGGAGAGACAGGCAGAGAATAAATCATAAGCGTAATTCAGTTCCTGCACATCACAATAAGGTAACCACATACTTTCTCCCCGTCTCTCTCTCTTTTGGCGGAGTAGTTGTTCCCACTTTAAAATGGACTGACAAGTTTCTGTTCTTCGCAAATGAATAAATACATAAATAAATAAATATAACAGATAAATACAATATAAATAATACAAAATAAAAAGCTAAACAAAGACATAGCAAATAGATAAATAATGAAATGAACAAATGAAAAAGTAATCATATTTGTTTTCGAAATATAGATAGTGAACTCCATCAACAGTTCTTTGCCAATAATAACCAGCGCTTCTCTCCCTGGGGACTGTATTACATCGAAGAGGTGGAGACTTTAGTCCGTGTTCACACTAGCGGTTTGAGCCGCGCGGAAACCGCAGCGGTACCGCAGTGCCAAGGGAAAACTGCGCGGTTATATGTGAACGCCTCCAATGACTTTCACTGTAATTGGATTGCCGCGGTTGGAAACTCTAGTGTGAACAGGGCCCTACAACCGAGGAAGGCGGCAGGAGGGACGAAGAGTGGAAATTTATTTTATTTTATTTAATAATTATTTTTCGTTTGTAGAGACTAGTTTTCAACCATAAAATAATGCTGAGTTACTCTGGACCGTAGGGGCGTCACGAAAGGAGGATCAGAATTGTTATTTAGCTTCGAATATCCATCGATAGAACCGGTAGTGTACATTATTACTGTCACAAATAAGTATTTTGGTAAATAATAGATATATAATTAATAATAAATGATGAATAGCACAAAATAAATAACATATAAATATAAATATCTTATAAGAAAAAAAATCATGAATAAACAGGTAAGTATGTAATAAATGTGAACGTAAACAATTGTACGTAATGGGTGAAATGAACAAATTGTGGAGAAAACCCCCCAGCGAATTTGGTTCTTTTTTGGTCGTACAAGCGTGGAAGTAATTATCAACTTAAATGAGAACCAGAGGTGCTTGTACTCGTGGGAATCCGCATATTGGTTCACATACAAACACACACACACATTAAAGATGGAAGGACATTTTAAGAGGTCCTGAGAGTAAATTAAGACAGAACACATATCTAAAGAATGTGAAGTACAATTTTCATGGTAGATTCATACGTAGAATAGCTAAAAAGGCAATATAGTCCAAACTCAAACAATACGTGCATTCAAATCAGAATAGAATCGCCTGGCGACAGAAAAAAAAATAAAGGACGCAAGATGGATCCTCGCCGTTTACGGCTCGGAGCAGTATCTCTGATGTCCTCCTCGGTGCGGCGACGAATCGTTCGCTCCCGTCCGGGTCCTGCACGACTGGGGGAGCAGTTCGACCGAAGGAGCAGGAGGCCGACCGACGGAGACAAGGATTGCAGACGACAAGACCCGCCGGTCGGCCTGGATAGCTGGATAGATGTACAAGAAGGATATTATCAAGGAGGTCGGTCGGCCTGAAGATCATCGAAAAGGAACAAGGCCGACCGACCGGGGAAACAGCGAGACATAGCCCGACAGGAAAGGAAGCCGACCAGTTAGGAAAGAGAAAAAGAAAAGTAAAGAAAACCGGTCGGCTGGGAAGTCGAAAAGCAAATCTGAAGAGCACGGGAGGACGGTCGACCAAAGGAATACAGGATCGAGGTCGGCCGTCCGGGTAAGCTGGAAAGTTTATACAGAATGGAATTCCAAAGGAGGTCGGCTGGCAGAGAATGCGTAAAGGAACGATGCCAGCCGACCGGGTAAAAGGATAAGAAGTAGCTTGTTGGAATGGAGGTCAGCCGGTCGGCATGGAAAGAAACAAGTAAGGATTGGAAGCCGACCGGCTGACCGGGAGGAGCTCTCCCTCAGCTGAATAATAAAGTCTTGTGGCGCTGACCACAACGGAAATACAAAAGAAGTGCAGGAGAAGGGACGAATGGTGGAGATTAAAAGTTATTTATGTATTTATTTTGGGAGTAGAGACTAGTTCTCAATTATAAAAGAATTCTGAGTTACTCTGGGCCGCAGGGGTGTCACGAAAGGATCAGTATTAATTTTTAACTTCGAATATCCATCGAAAGAATTGGTGGTCTCGGTTGTGTCGATTAGAATAAATCACAAATCATATTCTGTCCAAAGAAATAGATATTTTGATAGGTAATATATGGTGAATGATAATGAATTATATAAAATGAATCAGATATATATACATATAAATATATATGTATGTGTGTGTGTGTGTGTGTGTGTGTGTGTCTTATATAAAAGAAAAAATTGTCATGAATAAATGTGAAGGTTAATGGTTGTACGTAATGCGTAAAATTAGGAATAACATTTTTTTCTCATACAACCGTTGTCATTAAGCTGAATGTTTGTACTCGTGGGACTCCACATATTGCTTACACACATATGGGGATAAAATTATTTCACCATCTCTGCACTGCGAGATGGTGGACAAGGATTTGTGTGCTCTCATTTGGGAAGGTAATGGTTGTAGATCACAAGTCCAACATGTGGTCCAAGGTCACGGTGAATCACACACAAACACACACACATATATATATATATATATATATATATATATAGTTTTATATAATTCATTATCATTTATCATATATTACCTATTAAGATATTTATTTTTGGACAGAATAAGATTTGTGATTTATTCTAATCGACACAACCGAGACAACCAATTCTATCGATGGATATTCGAAGCCAAAAAGCAATACTGATCCTTTCGTGACACTCCTACGGCCCAGAGTAACTCTTTTATAATTGAAAACTAGTCTCTACTACCAAAAGGAATAAATAACTTTTAATTCCCACTGTTCGTTCGTCCCCTCTGCTGCACTTCTTTTGTATTTTCGTTCTGGTCTGTATGAGAAGACTTTATTCAGCTGAGGGAGAGCTCCCGGTCAGCCGATCGGCTTCCAATCCTTACTTGTTTCTTTCCATGCCGACCGGCTGACCTCCATTCCAACAAGCTACTTCTTATCCTCTTGCCCGGTCGGCTGGCATCGTTCCTTTACGCATTCTCTGCCAGCCGACCTCCTTTTGTATTCCATTCAATATAAACGTTCCAGCTTACCCGGACGGCCGACCTCGATCCTGTACTCTTCTTTGGTCGACCGTCCTCCTGTGCTCTTCAAAAGTTCTTTTCGACTTCCCAGCCGACCGGTTTTCTTATCTTTTCTTTTTCTCTTTCCTAACCGGTCGGCTTCCTTTCCTGTCGCACTATGTCTTGCTTATACCCCGGTCGGTCGGCCTTGTTCCTTTTCGATGATCTCCAGGCCGACCGACCTCCATGATATATCCTTCTGTTGTACTATTCCAGCGATCCAGGCCGACCGGCGATTCTTGTCCTTTGCATTCCTGGTCTCCGCCGGTCGGCCTCCTGCTCCTTCGGTCGAACTGCTCCCCCAGTCGTGGAGGACCCGGACGGGAGCGAACGATTCGTCGCCGCACCGAGGAGGACATCAGAGATACTGCTCCGACCCGGAAACGGCGAGGATCCATCTTGCGTCCTTTTTTTTTTTTTGTCGCCAAGCGATTCTATTCTGATTTGAATGCACGTATTGTTTGAGCTTGGACTATATTGCCTTTTTAGCTATTCTACGTATGAATCTACCTTAAAAACTGCATTTCTTTATATCCTATAGACATGTGTTCTGTCTTAAATTACTCTCAAGACCAGTTAAAGTGCCCTTCCATCTCTAACGTGTGTGTGTGTTTGTATGTAGAAGCAAGTTGTGAAACCTCACGACTACAAGCACTTCTAGTTCTCATTTAACTCCCACACTTGTGCGACCAAAAAAGAACCAAATTCGATGCCTTTTCTCCACAATTTGCTAATTTCACCCATTTCGTACAACCGTTTACGTTCACATTTATTACCTACTTATCTGCTTATTCATGACAATTTTTTTTCTTATTTATAAGACGTATATTTATATATAATTTTGTGTTATTCATCATTTTATATTAATTATATATCTATTATTTACCAACTACTTATTAGTAACAATGAACGATACTACTGGTTCTATCGATGGATATTCGAAGCTAAATAGCAATTCTGATCCTCCTTTCGTGACGCCCCTACGGTCCAGAGTAACTCAGCATTATTTTATGGTTGAAAACTAGTCTCTACAAAAGAAAAATAATAAATAAATAAAATAAAGTAAATTTCCACTCTTCGTCCCTCCTGCTGCCCTTCTCAACCCTTGACACCTCTAGGGCCCTGTTCACACTAGCGTTTCCAACCGCGGCAGTTTAATTGCAGTGAAAGTCAATGGAGGCGTTCACACACAACTGCCCAGTTTTCCCTTGGCAATGTGGTACCGCTGCGGATTCCGCGCGGCTCAAACCGCTAGTGTGAAGAGGGACTAAAGTCTCCACCTCTTCGATGTAATATATTCCCCAGGAAGAGAAGCGCTGATTATCATCGGCAAAGAACTGTTGAGGGGGTTTGCTTTCTATATTTCGAGTACACAAATATGATTACTTTTTAATTTGTTCATTTCATTATTTATCTATTTGGTATTTCTTTATCTTTTTATTTTCTATTTATTTATCTTCTATTTGTTATATTTATTTGTGTATTTATTCATTTGCGAAGAATAGAAACATGTCATTCCATTTTAAATTGTGAACAACTACTCCGTCAAAAGAGAGAGACGGGAGAAAGTGTGTGTGTGTACAGTATGTGTTTTCCTTATTGTCATGTGCAGGAACTGAATTACGCGTATGATTTATTCACTGCCTGTCTCTCTCTCTCTCTCTCTCTCTCTCTCTCTCTCTCTCTCTCTCTCTCTCTCTCTCTCTCTCCTTCTCTCTCTGTGTGTGTGTGTGTGTGTGAAAGAAATGTGCAGAAATGCAGCTGCGAACCTATCGTGTTTGGCCACTTTGGTGATCATCAGCTGTTAGGCCGCACAGGACTATTGTTCGCCCATGCTTTAGGATTGTTGATAGTGTATCAGGACACACCTACAGAGAGTAATCATCACAAAGGACATGTCCCTTGATAAACAGATAAACAAAATTGTCGGAGAAACCTACGACTTGTTGAGATCAATAAAGGTGGCTATTACTTCGATGAAGAAATTGTAAAGAAAATACGAGTCACACTGATAAGGCCAAAATTGGAGTACGCAGCGGCACTATGGTCACCCAGTACCAAAAAGAATATAGGGGAAATTGAGAGAATCCAGAGAACAACTACGAAGATGGCACCAACACTATCAAAACTGTCATGTCAAGAGAGATTGTCAAAAGCAGAATTGCCGACTCTGGAACAAAGAGAATGAGGTGACTTGCTGACTATCTACAGAGTCCTGACTGTGTTGTTAATACGAATTGTAAGGGTGGGGGAGAGAACATAGTAAACGCCCTTCCCATCCCCCGCTGGTATGCAAATGTACATTAGGCTCATGGGCATTTCTCCTTTGCATCATGTGACGCGAAGAAGTTGTCGCAATGTTTACATTCCAATCCCTCTTGGGTTTTTCTTCGTGTGGCCAAGTAGGCGAGGGAGAGAAGTCCATAATTAAGGACACGTAACTGAAGTATTCACTTGTTTATGAGTTGAACCCCTTTCCCTAACCAAAATAGGTGGCACGAGGCTGTTAAGAAAATAGGTGGCGTACGAAACGTTTGTTACGCAATAACCCCCAATCCCATCTCCCTGCTTGCTGTGCGTCTTCGTTCTCACGGGCACAATGTGATGGTGTCCTTGTCCTTCTTCTCTTCTCTTTCTGGGGGCAGTACCAGCGTGTCCACTCGGACATTGGTGAACCTTTACAGGTGATGTGCTTCCCGTCCCTCGACGGCGTTTCCGGGTTGGGCAGCCAACGATCACTGGGCGCCCGGGAGAAAGATCTTTAGCCAAGGGTGGATGGCATTCGGCCTCACAAGACTGCTAGTTCTCCACGCCATTCATCGCAATCGCAATGGCCTTGGATCGCGTGCCTGACTCGTGATTGACATATATTGAGGGGCATTTACACGGTCAAACCCGATTTGTCAAACAAGTGTTTGAAGTGATGTGTGAATGGGGTCATTTGGCAAATACCCCATTCACACGGTGAAACATCACTTCAATCACTTGTTTGCCAGATTGACCGTGTTAATGGCCCTTTACCCTCCCACACACAACATTTTGCCCATAAGAGCTGGAATGCCGAGTTGTGACGTTATAATGCTCTTTCTAGCCCTGGGCGGGAATCGAACTCAGGCCGCTGAATTAGCGGTCGAGCACGCGCCTCACCGTCTAGCCGGTGTCATGATGTGATTGTAATGTACAGAAAAGAAGCTACACTCGTGGTGATCCCGTCTTTTCTTTTTCATCATAGCTATCTGTAAACTCTCTTCCGCCTTGACCTTGGGCCATATCATATTCTAAACTATTCCAACTCGATTAATTTTCCATGTAAAACATGTTTTCGTCATCTTTTAGATGCGTGTGAGGGAGCATGCACGTATGTGTGATATGCGGGTACGTGCATGTGCGCGCACACTCTCTGTAGGTGTGTCCTGATACACTATCAACAATCCTAAAGCACGGACGAACAATAGTCCTGTGCGCCCTAACAGCTGATGATCACCAAAGTGGCCACACCCGGTAGCTTCGCAGCTGCATGTGTGCACATTTCTTTCACACACACACACACACACACACACAGAGGGAAGGAGAGAGAGAGAGAAAAGGGAGAGGAGAGACAAGCGTAAATCACAAGCGTAATTCAGTTCCTGCACATCACAATAAGGTAAACACATACTGTACACACACATTCTTTCTCCCCGTTTCTCTCTCTCTCTCTCTCTCGCTTTCTCTCTCTCTCTTTTGACGGAGTAGTTGTTCCCACTTTAAAATGGACTGACAAGTTTCTGTTCTTCGCAAATGAATAAATACATAAATAAATTAACATAACAAATAAATACAAGATAAATAGAAAATAAAAAGATAAACAAAGAAATAGCAAATAGATAAATTAATAAATGAAAAAGTAATCACATTTGTTTTCGAAATATAGACCGTGAACCCCCTCAACAGTTCTTTGCCGATGATAACCAGCGCTTCTCTCCCTGGGGAATATATTACATCGAAGAGGTGGAGACTGTAGTCCCTCTTCACACTAGTGGTTTGGGGCGCGCGGAAACCGCAGCGGTACCGCATTGCCAAGGGAAAACTGGGCGGTTGTGTGTGAACGCCTCCAATGACTTTCACTGTAATTGGACTGCCGCGGTTGGAAACGCTAGTGTGAACAGGACCCTAGAGGTGTCAAGGGTTGAGAAGGGCTGCAGCAGGGACGAAGAGTGGACATTTATTTTATTTTATTTATTTATAATTTTTCTTCTGTAGAGACTATTTTTCAACCATAAAATAATGCTGAGTTACTCTGGATCGTAGAGGAGCCACGAAAGGAGGGTCAGAATTGCTATTTACCTTCGAATATCCATCGGTAGAACAGGTAGTGTCGATCATTATTGTCACAAATAAGTATTTTGGTAATTTATATATATATATAAATAATAAATGATGAATAACACAAAATACATAATTTATAAATATACATGTCTTATAAAAAAGAGAAAAATGTCATGAATAAATAGATAAGTAGGTAATAAATGTGAACGTAAACAGTTGTACGAAATGGGTGAAATTAACAAATTGTGGAGAAAAAACAACTAATTCGGTTCTTTTTTGGTCGTACAAGTGTGGAGGTTAAATGAGAACTAGAAGTGCTTGTACTCGTGGGGTTCCACAAATTGCTTCCACATACAAACACACGCACACATTAAAGATGGAAGGGCATTTTAAGAGGTCCTGAGAGTAAACTAAGACAACACATGTCTAAAGGATGTAATGAAGTAAAGTTTCCCATGTAGATTCATAAATACGTGGAATAGCTAAGAAGGCGATAGAGCCCAAACTCAAACAATACGTGCATTCAGATCCGAATGAGATAATTGGAAATCAAGGATTTAGATTAAGTTGGAACTGTACATGAATTTGAACCCAGGTTTGTTAGAAAATTAGAGAACAGGAGACGGGACCCAACGAGCGTTGCTCCTTTCCTGAATACTACAATTAGGTAAACACACACACACACTCGAAGGTAAAGGGGACTTGTTTAAATTGAACAAGATGTCATGGCGCCGAACAAGAATAATGACACGAACTCCGTCATCTGGGGTTTAATGGAGAGGGGATTTACCCCCAGAGACACCTGCGAGGCTTGAGTCGAGCTGAATAGAATCGCCTGGCGACAGGAAGCCAAAAGATGACGCAAGAAGGATCCTCGCCGTTTCCGGGTCGGAGCAGTATCTCTGATGTCCTCCTCGGTGTGGCGACGAATCGTTCGCTCCCGTTGGGCTCCTCCACGACTGGGGGACAGTTTGACCGAATGAGCAGGAGGCCGACCGGCGGAGACAAGGATTGCAGACGACAAGACCCGCCGGTCGGCCTGGATAGCTGGATAGATGTACAAGAAGGATATTATGAAGGAGGTCGGTCGGCCTGGAGATCATCGAAAAGGAACAAGGCCGACCGACCGGGGAAACAGCGAGACATAGCCCGACAAGAAAGGAAGCCGACCGGTTAGGAAAGAGCAAAAGAAAAGTAAAGAAAACCGGTCGGCTGGTAAGTCGAAAAGCAAATCTGAAGAGCACGGGAGGACGGTCGACCAAAGAAGAGTTAAGGATCGAGGTCGGCCGTCCGGGTAAGCTGGAACGTTTATATTGAATGGAATACCAAAGGAGGTCGGCTGGCAGAGAATGCGTAAAGGAACGATGCCAGCCGACCGGGTAAAAGGATAAGGTATAGCTTGGAATGGAGGTCAGCCGGTCGGCATGGAAATGAATAAGAAAAGATTGGAAGCCGACCGGCTGACCGGGAGGAGCTCTCCCTCAGCTGAATAATAAAGTCTTCTGGCGCTGACCAGAACGAAAATACAAAAGAAGTGCAACAGAAGGGACGAATGGTGGAGATTAAAAGTTATTTATGTATTTATTTTTGGAGTAGAGACTAGTTTTCAATTATAAAAGAATTCTGAGTTACTCTGGGCCGTAGGGGTGTCACGAAAGGATCAGTATTGCTTTTTAACTTCGAATATCCATCGATAGAATTGGTCTCGGTTGTGTCGATTAGAATAAATCACAAATCTTATTCTGTCCAAAAAATAGATATTTTAATAGGTAATATATGATAGATGATAATTAATTATATTAAATGAATTATATATATACATATAAATATATATATATGTGTGTGTGTCTTATATACAAGAAAAAAATTGTCATGAATAAATGTGAAGGTTAATGGTTGTACGAAATACGTAAAATTAGGAATAAAAAAATGTTTCCCGTACAACTGTTGTCATTAAGCTGAATGGCTGTACTCGTGGGGCTCCTCATATTGCTTACACACATATGGGGATAAAATTGTTTCACCATCTCTGCACTGCGAGATGGTGGGCAAGGATTGATTTGTGTGCTCTCATTTGGGAAGGTAATGGTTGTAGATCACAAGTCCAACATGTGGTCCAAGGTCACGGTGAATCACACACACACACACACACACACACACACACACACACACACACATATATATATATATATATATATATATATATATATATATATATATATATATATATATATATATATATATATATAGTTTTATATAATTTATCATCTGTCATATATTACCTATTAAGATATTTATTTTTGGACAGAATAGGATTTGTGATTTATTCTAATCGACATAACCGAGACAACCAATTTTATCGATGGATATTCGAAGCCAAAAAGCAATACTGATCCTTTCGGGACACCTCTACTGCCCAGAGTAACTTTTTTATAATTGAAAACTAGTCTCTACTACCAAAATAAATAGAGAAAATTTAATTCCCACTGTTCGTTCGTCCCTTCTGCTGCATTTCTTTTGTATTTTCGTTGTGGTCAGTATGAGAAGACTTTATTATTCAGCTGAGGGAGAGCTCCTCCCGGTCAGCCGGTCGGCTTTCAATCTTTACTTGTTTCTTTCCATGCCGACCGGCTGACCTCCATTCCAACAAGCTATACCTTAACCTCTTGCCCGGTCGGCTGGCATCGTTCCTTTACGCATTGTCTGCCAGCCGACCTCCTTTGAAATTCCATTCAATATAAACGTTCCAGCTTACCCGGACAGCCGACCTCGATCCTGTACTCTTCTTTGGTCGACCGTCCTCCCGTGCTCTTCAAAAGTTCTTTACGACTTCCCAGCCGACCGGTTTTCTTTACTTTTCTTTTGCTCTTTCCTAACCGGTCGGCTTCCTTTCCTGTCGCGCTATGTCTTGCTGTTTCCCTGGTCGGTCGGCCTTGTTCCTTTTCGATTATTTCCAGGCCGACCGACCTCCATGATATATCCTTCTGTTGTACTATTCCAGCGATCCAGGCCGACCGGCGATTCTTGTCCTTTGCATTCGTGGTCTCCGCCGGTCGGCCTCCTGCTCATTCGGTCGAACTGCTCCCCCAGTCGTGGAGGACCCCGACGGGAGCGAACGATTCGTCTCCGCACCGAGGAGGACATCAAAGATACTGCTCAGACCCTTTTCTTTTATTTTTTTTCTGTCGCCAGGCGATTCTATTCTGATTTGAATGCACGTATTCTTTGAGTTTGGACTATATTGCCTTTTTATCTATTCTACGTATGAATCTACCTTGAAAACTGTCTTCCTTCACATCCTTTAGACATGTGTTCTGTCTTAATTTACTCTCAGCACCTCTTAAAATGCCCTTCCATCTTTAATGTGTGTGTGTGTTTGTATGTGGAAGCAATATGCGGAGCCCCACGAGTACAAGCACCTCTGGTTCTCATTTAAGTTGATAATTACTTCCACGCTTGTACGACCAAAAAAGAACCAAATTCGGTGTTGTTTTTTCTCCACAATTTGCTAATTTCACCCATTTCGTACAACTGTTTACGTTCACATTTATTACATACTTATTTGATTATTCATGACAATTTTTTCTTATAAGACATTTATATTAATGTATTATTTGTGTTATTCATCATTTATTATTAATTATATATATTATTTACCAAAATACTTATTTGTGACAATAATGATCGACACTACTGGTTCTATCGATGGATATTCGAAGCTAAATAACAATTCTGATCCTCCTTTCGTGACGCCCCTACGGTCCAGAGTAACTCGGCATTATTTTATGGTTGAAAACTAGTCTCTACAAAAGAAAAATAATAAATAGATAAAATAAAATAAATTTCCACTCTTCGTCCCAACTGCCACCTTCCTCAGCTGTGGGGCCCTGTTCACACTAGAGTTTCCAACCGCGGCAGTCCAATTACAGTGAAAGTCAATGGAGGCGTTCACATATAACCGCCCAGTTTTCCCTTGGCAATGCGGTACCGCTGCGGTTTCCGCGCGGCTCAAACCGCTATTGTGAAGACTGACTAAAGTCTCCACCTCTTCGATGTAATACAGTCCCCAGGGAGAGAAGCGCTGGTTATCATCGGCAAAGAACTGTTGAGGGAGTTCACTGTCTATATTTCGAAAACAAATATGATTACTTTTTCATTTATTCATTTCATTATTTATCTATTTGCTATGTCTTTGTTTATCTTTTTATTTTGTATCTATAATGTATTTATCTGTTATATTTATTTATTTAAGTATTTATTCTTTTGCGAAGAACAGAAACTTGTCAGTCCATTTTAAAGTGGGAACAACTACTCCGCCAAAAGAGAGAGAGAGAAAGAGACGGGGAGAAAGTATGTGGTTACCTTATTGTGATGTGCATGAACTGAATTATGCTTATGATTTATTCTCTGTCTGTCACTCCTCTCTCTCTCTCTCTCTCTCTCTCTCTCTCTCTCTCTCTCTCTCTCTCTCTCTCTCTCTCTCTCTCTCTCTCTCTCTCTCTGAAAGAAATGTGTAGAAATGCAGCTGCGAAGCTATCGGGTGTGGCCACTTTGGTGATCATCAGCTGTTAGGGCGAATAGGACTATTGTTCGTCCGTGCTTTAGGATTGTTGATAGTGTATCAGGACACACCTACAGAGAGAGTGTGCGCAGACATGCACGTACACGCGTAACACACATACATGCATGCTCCCTCACACTCATCTGAAAGATGACGAAAACATGTTTTCCATGGAAAATGAATCGAGTTGGAATAGTTTAGAATATGATATAGCCCAAGGTCAAGGCGGAAGAGGGTTTACAGATAGCTATGATTAAAAAAAGACGGGATCCCCACGAGTGTAGCTACTTTTCTGTACATTACAATCACATCATGACACCGGCTAGATGGTGAGGCGCGTGCTCGACCGCTAATTCAGCGGCCTGAGTTCGATCCCCGCCCAGGGCTAGAAAGAGCATTATAACATCACAGGTCGGCATTCCAGCTCTTATGGGCAAAATGTTGTGTGTGGGAGGATAAAGGGCCCTTAACACGGTCAAACTGTCATCCAAGTGATTGAAGTGATGTTTGACCGTGTGAATGAGGTATTTGGTTGTCAAACGCGTTTGGCAACCAAATAACCCCATTCACACGGTCACACATCACTTCAAACACTTGTTTGACAAATCGGATTGACCGTGTAAATGCCCCTTAATATATGTCAATCACGAGTCAGGCACGCGATCCAAGGCCATTGCGATTGCGATGAATGGCGTGGAGAACTAGCAGTCTTGTGAGGCCGAATGCCATCCACCCTTGGCTAAAGATCTCTCTCCCGGGCGCCCAATGATCGTTGGCTGCCCAACCCGGAAACGCCGTCGGAGGAGGAGGAGGGGAAGCACATTACCTGTAAAGGGTCACCAATGTCCGAGTGGACACGCTGGTACTGCCCCCAGAAAGAGAAGAAAAGAAGAACAAGGACACCATCACAGTGTGCCCGTGAGAACGAAAACAAAAACAAAGAAAGAGGCAGGGGGATGGGCTTGGGTGGTTATTGCGTAATAAACGTTTGGTACCCCACCTATGTAACGCCTGGCTATTTTCTTAACAGCCTCATGGCACCTATTTTGGTTAGGAAAAGGGGTTTAACTCGTAAACAGGTGAATACTTCAGTTACGTGTCCTTAATCGTTGACTTCTCTCCCTTCCCTCCCTCGCCTACTTTGCCACACGAAGAAAGACCCAACTGGGATTGGAATGGAAACATTGCGACAACTTCTTCGCGTTATATGATGCAAAGGAGAAATGCCCATGAGCCTAATGTATATTTGCATACCAGCGGGGGATGGGAAGGGCGTTTACTAGGTTTTCTCCCCCACCCTTATCATTCGTATTAACAACACAGTCATGACTCTGTAGATAGTCAGCAAGTCACCTCATTCTCTTTGTTCGAGAGTCGGCAATTCTACTTTTGACAACCTTTCTTGACATGACAGTTTTGATAGTGTTGGTGCCATCTTCGTAGTTGTTCTGTGGATTCTCTCAATTTTCCTTATATTCTTTTTGGTACTGGGTGACCATAGTGCCGCTGCGTACTCCAAATTTGGACTTAGCAGTGTGACTAGTATTTTCTTTACAAATTCTTAATCCAAGTAAGTAAAAGCCACCTTTATGGATTTTCGTTGTGGTCAGCATCAGAAGACTTTATTATTCAGCTGAGGGAGAGCTCCTCCCGGTCAGCCGGTCGGCTTCCAATCTTTACTTGTTTCTTTCCATGCCGACCGGCTGACCTCCATTCCAACAAGCTATACCTTATCCTTTTGCCCGGTCGGCTGGCATCGTTCCTTTACGCATTGTCTGCCAGCCGACCTCCTTTGGAATTCCATTCTGTATAAACGTTCCAGCTTACCCGGACGGCCGACCTCGATCCTGTACTCTTCTTTGGTCGACCGTCCTCCCATGCTCTTCAAAATTTCTTTACGACTTCCTAGCCGACCGGTTTTCTTTACTTTTCTTTTGCTCTTTCCTAACCGGTCGGCTTCCTTTCCTGTCGCGCTATGTCTTGCTTATACCCCGGTCGGTCGGCCTTGTTCCTTTTCGATGATTTCCAGGCCGACCGACCTCCATGATATATCCTTCTGTTGTACTATTCCAGCGATCCAGGCCGACCGGCGATTCTTGTCCTTTGCATTCATTGTCTCCGCCGGTCGGCCTCCTGCTCATTCGGTCGAACTGCTCCCCCAGTCGTGGAGGACCCGGACGGGAGCGAACGATTCGTCTCCGCACCGAGGAGGACATCGGAGATACTGCTCCGACCCGGAAACGTCGAGGATCCTTCATGCGTCCTTTATTTTATTTTTATTTATTTATTTCTGTCGCCAAGCGATTCTATTCTGATTTGAATGCACGTATTGTTTGAGTTTGGACTATATTGCCTTTTTAGCTATTCTACGTATGAATCTACCTTGAAAACTGTATTTCTTTATATCCTTTAGACATGTGTTCTGTCTTAAATTACTCTCAGGACTAGTTAAAATGCTCTTCCATCTTTAACGTGTGTGTGTGTTTGTATGTGAAAGCAATTTGTGGAACCCTACGAGTACAAGCACTTCCAGTTCTCATTTAACTTGCACGCTTGTACGACCAAAAAAGAACCAAATTCGTTGTTGTTTTTTCTCCACAATTTGCTAAATTCACCCATTTCGTACAACTGTTTACGTTCACATTTATTACCTACTTATCTATCTATTCATGATAATTTTTCTTATGTATAACACCTGTATATGTATATATTATTTATTATGTGTTATTCATCATTTGTTATTATATATCTATTATTTACCAAAATACTTATTAGTGACAATAATGATCGACACTACCGGTTCTATCGATGGATATTAGAAGCTAAATAGCAATTCTGATCTTCTTTTTGTGACGCCCCTACTGTCCAGCGTAACTCAGCATTATTTTATGGTTGAAAACTAGTCTACAAAAGAAAAATGATAAATAAATGAAATGAAATAAAATTCCACTCTTCGTCCCTGCTGCTGCCCTCCTCAACCCTTGTCAGCTGCAAGGTCCATATATGGACCTTGGTCAGCTTTAGGGCCCTGTTCACACTAGCGTTTCCAACCGCGGAAGTTCAATTACAATGTAAGTCAATGGAGGAGTTCACACACAACCGCCCAGTTTTTCCTTGGCAATGCGGTACCGCTGCGGTTTCCGCGCGGCTCAAACCGCTAGCGTGAAGAGGGACTAAAGTCTCCACCTCTTCGATGTAATGCAGTCCCCAGGGAGAGAAGCGCTGGTTATTATCGGCAAAGAACTGTTGAGGGGGTTCACTGTTTTTATTTCGAAAACAAATATGATTCCTTTTTCATTTATTCATTTTATTATTTATCTATTTGCTATTTCTTTGTTTATCTTTTTATTTTGTATTTATTTATATTGTATTTATCTGTTATATTTATTTATTTATGTATTTATTCATTTGCGAAGAACAGAAACTTGTCAGTCCATTTTAAAGTGGGAACAACTACTACGTCAAAAGAGAGAGAGAGAGAGAGAGACGGGGAGAAAGAATGTGTGTGTACAGTATGTGTTTACCTTATTATGATGTGCAGGAACTGAATTACGCTTATGATTTATTCTCAGCCGTCTCTCTCTCTCTCTCTCTCTCTCTCTGTGTGTGTGTGTGTGTGTGTGTGTTTGTGTGAAAGAAATGTGCAGATATGCAGCTGCGAAGCCTTCGTGTTTGGCCACTTTGGTGTTAGGGCGCACAGGACTTGTGTTCGTCCGTGCTTTAGGATTGTTCATAGTGTATGAGGACACACCTACAGAGAGTGTGCGCGGACATGCACGTACACGCGTAACACACATACATGCATGCTCCCTCACACGCATCTGAAAGATGACGAAAAAATGTTTTCCATGGAAAATTAATCGAGTTGGAATAATTTAGAATATGATATAGCCCAAGGTCAAGGCGGAAGAGAGTTTACAAATAGCTATGATTAAAAAAAGACAGTATCCCACGAGTGTAGCTACTTTTCTGTACATTACAATCACATCATGACACCGGCTAGATGGTGAGGCGCGCGCTCGACCGCTAATTCAGCGGCCTGAGTTCGATCCCCGCCCAGGGCTAGAAAGAGCATTATAACATCACAGGTCGGCATTCCAGCTCTTATGGGCAAAATGTTGTGTGTGGGAGGGTAAAGGGCCCTTAACACGGTCAAACTGTCATACAAGTGATTGAAGTGATGTTTGACCGTTTGAATGGGGTATTTGGTTGCCAAACGCGTTTGACAACCAAATAACCCCATTCACACTGTGAAACTTCACTTCAAACACTTGTTTGACCAATTGAGTTTGACTGTGTAAATGCCCCTTAATGTATGTCAATCACGAGTCAGGCACGCGATCCAAGGCCATTGCGATTGCGATGAAAGGCGTGGACACCTAGCAGTGTTGTGAGGCCGAATGCCATCCACCCTTGGCTAAAGATCTTTCTCCCGGGCGCCCAGTGATCGTTGGCTGCCCAACCCGGAAACGCCGTCGGGGGAGGGGAAGCACATCACCTGTAAAGGTTCACCCATGTCCGAGTGGACACGCTGGTACTGCCCCCAGAAAGAGAAGAAAAGAAGAACAAGGACACCATCACAGTGTGCCCGTGAGAACGAAGACAAAAACACAACAAGAGGCAGGGGGATGGGATTGGGGGTTATTGCGTAATAAACGTTTGGTACGCCACCTATGTAACGCCCGGCTATTTTATTGACAGTCTCGTGGCACCTATTTTGGTTAGGGAAAGGGGTTTAACTCGTAAACAGGTGAATACTTCAGTTACGTGTCCTTAATCGTTGACTTCTCTCCCTTCCCTCCCTCGCCTACTTTGCCACACGAAGAAAGACCCAACTGGGATTGGAATGTAAACATTGCGACAACTTCGCGTCACATGATGCAAAGGAGAAATGCCCATGAGCTTAATGTACATTTGCATACCAGCGGGGGATGGGAAGGGGGTTTACTATGTTCTCTCCCCCACCCTTATAATTCGTATTAACAACACAGTCATGACTCTGTAGATAGTCAGCAAGTCACCTCATTCTCTTTGTTCCAGAGTCGGCAATTCTGCTTTTGACAATATCTCTTGACATGACAGTTTTGATAGTGTTGGGACAATCTTCGTGGATTCTCTCAATTTCCCCTATATTCTTTTTGGTACTGGGTGACCATAGTGCCGCTGCGTACTCCAATTTTGGACTTAGCAGTGTGACTAGTATTTTCTTTACAAATTCTTAATCCAAGTAAGTAAAAGCCACCTTTATGGATTTTCGTTCTGGTCAGCATCAGAAGACTTTATTATTCAGCTGAGGGAGAGCTCCTCCCGGTCAGCCAGTCGGCTTCCAATCTTTACTTGTTTCTTTCCATGCCGACCGGCTGACCTCCATTCCAACAAGATATACCTTATCCTTTTGCCCGGTCGGCTGGCATCGTTCCTTTGCGTATTCTGTGCCAGCCGACCTCCTTTGGAATTCCATTCTGTATAAACGTTCCAGCTTACCCGGACGGCAAAGAACTGTTGAGGCGGTTCGCTGTCTATATTTTGAAAACACAAATATGATTACTTTTTCATTTATTCATTTCATTATTTATCTATTTGCTATTTCTTTGTTTATCTTTTTATTTTCTATTTATCTTGTATTTATTTGTTATATTTATTTTATTCATTTGCGAAGAACAGAAACTTGTCAGTCCATTTTAAATTGTGAACAACTACTCCGTCAAAAGAGAGAGACGGGAGAGTGTGTGTGTGTGTGTACAGTATGTTTTCCTTATTGTCATGTGCAGGAACTGAATTACGCGTATGATTTATTCTCTGCCTGCCTCACTCTCTCTCTCTCTCTCTCTCCTTCTCTCTCTCTCTCTCTCTGTCTCCCCTTCTCTCTCTCTCTCTCTCTCTCTCTCTCTCCTTCTCTCTCTCTCTCTCTCTCTCTCCTTCTCTCTCTTTCTCTCCCCTTCTCTCTCTTTCTCTCCCCTTCTCTCTCTCCTTCTCTCTCTCTCTCTCTCTCTCTCTCTCTCTCTCTCTGTGTGTGTGTGTGTGTGCGTGGTTGTGTGTGTGTGAAAGAAATGTGCACATATTCAGCTGCGAACCTTTCGTGTTTGGCCACTTTGGTGATCATCAGCTGTTAGGGCGCACAGGACTATTGTTCGTCCGTGCTTTAGGATTGTTGATAGTGTATCAGGACACATCTACAGTGAGTAATCATCACAAAGGACATGTCCCTTGATAAACAGATAAACAAAATTGTCGGAGATACCTACGACTTGTTGAGATCAATAAAGGTGGCTATTACTTCGATGAAGAAATTGTAAAGAAAATACGAGTCACACTGATAAGGCCAAAATTGGAGTACGTAACAGCAGTATGGTCAACCAGTACCAAAAAGAATATAAGGAAAATTGAGAGAATCCAGAGAAAAACTACGAAGATTGCCCCAAAACTATCAAAACTGTCATGTCAAGAGAGATTGTCAAAAGCAGAATTGCCGACTCTGGAACAAAGAGAATGAGGTGACTTGCTGACTATCTACAGAGTCATGGCTGTGTAGTTAATACGAATTATAAGGGTGGGGGAGAGAACCTAGTAAACGCCCTTCCCATCCCCCGCTAATATGCAAATGTACATTAGGCTCATGGGCATTTCTCCTTTGCATCATGTGACGCGAAGAAGTTGTCGCAATGTTTACATTCCAATCCCTCTTGGGTCTTTCTTCGTGTGGCCAAGTAGGCGAGGGAGGGAAGGGAGAGATGGCCACGATTAAGGACACATAACTGAAGTATTAACCTGTTTATGAGTTAAACCCCTTTCCCTAACCAAATTAGGTGCCACGAGGCTGTTAAGGAAATAGGTGGCGTACCAAACGTTTGTTACGCAATAACCCCCAATCCCTTCCCCCTGCCTCTTGCTGTGTTTTTGTCTTCGTTCTCACGGGCACACTGTGATGGTGTCCTTGTTCTTCTTTTCTTCTCTCTCTGGGGGCAGTACCAGCGTGTCCACTCGGACATTGGTGAACCTTTACAGGTGATGTGCTTCCCCTCCCCCAACGGCGTTTCCGGGTTGGGCAGCCAACGATCACTGGGCGCCCGGGAGAAAGATCTTTCGCCAAGGGTGGATGGCATTCGGCCTCAAGACTGCTAGGTGTACACGCCATTCATCGCAATCGCAATGGCCTTGGATCGCGTGCCTGACTCGTGATTGACTTATATTAAGGGGCAGTTACACAGTCAAACCCGATTTGTCAAACAAGTGTTTGAAGTGATGTGTGAATGGGGTTATTTGGTTGCCAAACGCGTTTGACAACCAAATACCTCATTCACACGGTCAAACATCACTTCAATCACTTGTCTGCCAGATTGACCGTGTTAATGGCCCTTTACCCTCCCACACACAACATTTTGCCCATAAGAGCTGGAATGCCGACCTGTGATGTTATAATGCTTTTTCTAGCCCTGGGCGGGGATCGAACTCAGGCCGCTGAATTAGCGGTCGAGCACGCGCCTCACCGTCAAGCCGGTGTCATGATGGGATTGTAATGTCCAGAAAAGATTCCGTCTTTTCTTTTTCATCATAGCTATCTGTAAACACTCTTCCGCCTTGACCTTGGGCTATATCATATCTAAACTATTCCAACTCGATTAATTTTCCATGGAAAACATGTTTTCGTCATCTTTCAGATGCGTGTGAGGGAGCATGCATGTATGTGTGTTACGCGTGTACGTGCATGTCCGCGCACACACTCTGTAGGTGTGTCCTGATACACTAGCAACAATCCTAAAGCACGGACGAACAAGAGTCCTGTGCGCCCTAACAGCTGATGATCACCAAAGTGGCCACACCCGAAAGCTTCGCAGCTGCATTTGTGCACATTTCTTTCACAGAGAGAGAGGAGAGACAGGCAGAGTATAAATCATAAGCGTAATTCAGTTCCTGCACATCACAATAAGGTAAACACATAATGTACACACACATTCTTTCTCCCCGTCTCTCTCTCTCTCTCTCTCTCTTTTGACGGAGTAGTTGTTCCCACTTTAAAATGGACTGACAAGTTTCTGTTCATCGCAAATAAATAAACAACAAATAAATACATGATAAATAAATAGAAAATAAAAAGATAAACAAAGACATAGCAAATAGATAAATAATTGAATTAATAAATGAAAAAGTAATAATATTTGTGTTCTCGAAATATAGACAGTGAGCCCCCTCAACAGTTCTTTGCTGATTATAAGCAGCGCTTCTCTCCCTGGGGACTATATTACATCGAAGAGGTGGAGACTTTAGTCCCTCTTCACACTAGCGGTTTTAGCCGCGCGGAAACCGCAACGGTACCGCATTGCCAAGGGAAAACTGGGCGGTTGTGTGTGAACGCCTCAATTGACTTACATTGTAATTGGACTGCCGCGGTTGGAAACGCTAGTGTGAACAGGGCCCTACAGCTGTCAAGGGTTGAGGAGGGCAGCATGAGGGACGAAGAGAGGAAATTTACTTTATTGTATTTATTTATTATTTTTATTTTGTAGATACTTGTTTTCAACCATAAAATTATGCTTGAGTTACTCTGGACCGTAGGGGCGTCACGAAAGGAGGATCAGAATTGCTATTTAGCTTCGAATATCCATCGATAGAACCGGTAGTGTCGATCATTATTGTCACTAAGTATTTTGGTAAATAATAGATATATAATCAATAATAAATGATGAATTACAAAATAAATAATATATAAATATACATGTCTTATAAATAAGAAAAAAATATGAATAGATAGATAAGTAGGTAATAAATGTGAACGTAAACAGTTGTACGAAATGGGTGAAATTAACAAATTGTGGAGAAAAAACAACAACGAATTCGGCTGTTTTTTGGTTGTACAAGTGTGGAAGTTAAATGAGAACTAGAAGTGCTTGTACTCATGGGGATCCACATATTGCTTCCACATACAAACACACACACACACACATTAAAGATGGAAGGGCATTTTAAGAGGTCCTGAGAGTAATTTAAGACAGAACACATGTCTAAAGGACGTAAAAAATAGTTTCCAAGGTAGATTCATAAATACGTGGAATAGCTAAGAGGGCGATAGAGCCCAAACTCAAACAATAAGTGCATTCAGATCAGAATGTGATAATTGGAAATCAAGGATTTAGATTAAGTTGGAAATGTACATGAATTTGAGTCTAGGTTTGTTAGAAAATTAGAGAACAGGAGACGGGACCCAACGAGCGTTGCTCCTTTCCTGAATACTACAATTTGGTAAACACACACACACACACACACACAAAGGTAAAGAGGGCTTGTTTAAACTGAACAAGATGTCATGGCGCCGAACAAGAATAATGACACGAACTCCGTCATGTGGGGTTTAATGGAGAGGGGCTTTACCCCCAGAAACACCTGCGAGGCTTGACTCGAGCTGAATAATATCGCCTGGCGACAGGAATCAAAAAAGAGGACGCAAGAAAGATCCTCGCCGTTTCCGGGTCGGAGCAGTATCTCTGATGTCCTCCTCGGTGTGGCGACGAGTCGTTCGCTGCCGTCCGGGTCCTCCACGACTGGGGGACAGTTTGACCGAATGAGCAGGAGGCCGACCGGCGGAGACAAGGATTGCAGACGACAAGACCCGCCGGTCTGCCTGGATAGCTGGATAGATTTGCAAGAAAGATATTATGAAGGAGGTCGGTCGGCCTGGAGATCATCGAAATGGAATGAGGCCGACCGACCGGGGAAACAGCGAGACGTAGCCCGACAGGAAAGGAAGCCGACCGGTTAGGAAAGAGAAAAAGAAAAGATAAGAAAACCGGTCGGCTGGGAAGTCGAAAAGAACTTTTGAAGAGCACGGGAGGACGGTCGACCAAAGAAGAGTCAAGGATCGAGGTCGGCCGTCCGGGTAAGCTGGAAAGTTGATACAGAATGGAATACCAAAGGAGGTCGGCTGGCAGACAATGCGTAAAGGAACGATGCCAGCCGACCGGGTAAAAGGATAAGACATAGCTTGTTGGAATGGAGGTCAGCCGGTCGGCATGGAAAGGAATAAGTAAAGATTGGAAGCCGACCGGCTGACCGGGAGGAGCTCTCCCTCAGCTGAATAATAAAGTCTTCTGGCGCTGACCGCAACGAAAATACAAAAGAAGTGCAGGAGAAGGGACGAATTGTGGAGATTAAAAGTTATTTATTTATTTATTTTGGGAGTTGAGACCAGTTTTCAATTATAAAAGAATGCTGAGTTACTCTGGACCGTAGGGGTGTCACGAAAGGATCAGTATTGCTTTTTAACTTCTAATATCCATCGATAGAATTGGTCTCGGGTTGTGTCGATTAGAATAAATCACAAATCTTATTCTGTCCAAAAAATATATATTTAAATAGCTAATATATGGTTAATGATAATGAATTATATATATACATATGAATATATATATATATATAAGTGTGTGTCTTATGTACAAGAAAAAGATTGTCATGAATAAATGTGAAGGTTAATGGTTGTACGAAATACGTAAAATTAGGAATAAAAAAATGTTTCGCGTACAACTGTTGTCATTAAGCTGAATGGTTGTACTCGTGGGGATCCGCATATTGCTTACACACATGGGGATAAAATTATTTCACCATCTCTGCACTGCGAGATGGTGGGCAAGGATTGATTTGTGTGCTCTCATTTGGGAAGGTTGTAGATCACAAGCCCAACATGTGGTCCAAGGTCACGGTGAATCACACACACACAGACACACACACACACACACACATATATATATATATATACATATACATATATATATATATATATATATACATATATAGTATAATTTATAAACCTAACCTAACCTAACCTATTAAGATATTTATTTTTGGACAGAATAAGATTTGTGATTTATTCTTATCGACATAACCGAGACAACAAATTTTATCGATGGATATTCGAAGCCAAAAAGCAATACTGATCCTTTCGTGACACCCCTACGGCCCAGAGTAACTCTTTTATAATTGAAAACTAGTCTCTACTACCAAAATAAATAAATAACTTTTAATTCCCACTGTTCGTTCGTCCCTTTTGCTGCACTTCTTTTGTATTTTCGTTCTGGTGAGCGCCAGAAGACTTTATTATTCAGCTGAGGGAGAGCTCCTCCCGGTCAGCCGGTCGGCTTCCAATCCTTACTTGTTTCTTTCCATGCCGACCGACTGACCTCCATTCCAACAAGCTATGTCTTATCCTTTTACCCGGTCAGCTGGCATCGTTCCTTTACGTATTATGTGCCAGCCGACCTCCTTTGGAATTCCATTCTGTATAAACGTTCCAGCTTACCCGGACGGCCGACCTCGATCCTGTACTCTTCTTTGGTCGACCGTCCTCCCGTGCTCTTCAAAAGTTCTTTCGGACTTCCCAGCCGACCGGTTTTCTTATCTTTTCTTTTTCTCTTTCCTAACCGGTCGGCTTCCTTTCTTTTCCGCTACATCTCTCTGTTTCCCCGGTCGGTCGGCCTCGTTCCTTTTCGATGATGTCTAGGCCGACCGACCTCCTTGATAGTATCCTTCTGTTAGTCTTTTCCAGCTATCCAGGCCGACCGGCGGGTCTTGTCGTCTCTGCAATCCTTGTCTCCGCCGGTCGGCCTCCTGCTCTTTCGGTCGAACTGCTCCCCCAGACGTGGAGGACCCGGACGGGAGCGAACGATTCGTCGCCGCACCGAGGAGGACATCAGAGATACTGCTCCGACCCAGAAACGGCGAGGATCCTTCTTGCGTTCTTTTTTGCTTCCTGTCGCCAGGCGATTTTATTCAGATCGAGTTAAGCCTCGCAGGTGTTTCTGGAGGTAAAGCCCCTCTCCATTAACCCTCAGCTGATGGAATTCGTGTGATTATTCTTCTTCGGCGCCATGACATCTTTTTCAATTTAAACGAGTCCTCTATACCTTCGAGTGTGTGTGTTTACCTAATTGTAGTATTCAGGAAAGGAGCAACGCTCGTTGGGTCCCGTCTCCTGTTCTCTAATTTTCTAACAAACCTGGGCTCAGATTCATGTACAGTTCCAAGTTAATCTAAATCCTTGATTTCCAGTTATCACATTCTGATCTGAATGCATTTATTGTTTGAGTTTGGGCTCTATCACCTTCTTAGCTATTTCACGTGTTTATGAATCTACGTTAAGAATTGTACTTCTTTACATCCTTTAGACATGTGCTCTTTCTCAATTCACTCTCAGGACCTCTTAAAAAACCCTTTCATCTTTAACGTGTGTGTGTGTATTTGTATGTGGAAGCAATATGCGGAACCCCACGAGTACAAGCACTTCTGGTTTTCATTTAAGTTGATAATTACTTCCACGCTTGTATGACCAAAAAAGAACCAAATTCGTTGTTTTTCTCCACAGTTTGCTAATTTCATCCATTTCGTACAACTATTTACGTTCACATTGTTTACCTACTTATATATTCATGACATTTTTCTCAATTATAAGGCATATATATATATATATATATATATATATATATATATATATATATATATATATATATATGTAGAGACATTGGGACAAATTATGGGAAAGGTGGAGGGGGAAACACGGGTCTTTATCTGATTATCGAGTTTATTCCTGACCGGTTTCGCTTACAATAGCCACTCCTCTGAAGAAGCTATTGTAAGCGAAACCGGTCAGGAATAAACTCGATAATCAGATAAAGACCCGTGTTTCCCCCTCCACCTTTCCCATAATATATATATATAATTTATTTTATGTTCATCATTTATTATTAATTATATATCCATTATTTACCAAAATACTTATTTGTGACAATAATGACCGACATTACCGGGGAAACGAGTTCTATCAATGGATATTCGAGGCTAAATAACAATTCTGACCCTGCTTCCGTGGCACCCCTACGGTCCAGAGTAACTCGGCATTCTTTTATGGCTGAAAACTAGTCTCTAAATAAAATAATAATAATAATAATTTCCACTCTTCGTCCCTTCTGCTGCTCGCCTCAAGACTTGACACCTCTAGGACCCTGTTCACACTAGCGTTTTCAACCGCGGCAGTCCAATTACGATGTAATTCAATGAAGGCATTCATACACAACCGCCCAATTTTTGCTTGACAGTGCAGGAGAGAAGCGCTGGTTATCGATATAATACTGTTGAAGAGGTTCACTGTCTCGTAAACAAAAATTACTATTTTTTCATTAATTCATTTAATTGTTTATCTATTTTCTATTTATTTTGTTATATTTAATTTTTATTATATTCATTTATTTATTTGTCTATTCATTTATTTGCGAAGAACAGAAACTTGTCAGTCCATTTTAAAGTGTGAACAACTACTCCGTCAAAAGAGAGAGAGAGAGAGAGACTGGGAGAAAGAGTGTGTGTGTGTGTACGAGTACAGTATGTTTACCTTACTGTGATATGCAGGAATTGAATTACGCTTATAGTCTATTTCTCTCTTTCTCTCTCTCTCTCTCTCTCTCTCTCTCTCTCTCTCTCTCTCTCTCTCTCTCTCTCTCTCCCTCCCTCTCTCTCTCTGTTGTTGTTGTTAGTGTATCAGGACATGCACATGAATTTCCTCAACTTTCGTCACGGCTACACAGAGTGTGCGCGCACATACACGTAAAATACACATACATGCATGCCCCTACATACGCGTCTGAAAGATGACGAAAATATGTTGGCTATGAAACTTAATCGAGTTGGAATGGTCTAGAATATGATGTAGCCCATGGTGAAACCAGAAGAGAATTTACAGTTAGTTATGATTTAGACAAAAGACGGGACCCCCCACACAACAAGAGGCGGGGGGGGGGGGGTTGTGGGAGGAATTATTGCGTAATAAACTTTTGGTACGCCACCTATGTAGCTCCCCGCTATTTTCTTAACAGCCTCGTGGCATCTATTTTAGTTAGGGAAAGGGGTTTAACTCATAAGCAAGCGAATACTTCAGTTACGTGAACTTAATCGTGAATTTTTCCCTTCCCTCCCTCGCCTACTTGGCCACACGAAGACACAACAAAGATTCGAAGGCAAACATTGCAACAACAGCATCACGTCATGTGTGTAGAATAGAAATGTCCTTGGGCCAAATGTTCGTTTGCATACAGCAGTCACGTCTGCCTCACCCATGAAATTCATATTAACTACACAGTCATACATCCTACAAATTCCACTTTGTATATGGCTTCGAAACTTGTGGGAGAGTATTTTATACATCACATATATATATATATATATATATATATACATATCTGTATATGCAGAAAGATCACTAAAACAACACGTGATCCACAAATTTTGCTGGTAACTACTAAGGAAATCGGAAGGAAACCGTAATTCCCAAGCGCTTTCGTGTTATTCACATCCCCTGAAGATGTGAATAACACGAAAGCGCTTGGGAATTAATGTTTCCTTCCGGCTTCCTTTGTGGTTACCAGCAAAAACAAAATTATATATGTGTGTGTGTGTGTGTACGAGAATTTTTTCTTTTTGCCACACTTCTTTCAGACTAACTGTCAGGCATATTTACAGCAAGCATTTAGTGATCGATGAGGAACAAAGGTTAACTTTCCCGAAGTATTCAGTCCCTGTCATGAATTTCATTTCGAGATCCTGAAACTCAACCTCATCGAAAATAAGAGGACAGTCGGATCTCGAGACCAGACCTCGAGGCTGGAAACCGTGTGGAAGGAGGATCAAGTGCCACTCCACTTCTTTGAGGTGATCCTCGGGACCTGTTACTTGGTAGTTGCCAAGAGCGAGACAGTAACTTCATTTTTACAACAACCATATGCCCTCCTGTGATGGGCAGGGGATAATGACGACTGGAAACCCTTGGTCATAACCCACATGGAAGTGTAGGCCCAATGGTCGCCCTATGTGAGGACGAGGCATAACACAGCTCCCCGGTAGCTATGCCCCACCGTACCCAGCTGGGATGAATGAACGCATAACCAATCATACCTAGTTCCATTGACAAATCCTCCGCCAGTCAACAAGGAAACACGACCCAAAACAACACCACATCAAACTAGCTCATGAACTCCATCCGTAATGAACTCACATTTGCCAGAGTAAATTTCCCCTCACAATATTTTACGGGTTGTTAGACCTGACATTTTACACAGCACCCAGCAATAACGAATTGCTATCATCTAGTCCCCTTCAAACAATATCGACTCTACACCAAATCTGGAACAACAAAGCACCAATACCTCGTATCATCTGTACATAACTCCCTACAGAAAACTGGACCATAAACGGTGGATATATAGGATAGCGCGCTGCAGGGGCACGAGATATGGATAGAAGCGCTGGTAAGACGCAGGCCGTAACAACCAGGAACCAGTGATTGAAGAACCATCTACCAGAACTTGCATAAGAAACAACGGAGTTCCCGTCGATATTTGGAATCTGTGCCAACCACTTGTTCAGGTGCAGAAAGCAGTAGGTTATTTCCTCGTTCTGTGTTGCCTGACAAAGAAGATAAGCTATCTCCCGAACGGAAAAATATATACACGTAAAAGATAAATACTTGTTACCACGCAACCCTGGTCGTGCATAATGTCTGCCAATTTAGTGTCCTCGTCTACGCAGGCAGTTAGAAATTAGTCAGACGACGATAGACAGAAAATAAACTAAGTCTTGTGCTTTCTGTGCCTGGTGGCATTTTCCATTTCACTTCATCTTTTATTCATCTTAGCAAACCTCTTCGGGAAGGTGAATTGAGGAGCTCTATATGATGGATCGAAACCTCATGCAGATTGTTTATGTTTTGTTTTATTTCATTTGTTTTATTTGATTAAGTTTACTTCTCAATGTAATACACTTGTGGAGCGATTTTGTTATTTGTTTATAAGATCCAGTTCTAGAACGATTTTCCCGTTAGACCGTTCAATCCTGTCAGTTTCCGAAGGAAAGCCACTGAAATGTGTGGAGTCATTTGGCAGTAGATGAGATAAAACAGGGGAAGTACCTCCCAGTAGTATGTAGGGAGCCTGTCAAGGACCCCAGTGATGTTTTTAATTTTTCACTGACAGCGATCTCAGCGCTGTCAGTGTGGGCGAAAACACAAATATATATATATATATATATATATATATATATATATATATGTGTGTGTGTGTGTGTGAACATGGGTACGTGTGTTCACTTATGCAAAGTAGACCACATGGAAAAAAAAACTAACGAAGCACAGCGCTTTCGTATATTACTAAAGATGTATATACGAAAGCGCTCTGTTTCGAAAGTTTCTTTTTCCAAGTGGTCTACTTTGCATATGTATATATATGTTTATATATATATATATAAATATATATGTGTGTGTGTGTGTGTGTGTGTGTGCAAAGAAATCACAAAACACACGTGATAAACTGTTTTTGTAGAAACTACCAAGAAATTGAAAAAAACTGATACAGAACGTTTTCGTCTATGTAAGACATCTTCGAGATATATATATATATATATATATATATATATATATATATATATATATATATATATGTATATTGTGTGTGTGTGTGTTATGGAACAAATTACTAGTTGCAGTGAAATCTTTCAAATAATCAAATCGTGGTCGTGAAGGTTCGATCACGGTACCTTATGGTCATGTCTGCTACCATCTTAGGCAGAACGTCCGAAAGAATTGTTGCCAGAAATAAACTTTGAGCCAGGGAACGGGTCGACTGAAATCTAGTCCGTATACCTGGTGAACATGATTCCTAACGCGACCAGCTAGGCATAGTAGCATTTGAACGAGACTTTTTTTTTCGTTGTAACTATTATGGAATACGTAAGTGTGTGTGTGTGTGCACATATATACTGTATATATATGTGTGTGTGTGTCTGTGTGTTCTTTTGTCGCCATTTTGGGTTTATGATAGTCAACCAACTTCGCTTGTAAGGGATCTACAGATGTTTGTATTTGCACTCAAAACCACTCCTAGGCGGTCGTGAGTTAACGACCTGCCAGGTAGGAACACCCCAAGTATTTCAAGTACTTCACTGGCGACATTTAACCAGCGCCCCTTTCCTTGGGGAGTCGTGTCGCAGGTGCCTAAGATTTTTTTTTTTTTTTTTTTTTTTATCTCTCCAAGTTTAAACGAATGCCACGTTACTGTGGTCCGTAGGGGTGCCGTTGGTATACCGACCACAATGCGTGTTTACTACGCTTTTAGCCTCTTGGTGGACCTGTGCCAAAGGCATACGCGCGAGGCATGTACTGTACTCACGACCACTAAAGCCCACGCTTAAGGAGTTAAGAACTGAAGGAGTTTAAGGCTAATCTTGGTTAAACAGTTACTGGTTAGGCTAACCCCGGACGATTTTACTCGGATAATGGCCGTCTCGTAGGGCGTGATATTCGTCCCCTGACGGAAATAAAACTTATGAAAGAAATCCGCCAGAGGAATATATATATATATATATATATATATATATATATATATATATGATTATTATTATTATTATTTTTTCTCAGACATCGAGATAGAAAGTCTCATTTTCGCTGTTTGTGGATCTTTCGAATGAATAAAATCGCCAGACGGCGAATAGAAGAAAGTCTGTAATAACAATGGAAGGAAATGTGTGATTTAGCTTTACCTAATCGACTTATGTTAACCACAGTTAAGTATATCATGCTTTTTTTAACGGGAAGTAGGTTGCCTGTTTGTGTACAAAAAACGTACAAATGGTCAAAACTGGTTGTTGTTGTTGGGTATATGGTTTATGCTTTGCTATGTTTTGAGAGACAGAGAGAGGCAGGTCCTGATAAAATGTGACGTAGTTATAGACGTTACATAACGGTAATTTGATAACAGCCTTCCTTAACCCATACAGTGTGAGAAATGGAGGGGGAGTGGGGAGGTGAATTTCGTAAGCCTGTGTTAAGAGGGAAGGAGTGGGGGGGGGGGGAAGAAACGAGGTAATCTTCTATCTTATGAACTCGCTCCTTGGGTTTTTTGTGAAGTTTTTATGTCTGTCGTCAGGTGATTTTATTCATTTCTGCCTCCACCTCCCCTGGTACAGTGCCTCACCTGAGATACTTTGTTCTCTTGAAGAACAAGAAGTTCTGTGAGGTTCACGGGTGAAGAACTTCTGGGGTCCCGATCGGATGAAGATGCTTTCAGGGCGGAATCACTTCGCGCCTCACTGGGAAAAAAAAAAAAAAAGGCAACCCCATTGAAGTGGCATTGTGACGTCACTCGCACTGTGGCATCTTTGGGACCAAAATAATCGTAGCTACTTGCTCGTGGTTAGCATCGTGGCTTACCACACGTGATATCCCGAGTTCGCGCCACGTTCGTGGCGTGAAAGTTTTTCTTGACAAAACAAGCTGTAATTGTCTCCTTGAGCAAATGGGATGGTGTGTTTGTGTGTGTGTGTGTGAGACAACATTACCCATAGATCGAAATTACATAAGCTATAGCCTCTCATCCTGGAGGGTAATAGCTTACGGTCACTAGTCCATCACGTGATCCAAGGTCACGGTGAATCGGTCCACGCCAGAACGGCACCACGGAGATGGCCACTGACCAGCTGCCAATGGAAATGTCGCCAGTGGCAGATGGCTTTAGCCAGCTGGTAGGCGGACCCTCGGGAGGAATTTGCTTGGTCACCATCTGTACAGATTTTTTTGTTTTTTTGTTTTTTTGTAATAATAAAAATCCGTGGACTGTACTGAGGGAAGGAATTACACAGATGGTTGTGTTGACAGTGTTATGTGAATGGTAGTTTAAACCCATTAATGGATAACGACGTTAAGAAACTCATGCACAGACATTTACTGTCAACGTGGAAGTAGTTCAGTTAATACTGCCCGTTCCTGTTTGATGTCAAGTATTCGAGAGATAGGTAACTAAAAAATACCTGATATTGACATCACAGAAGAAGCCATAGTTACCAATAATAGAGGCCTGACCTTTGTCATTAGCGTCAAGAAGTTATCGTCCAGGTCAGGATTCCCGTGACGAAGCGTGTGGCATCGGATGAGACCGCAATTGGAGAATATGGATTAGCTGGAGGCGGTGACAGGGTGGACGGTACGCGACGGGCAAGGCAACCACGTAAGAACACACGAGACCATAGGTTCTCGACTTGGGAGTCCAAAGGTCTCCTAAGGACTCCCAAAAGGGCTAGTGAGTCCCCCAATGGAGCCTAAAGTCGAAAATTGTTTGATACCTAAGAGTCGAGAACCTCCAGAAGATTAGCAGGGAAGAGGATAGTAGACTCGTCATTGTCGCCGCATCAGCGTATCTCTGCAAGGCGGGGGAGGGGGAGGGGGGCTGCACCTGGCACCTGATGTATATATTTTTTCTTCTTCTTTATCTGACTTTGTTTTGGACCCAAAATTTTCCTGTCGCTTTCTTTGTACTTTATCATTGCAACTCATTGTAGTGTGTAACGCGATAATGTCACCCTTGAGAGAAGGGTAGAGAAAAGAGAGATGAGCTAAAGGTACTGTCTCTACAGAGAAGTAGGAACTCCTTGAATTGGCGAAGGTGGAGGAGGTCTTTCTTAGCTGAATAAAATCGTCTGGTGGAGGTCATAAGACATAAGCCTTGTCGCTATTAAAGGGTTATTTTACAGGATATGGAAGTTGAACGTCTGAGCATGATCCCGTTATTGTTCGGTTGATTAAGAAACACCAAGTTCAGGGGGACAAGGTTTACACAGGGCATGTAAAATAAATAAATAAATAAAAATAATAATAATAGTAAATGCTGTTCACAGTAGTTATATTAGTAGTAGTACTCTTGGCAGTGTTGGTATTTATATTGTAATCATAACGAGAACAACACCTGCTGTAGCTGCGGCAAATCCTTGAGATCGACGTCAAGTCTTGATTGGTGGGGTTCTCCTTCAAGTCGAAGTCCACAACACGAAAGCTCTTGTCTTTAGAGGGAACAAGAGCGTTCGAGCGTGTCACCCCAGAAGCCAAGTCAAACGAGGTCGCCTGACTTCTGAAGAGACCTTCATGAGTTCTTCCAGGTCGAGTCCCATCAGCGTGGTATTACGAGTCTAATGGATGGTCCCCCGTTTTGATGGTCACGTGAACTGGTCGTGACCCGTTTTAAAACAGAGACTGTTCTTAGTATGATGAAAATATATGTATACATATATTTTTACACCGGTCAGTGGATATCTTTGTGGCGTTCTGGCGTGACGTGATTCACAGTGGATGAAAGGGCATATTTTATATATCTTGATATATGGGTAAGGCTGTGACGCGCACGCACGCACACACACACACGTACAAGCTTGCACACATATACACTCGGGATATCACGTGTGGAAGACCACGATGCTAACCACGAGCAAGCAGCGATGTCTCTTTTGGCTCCACTGTAACTCTTCATTGCGTTGAGAGTAGCTTTCACCCATAAAAGAAAGTACGAGTGATTTACCGTCGTAGACTGTATGCGGTTCAGTCCAATGATCGTCTGTTGTTGGTAAATACAGATCTTGTTTCCATGGTAACAGAATCCTTACGACCATAAATCTCTTTCTTGTGTTTGATGTGGTAGTTTCCGCCTTGTTTGATATCACCCCAATTTTACCATTTAAGTGGCCGACTATATAAGAAGAAGAAACTCACGTAGATATTTGATGGCACCATTGCTCGCGCGTGCCTAGGAAAGAAATTAAACAATTGGTAAGAAACCCAGCTGATCGCGTTTTCTATGCGCGCACCGTTGTTTGCCTTTTTCTTTTCCTCTGGGAACGCCTGGCCGGACACCAGCGAATAAATACTGCATTTTAGAAGGATATGTGTTCCGTCAGGATATTTCCGGGACGGATGGTCACGAAAAAGGGCCGCGTGAGCAATGAGTTGGCGGCGCTAAAAAGCCAAAGAAGGTCATCAGCCTTCTGAACTAGGTCAATCTTTCCCTGTGCGTGGGTGATTGGGGAACGGATGCATCAAGTATGATTATCTTTGCCACACACACAGAGGGAATATGTCCCTATAAGTGCAACACTTTTCGACCATAAAATTTATTTTTGGCAACTACCAATGGACGGCCACCTGTGTATCAAATATCTCCCAGCTGATGAGACACACACATGGTTGGACACACGCACACCTGTTTATGTATACACACACACACACGCACACACACTGGATTTTCCCCCCACGTGAGAGGGGTAGCCGTGTCAAAGCTTGCTTTGAGTTTCTGCTGAGTAGTGGTACTGAGGGGGGTGGTGTAAAATCTGGACTCCCAAGTGATTACACTGGGTCATGAAAATCGTGTGCGATAATGATTGGTGTGTGGTTAAAAATAAGACAATATGTCACGGGTGATTTAACGAAGGAAATGGAGTCTTACAGGGAAGTTTTTTTTCCTCCTTTCACTTGATTATGACATTTATGGATCATTTCGTGACTGAAGAGGGGCGAGTGTGGTTGAAGTACGTTTGAATATGTTGGCGACAGGGATTTGTCATCCGATGGGAAGAGGAATTGGAGGTGAACAGCAAGATCAATTCAACCAAGACAGAATAAGGTTTTGACTAAGAACCACGGAGATCATGAAGAACATAACTTGGATGATCACTCAATTAGACGGTCCGTGCAGTTTGAATACCTTGAAGGTAATGAAAAAGTTCTCAGGTGGAAAGGCAACAGAGGATGATATAAACTAGATTGTGTTATGAAGGATGAAAAGAGGAACACGCACACACACACACACACACACACACACACGCACGACTCGATGGCGCAGTGGGTAAAGTACTCGGCCGCCACTACGGCGGTCCTGGTTCGAATCTCGCCCAGGGCTGAAATAATTTCAGTGTCGCTGCGCGGTGAGTCGTTACTCCAACTCACGTGGGCGGGGAGTTGGACATGTGCGTGCGTGTAAGGTCACAGCATTACCCATAGATCGGTCATATATGAGCTCAGAGCTCTCTTCCGGGAGGGAAATAGCTGTCGATGACGAGATCCAAGACCACGGTGAAACACACACACACACACACACACACACAGGCATGCAGATACTAATGCAGATACTGCGAGAGAAACGGGGATGGGGGGTGGGGTGGGCATGTAGACATGAAGCAGACGAAGGAGGGGTAGGGGTGGGAGGGAGAGGGGGGGTCGTCTCCGCTTGAGGAGATGAAGCTAAACTTAGCTGTCTCCTTCCTCATGGGTCTCCTCCTGAAGGTCGCCGGGTTGAAGGGTCCACGTGGAGACGTGGTCTCCTGCTGGAAGAGAAGCGGTTCTGTACTTGGAGACATATTGGACCATAGGGGCTGGGAAAAGAGATATTTATTATTATTATATATATATATGTATATTTATATATATATATATATATATATATATATATAATATAATATATATATGTTTTTTTTTTTCAGAGTATAGTTGTTTGTCGTCTAGAAATTACCGAGTGAATTGAGTCCGTAGGGGTGTCTCTAAAGTTTCGAAAATATTGACTACTTGAAACTTAGTCAATATTTCAGGCTACGCTATTTGAAAAAAATAAGTAAATAAAAGGAGAGGGGCAGGGATAGATAGAGTTTTTTTGCACAGTGACTATTGTATATCAATGGACTTTCCTTTGCCACATGGCAGAGCGTTTATTTATTTATTTATTTATCATTATAATTTTCGCATCCGACCTAGTTATGGACCAAAAGGTCTCCTATCGGCAGGCTCCTCCTTTGTAATCCTTTGTGTTCTGCAGGTTCAGCTTTCGTTTTATGCATTGTATTAATTGGTCAGCCAATATTGCCATGGTAGCTGTTGACACCGATGGCATTGTTGTCGTTATTGTTGCCATTATACATGATGTTACCGTTACTCTTTTTATTACCATTGTCGTTATTGTTATCATCATCATCATCACTGCAGCTGTTGTCGTTATTGTTGTCATTATCTGTGATGTTCCCGTTGCTCTTGTTATTACCATTGTCGTTATTGTTATCATCATCATCACTGCAGCTGTTGTCGTTATTACTGCCGTTATTGTTGTTATTGCCATTATTGTTCTTCCCCTTGTCGTCGTCTCTGTTGCTGCCGGTGATTGTGATTATTTCATTGTCACCAAGGAGTAAATCCTTCGCTCTCACAAAAGTCCTCCACTCAATTTATATTGTGATCGTGTCTTGTGTGTGCTGACAGTCCTGGACATTCCCCAAGTCCATGTTTACATCCAGCATCACGCCTTTAGGGCAGCGGTGCCCTTAATACCCCTTGATATGTCAGAAAATTTTCTTATACCCACATCCAATACAAATACAATGCAAAACGTATGGAAAGGATTAGTGATACAAAGCTTGCTTTGCTTTCTCATTGTAAATATACGGTACCATGCATTGTGTAATAGATTTCTTGAATAAAGAAGTAATATGTGAGTGTTCTGTTATCCTTTAGAGGGGATGGGGTTATCCTCATTCGAATGAAATCACTTGCCGACGCCAGAAAAAATACATTAAATTGCGAGAAAAATATTCTGGCATTTGGTACACATTGTGGTTGTGTTTTGTTAGATATAGTATATCAGAGAAAGGCTTGAGTCCCTCACCCTTCTTGCTTTCTTGCCCTCAAGGGAAGAGATCATATATGGGTGGGAATTGTGACATGAAGGTGGATGAGGGAGGGAGTTCCGAGCCTCGAAGGAAGAGAGGGGATTAACCGAATGCTTAGAAGAGTAGGAAAATAAATAGTAACAAAGAGATCATACCGTTTTCAGCTTTGGCTGCTATGAAATAGATTCACCTCGGTCTCTTCATCCCACACTCGCCAACCGCCACTTGTTCTGGCGTTTGGGCCCAGGACATAAAAACCCACCTCTGGGATTGGTGGTGGTTTATGTCCTGGGTCAATTCCCAGAGGTGGGTTAACGTCCTGGGCCAATTACTGAAGTGGGTTAACGTCCTGGGCCAATTCCCGGAGGTTGGTTTATACCCTGGGCCAATTCCCAGATGTGGGTTTATGCCCTGGGCCAATTCCCAGAGGTGGGTTTATGTCCTGGACCAATTACCAGAGGTGGATTTTATGTCCTGGGCCAATTCCCAGAGGTGGGTTTATGTCGTGGGCCAATTCCCAGAGGTGGGTTTATGTCCAGGGCCAATTCCCAGCGGTGGGTTTATGTCCAGGGCCAATTCACAGAGGTGGGTTAACGTTCTGTGCCAATTCCTGAAGTGGGTTTATTTCCTGAGCGCAAACGTCAGGATAAGTGGTGGTTGGCGAGTGTTGCATTAAGAGACCGAGGTGGACTGGTTTTGTGTGTGTACATGTACGATTTGTTTACCGGGAACATTATTTATTTATTTATTCATTTTTCAGACTACGGTGCTTGTTTGTCTGCATCCTCCTGCTCGCGTCAGTGTTGAAGGTAAGTGTTTTACAATTTCCTTTGGGTAAAATCTGATACAGTAGATCACGGATGTAAGAGGGCCAAGAGCAGCCCTGTAGCACTCCATAAGAATGTGAGAATTGAGGAGATTGCGAGAGACCATATGACCTACACTAGGCAGTTCCATGCCCTTTACCACGTCTACAAACGGAGATAAAACCTGCCTCTGTGGTGTGATCAACCTCAAGGGGTGATAAAATTATCTCTGGGAAGAATTTGGACGGTTGTGTTATGTAACTGCTGGTCTTTGTTATCACCAGCTGACTGGTGGAAGAGGCGAAGAAGAGCCGTTCTTTGTCTTTTCATGTGATAGTTCCACGGAATTGAATAAAATCGATTGGCACCAGCAAAAACAAGGAAAATTGCCAGATGCAATGGAAGGGTGTACAGTGACGACCTGAATTTGGCTGTCTGCGCGCAGCTGTGCAGTGTGACGACATTTGTCGTAGCTTGTACACCTTTGAGGGGTTCGTCGTAGCCTAGTGATACAATTCTTCATTCTGGTTTCATTATTATTATTATTATTGAAAGTAATAATATTATTATTGTTATTGCTGTTGTTATTATTATTGCTTTTATTATTTATTATTATTGCTTTTATTATTTATTATTATTGCTTTTATTATTTATTATTATTGCTTTTATTATTTATTATTATTGCTTTTATTATTTATTATTATTGCTTTTATTATTTATTATTATTGCTTTTATTATTTATTATTATTGCTTTTATTATTTATTATTATTGCTTTTATTATTTATTATTATTGCTTTTATTATTTATTATTATTGCTTTTATTATTGCTTTTATTATTTATTATTATTGCTTTTATTATTTATTATTATTGCTTTTATTATTTATTATTATTGCTTTTATTATTTATTATTATTGCTTTTATTATTTATTATTATTGATATTTTCATGCAGACGTGTAGAATCAATGAACTCAAAGATACGTAATACATCTCGATAGATGATTGTATTGTGCAAAGGGACTGTTCCTTGATGGTCGTCTGGGTAAAGTGCCTCGTCAACAAAAAAACGAATCGCCATGTGACGTAATGTCGCCACGTAAGGTAGTGGGAGGAGCTACGCGACTACGCATTACTTATTCAACGCTGATGTGTGTGCGTTTATATTTATATATATTTATATATATATAATTTTTTTATTATTCTGTCGACATGGTCTGCCACACAAAGTCGTCGTGTATACAAATGCGAACGAATTTTGATTAATGTTGTTCATTTTTTTAATGTCCTGATTTATAACGGTATGTGGCCTCTTGTCCTATTTTAACATGAGATGTCCTATTTTTATATAAATTATTTGGTTTTGGCTTTTTCTGTTGTGGCCAGTTTTTGCACATAGGCCGTCCTTACCCACTGCAGTCCTATAATTCATTTTGCCCTTCTCTCTCTCTCTCTCTCTCTCTCTGACGCATGTCAGGCGACCTGCGTCATACCATGACGTAATAGGCAGAAATAAGATGACCTTGGTGATTCTGGTCACGTGGTTTGGAGAGGGGGCGGGGGTGGGGGGGCCGTCGTGTCGGTCAATAAGAATTGTAGCTTAGTGATACGTAGATAAGATGGACCTCTCATCTATGGGTAGGACCAAGCCCAACTCCCAGTCTGTGCTGTAAAAAAAATGGCCGACAGCTGTTACAAAATTGTAATACAAGTTACTTTTTTTTATCTGTCGCCAGTCTAGATAGTATAGTTTGGAATTAGAATATACGTATATAAGCGCACACACACTAGACACTGCGAGATACAAAGACGGGACAACACGAACATAACTCCCGTTCCCGTAAGATACAAATAGGTAAAACACACACACACACACACACACACACACCCCATAGGTGATTTATTTTAAGGTTAGAATATACAAAGTATCTCATAAATAGTTCCCAAAAATGGCTAGAAAGTCTTAATATAAGGAAAAATCCTGTAAAACGCTTAATTAAACAAATCTACTTGTTCTTCCTTTTACACGAGAATGTCGACAGACTACCACATATTCTAAGAATTTCACATAGCATTTAAGAACTCTAGTTATTTAAAATTCTTTTAATTAAAAAATCCACTGAAAACGAGGAAGGGTGCGTATATTCAATTCCAAGTAAAAGTTGCGACAAGTGCTATATTGGGCAGATTATAAAAGTATGAAAAAAAACACAAATCAAACGTCAGAAGTGGACAAATGTCTAGCGCGTCATTTGTTCACTTAAGTGATTCCAACCATTATATTAATCGAAAAGAGGCTCAAAAAGAGTTAGAAGTAAATAAAAATTGAATAGGAATATAATAGAATTCAGTCTGATCAAGGATGTATTTGTCAATACTTAGATTTAAGCTAAGGATTGTAAAAAAGGACAATTTAATCATTACAAGAGTGATTTCCCGACCAACGTTCCACAGTTCCTTCACCGTATCACACAGATTTTATATACTCGATTATTCAGTCTAAAGACCTTGAAAATGTCTGAATAGACGAAAGCGCTCGGTTTAAATTATATTATTTTTCTTTGAGGATTTCTGGACACACATACGCGCGCGCACACACACACACACACACATATATATATATATATATATATATGTATATATATGCAGGCCTCATGGGTTCTATGCCCATCCCAAGAGGAATTTGGTCACATTTAACCTTTAAGTCCCGAAGTCAACCTCTACGACGCGATAGTGTTCCCACCACATAGGATAGAAGCGCTGGGGCTCTCGGTCAGCCATCAGCTTCGATCTCCACTCCCCCCCCCCATCCCCCCTCTGACCTGTGGTTGGTTACGTATCTTTGGTCCTTGGGTCGGTGACATAATGTGAGGCCCCCTCTTTCTCTCTCTCTCCTTCCTTCCCTCTCCCTCACCCCTCTCTTTCTCTCCCTCCCATCTCTCTCCTGCTCCCTCCCTTTCCTCTCTCTCTCCCTGCCTCCCTCCTCTCTCTCTCTCTCTCTCTCTCTCTCTCTCTCTCTCTCTCTCTCTCTCACTCTCTCTTGGGGAGGGAGTGCGCAGTGGGAGCTCTTTCCACCCCCACCCCCCATCACCCCATTTTTTTCTATGAGAACTTTTCTAGATATGAATAGATTAGATATTGTGGGCCACATTTTGAGCGTCCTCCGATGCACGCTTTTGCGTCGCATCTTATGCAAAGACAGAGGAGGAGGAGGAGGAGGAGGGAGAGTGTGATGCTTACTCAGCATCATCCCGTTAACCTTGTCTTGCTATAACAGCATAGCACAGTTTTCAGAAAGGTTCGGTCAAGAGGGGCAAGGATGGATTGTCGTGAACGAAGTGTTTTGGAAGGCGAAGCATGTGCATGGGATGACTTTTTTGTCATTTTCCTCTCTCCTACTCTTTGTTCCTCAATATTTGATATATCATGTTGAAAATTCTAATGTCGTTTATATTTTTGTATAAAGCGAGGAGCCTATATATATATATATATATTAGTGGATCCAGGAAGAATATTTTCTTGTTGACAGACGAGATTAAATAATATTGCTGTTTCTGCATTATTTATCTTTTTGTTAAGAACTTCAATTTCTCTTGCTAATTTACGGTGTTGGACTGATAGTTTGCTGAGTAGCTGTCCGTATGAGGTTGCAACGTTTCGGTCTTCTCTGTAGACCATCTTCAGGCTAATTGTTTGGGTGTGTGTGTGTGTGTGATGTTTATATACTATTTTATTTCTGATTGTTTGGGTGGTGTCGTGTGAAGCGATCATCCTGATTGGCTGCTGCGTAGTCATCAGGAATCACTGGGAGAGGTGAGGTCAGGTCCGCTTGTGGGATGGGAGAATCTGGAGGTCTATACTATGTATGTTCATGGTTGGTTTTAATTTTGCTATATAAATTGCTTCAATAAATGCTAATCTGCGGGAGTCTCTTTCTCTGTCTATTATTACTGTTCCTTCTTCTAAGTTTTGACGGGTGAGGGAAGTATTATGTTTGGTGTTATAGTGATTCTTTATGGATCCATGTTGTAGGTGGCAGGTCAAACGTCTTGTAAGTTTAGTCCTCGTCATTCCAATGTATGTTTGAGACCCACAGTTCTCAATGGTACAGTTATGTTGGTAAATGACGTGATTATCTTGTAAAGACGATGTCGATTTGGGAGGGCGGTTTCTCAGTAAAAGTTGTGACGTCTTTCGGGTCTTGTAGTCACAACTTTTACTGAGAAACCGCCCTCCCAAATCGACATCGTCTTTACAAGATAATCACGTCATTTACCAACATAACTGTACCATTGAGAACTGTGGGTCTCAAACATACATTGGAATGACGAGGACTAAACTTACAAGACGTTTGACCTGCCACCTACAACATGGATCCATAAAGAATCACTATAACACCAAACATAATACTTCCCTCACCCGTCAAAACTTAGAAGAAGGAACAGTAATAATAGACAGAGAAAGAGACTCCCTCAGATTAGCATTTATTGAAGCAATTTATATAGCAAAATTAAAACCAACCATGAACATACATAGTATAGACCTCCAGATTCTCCCATCCCACAAGCGGACCTGACCTCACCTCTCCCAGTGATTCCTGATGACTACGCAGCAGCCAATCAGGATGATCGCTTCACACGACACCACCCAAACAATCAGAAATAAAATAGTATATAAACATCACACACACACACACCCAAACAATTAGCCTGAAGATGGTCTACAGAGAAGACCGAAACGTTGCAACCTCATACGGACAGCTACTCAGCAAACTATCAGTCCAACACCGTAAATTAGCAAGAGAAATTGAAGTTCTTAACAAAAAGATAAATAATGCAGAAACAGCAATATTATTTAATCTCGTCTGTCAACAAGAATATATATATATATATATATATATATATATATATATATATATATATATATATATACACACACACACACAATGAAAACACCAGGAACGTGTTCACAAATGTGTAAGAAACCACTAGGAAAAGTAAATTAACGAAGCAGAACGCTTTCGTATAATTACACTGAAGATGTAATTATACGAAAGCGCTCTGCTTCGCTACTTTACTTTTCTAGTGGTTGCATATATATATTATATATATATATATATATATATATATATATACTGTATATTGGTAAGGTGTTGGGGTTAATTCCAGAAACAATAAGACCAAAATGGAACTCGACTTTGGTCTAATAAAAATACTTCTTTTACTGTTCCCTAGGTTAACTTCATCACTCTACTGTCTTCTATATTTTAACATGTACTCGTATATAGACTGAACTTAGCAGGTACGGACCGGCATAGTTGTCGAACTACCAGACTGTCGGTCGATATGGGTAGTTATCAAATTTGGTCAGAGTTAACTACGTCACTCAAGGAGTCGGTTGAATAGTCATTTCCACACTTACAAAGGATTACAAAGGCTGAACATGCCGACAGGAGACCTTTTGGTCCATAACTAGGTCGGATGCGAAAAATTATAATAATGATAAATATAAAATAAATAGAAATTATAATAATAGAAATAATGATCAAATAAATGCATTGATGTAGTTAAATAATAAACAAACAGGTAAATAACTGTGGAGTTGACGTAATGAATCGAGATTAACCTAACCCTTTAACGGTTAAGGCTTAACCTTCATATGTAATGATTCTAGTTTATTGTTCCACTGTAGTCTCCGCGTGCAAATAGAAAGGTTAGATAACTCTGGGTAGGGATGGCAGGTGGTAAGAGAAATAGAACCTCCTAGTGTAGGCCATATGGTCTCTTGCAGTCTCTTCCATTTCTTACATTCTTACGTGTGTGTTGAGTTAGAGCGATTGTCAGCTCAACCAACCCCAAGAGGGATAGGCCGGTTCTGGTAGGGGACCATGTAGGTCGACCGCGCTCCAGGCCACTCGAAGTCGCGAGATCGAAGTCTTTTAGCGAAAAGAGATATGGTTACCCGCTTGTGCTTCTTCAAGCGCCTTCAGGGGGAAGGGGCCCGTAGGGGTAAGGTCCTTGAGGTTGACCTAGGTCGGGGACTGGTAGAGGAGTCCTTGCAACTCCCTCCCGGGCGGGCGGGGAGTTGGGGGAGTGTTAAAGTGTCACCCGGTATGAAAGGGGCTCGCTCACACACACACACACACACACACACACACACACACACACACGACTCGATGGCACAGTGGTTAGAGTTCCCGGCCGCCACTACGGCGGTCCGGGTTTGAATCCCCCCCGGGGGTGAAATAATTTCAGTATCGCTGTGCTGCGAGCCGTTACTCCAACTCATGGGCGGGGAGTTGGGTGTGTCAGAGCCTTAACCATAGATCGGTCATAGGTGAGCTCAGAGCTCTTTTCCGGGAGGGAAATAGCTGTCGAACACGAGTCCAACACGTGATCCAAGACCATGGTGTACCCGTATTGAAGGGGTCACTAATAATATTCCCCTTCCTCTATCAGCTGAATAAAATCGCCTGACGACATAAACCAGAATAAATTATATATGAGGTTTCGTCATGTCTGCTCCGTGATGATTGGGGTTAACTTGGAGCCAATAATTCGAGGAGGACAGTAATTGTCCTCCTGTCGTCACGGATCTTTGGCTCCTTAAGAAAGGGGGGGGGGGATTGGGTGGTGTGCGTGTGGGGGGAGGGGGAAGGGGGGGGCACCGCATGACGAAGTCTGGAGTATTCTTCGACTTCGGGGAAGTTGGGTTTCTTGGGCGGACAGCAGAGGATCAAGAAGGAGGAGGAGGAAAAGGAAGACACACACAAACCCAAAGAGGAGGAGGAGGAGGAGGAAGAAGAAGACACAGACAAACCCAAATAGGAGGAGGAAGAAGAGGACACACACAAACCCAAAGAGGAGGACACACACAAATCCAAAGAAGAGGAGGAGGAGGAGGACACACACAAACCCAAAGAGGAGGAGGAAGAGGACACACACATACCCAAAGAAGAGGAGGAGGAGGACACACACAAACCCAAAGAGGAGGAGGAGGACACACACAAACTCAAAGAGGAGGAGGAGGACACACACACAAACCCAAAGAGGAGGAAGAGGACACACACAAACCCAAAGAGGAGGAGGAGGAAGAGGAGGACATACACAAACCCAAAGAGGAGGAGGAGGAGGACACACACAAACTCAAAGAGGAGGAGGAGGAGGAGGAGGACACACACAAACCCAAAGAGGAAGAGGAGGACACACACAAACCCAAAGAGGAGGAGGAGGAAGAGGAGGACACACACAAACCCAAAGAGGAGGACACACACAAACCCAAAGAGGAGGAGGAGGAAAGGTAGGACACACACAAAACCAGAGAGGAGGAAAATAATGAAGTGGAGGAAAAGGAAGACACAAAGCCAAAGAGGAAGAGGAAAAGTAGGACACACAAACTCAAGGAGGAGGGAAATGAAGAGGAAAAGGAGGGCACACACAAACCCAAGGAGGAGGAAAATAGAAATGAAAAAAATGAAAAAAAAAGAGGATGAGGAAGAAGAAGAGGAAAAAGGAGGACACAAAAACTCGGAGGAAAATGAAAAAAGAGAATGAGTAGGAGAGAGGAAAATGAGGATTGTCTTGTTCTTCGTCACCGATGACCAGTGCTTCTGTCCTTGGAGGACAAAGTCCCGCCGAGGAGGTGCAGTCATAATCATCATCATTATATCACTACCGTCATCATCATCATCATCATTATGACCGTCATCATCATATCATTGTGGTCGTCGTCATTATTATTATTATTTATTATTATTATTATTTTGTTATTATTTTATTATTATTATTATTATTATTTTATTATTATTTATTATTATTATTATTATTATTTTATTATTATTATTATTATTATTATTTTATTATTATTATTATTATTATTATTTATTATTATTATTATTATTATTATTATTATTATTAATAATAATAAATAATAATAATAATAATAATAATAATAATAATTAATAATTAATAATAATAATAATAATAATAATAATAATAATAATAATAATAATAATAATAATAATAATAATAATAATAATAATAATAATAATTATATTATTTTATTCTGGAGAGAGAGAGAAAGAGCGAGACCTAGTGATGAGCGACGACCCAGAAGCGTCGCGAGATCGTTGTCGCCGTCGACGTCCCGTCCCTTGGGTTCTCCTCCTCCTCCTCCTCCTGCCGGAATACAGGTTTGGGCCGGATCAGGAACAGGTTACCACCATTAATGAGCGCCACTGCGCCTCCTCCATTACCTCTTCATCATCCTCATCCTCTTCCATATTCTCTTCGTTATCCTCGTCCTTTGCCTCCTCCTCTTCCTCCTCCACCTCCCTAGCCTTCTCCTCCTCCTCCTCCTCCTCAGCCTCAGCCTCCTCTTCCTCTTCCTCCTACTCCTTAGCCTCCTGTTTTTGTCTCCTCCTCCTCCTATTGCCTCTTCATCCTTTTCCTCATCGTCCTCCTCCTCCTCCTTTGCCTCCCCCCCCTCCTCCTCCAGTCCCTCGCCAGTACCACATGGTTGTATTGCTGTGGTGATGTAATACACCGACCAGCCAGCCAACCGGGAAAAGAACAAATTACGAGATGTCGAAAGACATCAACACATACATATCGGCTCCACGGTGCAGTGGTACCGTTCTTAACCGCAAATTTAGGGATCCGAGTTCGAGTTCCGCCCTGGGCTGAAAAAAAATTGCACTACGAGCCGGCACCGTAACTCTGGTGGGCAAGAAATTCTGTGTGTGTGTTTTTAAGGTGACAACATTACCCATAGATCGGGTCATTTTTGAGCTCTGAGCTCGCATCTGGGTAATAGCTGTCGATCACGAGCCCAACACGTGATCCAAGACAGTGCCGAATCGTACAAAGTTGTGGAATACTTCGGCGAAGGAAGTTGGGATTACAGGATTGCGACTTTATAGATAGTATGATATATATAATATGGAGTTGTGGAATACTTCGGCGAAGGAAGTTGGGATTACAGGATTGCGACTTTATAGATAATATCATATATATAATATGAAGTTGTGGAATACTTCGGCGAAGGAAGTTGGGATTACAGGATTGCGACTTTATAGATAGTATGATATATATAATATGATTATATAGTGTATTATTTTGTTTATTTCACCTCCATCACTTTCAGTTCCCGTTGTCTCTCCGTAATTACTGGTTGAATTCAGTTTACTGTTCCCTTATATTGTTTTGTATTTCTTCTTTCACTTTCAACTTTCCCTCACTTAAGTATGTCTTCCACCATATTTTCTGTAGCAAGTAAATAATGATTCTCGATGGGGTGAATTAAACGTGTAATATTCTAATTTCTTCCCAATTATATACACTTGACTTGTCAGTTTACATCAAGGGACTCCCCGCCTGGGATCCTCAATCTACTCACTAAGCCAATTCTGTTTCGACGTCACTAATTTGCACATCCAATAATATTTACTCCAAAAGCGTGACTTTTCTCCCGTGTACCAATATTTTTGTTCTCCACCCTTCTCAAATAAGACTGTTACGTCACAAAATTCTCGATATCGATGCAGGAAGGGCTTAGTTTACATGTTGTCACACCAGCATTAAAATCTGTTCCCTAGCGGTTGTTTAACAGCTTTAGACGGGGAGCGGTATGCAACTCCTTGGCGGCTTATATTTGGAAAACATCATACACAAAATAAAATTCTCGTCACCTACCCCTCAGTCTACCTTATTTGTCTACCTTTATCTACCAGCCTCTTACATTTATTTATTATAATTTATCATTATTCTTTTTTTTATTTTTATTTTTTTTATTATGAAGTATTGTTATTTTTCTCTTTGTCGCTCTTCAATGTGTTGCGTCACTCCGCATTCGCAGTGGAATGGGAGAGTGTGGAAGAGTGGATTTGGACAAGGATTTCCTTTGGAGATCGTTGTTTTGGGTCAAAGGATTACAAAGGCGGAGCATGCCGACAGGAGACCTTTTGGTCCATATCTAGGTCGGATGCGAAAAAAAAAAAAAATAAATAAAAGCTATAATAATGTAAATAACAAATAAAATACATAAATAAATGCATAGGTATAGTTTAATAATAAACAAACAGGTTAATAGTAAATAATAATAAATTGACATATAACTAATAATAAATGAAAATCAAACAGACAAATGATAACAATACAAAAACAAATAATATAGAATTAATTATAATCATTACAGCATCTTGCTTAGGTGTTTATATAAATGATTCTTAAAGCTTCGAACTGAACTACATTGCACTACCTGTGCAGGAAGTTTATTCCATTCATCAACTACACGGTTGGCGAAGTTGTTTCTACCTACTTCCAAATTGAATCTATTTCCGGACAGTTTGAGACCATTGTTTCTTGTCTGATTCTCATTCAATGTGAAAATTTTGTCACTTTTGATGTTGTCAATTCCCTTTAAAATCTTAAAAACCTGTATCAAGTCACCTCTGAGTCTACGCTTTTTTAGGGAAAACAGATTCATATGTTTTAGTTGATTTTCGTATGATTTATTTTTGATATTTGGAATCAGTTTTGTGGCTCGCCGTCGTACTTTTTCCAGTATGTCAATGTCTTTAATGAGATTCGGTGATCATACGGTAACAGCATATTCCAAATGTGCATTTATGTACATTTATGGCAAATATCTTGAACTTGTTATAGAAGGGCAAATGGTCCTTCTAATAGAGTAAGCAATTAGACATATATATATATATATATATATATATATATATATATATATATATATATATTGTGTGTGTGTGTAATGTATATGTATGTATATTTATATATGTGTGTGTGCGCGCGCGTGTGTATTTATATATGTGCGTGTGTGTATGTATATATGTTTATATATATGTGTATATATATGTATATATATATTATATATATATATATTATAATATATATATCTATATATATTATATACTTATACACACACAAATAATCGATCTCACACAAGTTATGAGAATTGCAGTGTGAGAATTGAGTCTTCTTAATATAAAAGGGATGCAATTGAAACAACCTTCCCGGGGCTCAGGTTAAATTTCCAAAGTGAAGAGTGGAAACGGTGTCTGTATAGTAATTGGCAATAATCTAAAATGTTCATACAGGCTGTAAACTGCATAAGGTCTATAGTCAGCGTTTGAGGGACTGATAATGGAACCCTTACGGATAAGAGTCGCGAATCTTTTAGGGACCAGTTCAAGAAATGAAAGTATCACATTGTTTTACAAAATCTTGTTTCTGTTCCCAACGATAGATCTATCAAAATTTATGACGCCACCATTTTGGTGTAATGCTTTTCTCAAGGAGGGCATCCCTGGGCATTGTCGTTGAAATATAAGATAAATGAATAGATAAAAAAGGACTGAGCGTATTATCTGACTTAAAAAAATCTAGTCGTTAAGAACATTTATAGATGTCATAGTGGATAACCATCGATGGAGCCTAATTAAAAAAATTAGAAAAATAAAATAAAATTACGGTTTACTTGTGAGAGAGACGAGAAGGTAATTGCATCGTATACAGACGAAGACAAGAAGAAAGCGAAGCGAGCACCAAAACGACAAGAAAAAGGAGCTTCTGTTGTTGTAGGGAGATATTAGATTTATGTGCATGTGACTTAGATGCGGCATAGATACGAATTATAAAGTATCTAGAAAATAACTTAGATTGTACAGATAGGGCTTGGAATACAAAAACATAATAGATAAACAAATAAAAAAAATGAATAAAAGCTTAGCCCAGCGTAATCGCGCGGAAGTCTACGGGAATTAACATTCCACTGAAGATCGGAGCTGACGTCACTAGAGGAAAGAAGGGAGAGGTGTGATGTGATAGACAAGAGGACCTAAAGATGG
>NC_134792.1:54497161-54529661 GCF_046742065.1 Oratosquilla oratoria | reverse complement strand
CTGTGTAGCGGCAGGTTAGCCCACCTGGAAGGGAAGGGGTTACATTATTATATTTCTTGTTGAGCGACATTAGAAATTACACGGCGCATTATTTGAAAGCTGATCTTTTCGTGCAAAACATAACCTGTACGGGATATGACACGCGACCGTTTGCGCTCCCGCTCACACGTGCATGCACACACACACACACACACACACACACACACACTGCTCGGCGGTGCATTGGTATCGTTCGCGACCGTTAAAACAGCGGTTCGAGTTCGATTCTTGTTGGCAGGGAGGTGTGTGTGTGCGTGCGTGCGTGTAAGGCCACAGGATTACATATAGATCGGGCATACATTAGCTGAGATCTCGTTCAGGAGGGTAGTAGATGTCGATCACGAGTCCAACACATGATCCAAGACCATGGTGAATCACACACACACACATACACACACACGTACACAGACACACACACAGTCTCTCTACATGAAAGAAAGGATGATTGACGCCATATAGTGTATCTCAAGAAAGGATTAAAAGAAGAGCCCCAGAGATAGAGAAGCTATTGCATATGTTGTGTAGAAAGGGTGGAGCCGGAGGTGAAATAGGTCAACCCATAGACGAGGGTTGTGGTAGGTTGATTCTGCAGATAGCCAGAAATAATTATATACGTGTATATATATATATATATATATATATATATATATATAATCACACACAGTTGGTGGATGCAGGGATGACCCGTCATCCATGAGGAGCTGAGATGGGAAGTGTGGAAAGGGTGGTGGAGGGGAGTGAAATAGATGGGAATAGGTATGTGCCCGTGACTTAGCTACCCTCCTTATAAGGGGAAAAGTTTTGGTTTATATCACATGACAGCAGTCAGAGAATCATAAGAAGGACCAACTCATCCTTGGGGGTTAATGGATGAAATTATTTTCCTGTCGGAGGTTAACGAGACGGGAGTTTGGGTGAAGCAGTCTGGAGTGTCAATTGGTAACGAGAGGAGTTCCTCAGGGGTCGGTGTCGGCACCCGTCACTTCTATGCATAAATAGACCAACGGAAGGAAGAAATAGATGCATGAATGTGTGTTGATTATGTCAGGCTACAAAAGAGGAGTGTTGAATCATCTGAAACGTTGCTCTTTGGTTCATACGAATGGAAAAATTATAAGAATTTTATTTCAGTGACAGTAAATGCATTGTGATGGACATGAGGGGGTGGATAGTGACATCATAGACGGAGGAACAAAAATGTGTAGAAATAAAATGGGAATAGTCTATTACAAGGAACCTCTACTCAAAGATTAGAACATTTTATGTGTGAAGTTGGCAGCCAGACTATAGTGAAGAGTTAGAATATATATCACTAATTGATTCTAGAATATGTGGCCATGGTATGAAACGCATACCCAAAGAAGTATATAGCTATCTAAAGGTACAGTACAATATGGGTTTTGAGCGTACATGCGTTAATAATGGTGGAAGAAAGTTTGAGGAAGAATATATTGATCATACTGTACATATGTCTAAACCCCACCAAGGGGGGAAATATTTGAGAAAGGAAAGACAGCGTATCAACGAGGAGGATGAGAAGACATGTGTCAAAATGACCAAAGTTAAGAGATAAGAAATGTCGAGAAATTCTCTCTCTCTCTCTCTCTCTCACACACACACACACGCTCTCTCTCTCTCTCTCTCTCTCTCTCTCAAAATAAGTTGATAAGTAAAATGAAAACAAACAGGAAATTTTGTCTCAAACAGAAGAAAGGATGGGAGGGACTTTATAGAGAGGCAAGGTGCCTCACAGAAGATTATCTTTGAACTAGAGAAACTAGAAAGAGTAGAGGGAAAATAGTTAGAATGCATAAAATATTTTTAACCGCCAACATAAACAAGAAGAATGGGAAGGAAATAACCTAACTGAAAGAACTCAGGAGTGGCGTACCTCAGGGACCAGTGATGGCACCGGTTATGTTAATCTTCTGATCAGTTCTGATCAGAAAATCTCTGGTTCGAACCCCTTTCTGTTACCGAAAGGGTTGACTCGGCGATGATAAAAAGGTTAACATAAAGTCAGCTGGATTAGAATACAAAGTGGCACCAGTTACGAGCCTGTGGATAGATTCGTTTCTTCAACTTGCAAAAGAGGACGCCGAAATTAATTACTTTGTTTATTTATATATTTATTTATTTATTAGAGCATTTGCTTATGAATACACTGGGTGAGACTACTTCATAGATTAGAAAAATTAGATTAGAGAAATTAAGGCTTAGTCCCTCATTGCGCCTCACTCATACTTAAGGTGGAGAGCTGATACATATATATATATATATAAATATATATATATATATATATATATATATATATATATATATATATATATATTAACAGAACAGTTTAGCTGTTGTTATTAACGACTTCAATAATTCGTACTTTGGTTAGAATCAAAATTGTACAATGTTGATGCACTTAGAAAAAAAAAACTAATTCCAACACCTTCAAATACCGAGAAGGGGGAAAAAGTGGATCTGGGATCACCCTTCCAGGGCCTTGCAACAACAATCCCCCCCCCCTTCTCTCTCTCGCTCGCTCGCTCTCTTACCTCCGTAATATCAGGATTATAACTAACATATGTTATCTGTTCATCGTCCAGTTTTTTTTTAAACTGTGTGTGCGTGTGCTTGCGCTTGCGCTTGTAAGTTGTTGAAAATAGTAGGATGCTGGAGTCAGCGCGCGCGCGCGTGCACACACAAACACACACACACACGCACATACGAGCGTGCCTAGCGCAACTCTCTCTCTCTCTCTCTCTCTCTCTCTCTCTCTCTCTCTCTCTCTCTCTCTCTCTACGTCCTTTCCCTTCTTCTCCCTCTCTCTATTTTCCTCTTTCTCTTTCATCCTCACTCATTCTTTCCTCTCTTCCTTTCTACCTTCATTTTCTTCCTTCCTTCCTTTCCTCCTTCCTTCCCTCCTTCTTTCCCTTCTTTTCCTTTTTTCTTCCTCCCCTCCCTCCCTCCTCCCCTCCCTCCCTCCCTTCCTCCATCTCTCTTACTTTACTTTCTTCCCTTCCTTCCTTCCTTCCTTCCTTCTTTCTCCTCTTTCCTTCCCTCTTCCCCTCTTCTCCTTCTGTGACTGTGGGGTCCGAGTTTTCCCTTGAATGGATAGAAGCGCTGGTCGTTCCTCCGCTCGCCTCAGGGTCCGACCCTGGTTGCCCTGAATAAAATCGCCTGTTTACACAAGAAGAAAGTGTATAAAGTTTGTCGTTGTTTTGTAAGTCATTGGGGCGTAATCAACCCAACCCATTTTTTTTTCAACGCGATTTTATTCAGTTCAGAGGGGAGATCCTGTGGTCAGTGGCGAGGATTACAAAGGAAGAGCAAGCCTTCTTTAATGTCCTTAATTTTTTATCCATTCTCCCCTCCCCTTCCCCCTTTTTAATGAAAGAAACGAAGAATCACGCAAAACTGTCGTACAAGTCAATTATCTCTTTAGTTTTTAATTTATTTTTTTGATTCGCTTATTTTCTTCTCGTTTGGACTGCAGTACTTGCGAATAATTAGCAACCTCCAAAAGGGAACGAGGCAGGAGGATGTCTGACGAGGAATTTTATTTTGTTTATTTATTTATTTTATTTTGGTATTTGTTTATTTATTTATTTATTTATTTGTATTTGTTTATTTATTTATTTTATTATCTTTTTAGCATTAGTTTTCCAAAACTAGGACTCAGACAGACACCAAGATGTAGTTATGGTTTTGTTGTTTATTTAGTGTAAACTCGTTTTAATCTTTACGACAATACCCCCATTCTTCCTCCTCCTCTTCTTCTTCCTCCTCCTCCTCTCACCCTCCTCTTCCTCCATCTCTCACTACCCACCCTTCCTTCCCCTTCTCTTGCCTTCCCGTCTCTTCCTTCACATCGCTTCCCTTCATTTACCTTCCCTTCTTTCCCCTCCTCTCCCCTCCCTTCCTCTCTCTCTCTCTCTCTCTCTCTCTCTCTCTCTCTCTCTCTCTCCAGGATTTTTTACTATTTTCTATTCATTTCCCTCTCATTTCCCTCTCTCTTCCCTCCATCCTCTCTTCACATCTCTCCTCTCCTCTCTTCTCATTTACCTCGCTTCCTCCCTGTCCACACCCTTCTCCTCCCTCCCGTCTCCTCTCCTCCCTCCTCCTCCCCTTTCTCCCTCCCCTCCATTCTCCTCCCCCCTGTTCCTCCTCCTTCCTCCCCTCCCCCTTCTCCCTCCCCCTCTTCCTCCCTTCTATTCGTTCTCTTCCCTTCCCCTCCTCCTCCTCCTCCACCTCCTCCCTTCTATTCGTTCTCTTCCCTTCCCCTCCTCCTCCTCCACCTCCTCACGTTCCTCCTTCCTTAGGTGACCTTGCTCGCACCCTACGAACCTCACCAGGAAAATTCTACAAAGATAGCGTGTGTGTGTCTGTGTGTGTGTGTGTGTGTGTGTGTGTGGATGTATGTGTGCGTGCGTGCGCGTGCGTGCGATATTGTGTGTATTTGAAAAGTTTGAGAAGTTTATTCAGCTGTAGCGACCTCTAGCGGGTAATGAGAGTATGTGTATATCATTTAATGTGTGATTCACCATTGTCTTTGGATCACGTGTTGGACTCGTGATCGGCAGCTATTTCCCTCCCGGAAGAGAGCTAGAGCTCGTATATGATTGATCTATGGGTAATGCTGTGACCTTACACGCACACACACCACCAACTCCCCGCCCACGAGAGTTGGAGTAACAACCCACAGTGCAGCGATGCTGAAATTATTTCAGCCCTGGGCGGGATTCGAACCTGGACCTCCGTAGTGGCAGCCGGGAACTCTACCAACTGTGCCAAGAGTTGGTGTGTGTGTGTGTGTGAGCGAGACATTTAAGCTTGTGTTACATTGCAAGCATCACATAGCTCCCGGGGCCAAGGTGGTGCATTCAGCCTTAGCGTGGTGCCACAAAGGGACCTGGTGACCCATTGGTTCGTATTGTGGCCGGGTTAGAGAAGAGCAATTTGGGGTGGAAAGATGGGAAGGAGACTGATTGGGTCTGATGATTGGGGGTTGACAGGGAGGTGAATCAAATCGCCAGAGCCCCTCTTGGAACAGAGTAATTAAAAATATGTCGACAATGTTTCGTGATTTTTTAATCTTTTTATTATATTTTTATTATTATTATTATTATATATATATATATATATATATTTTTTTTTTTTTTTTTAGCTGGCCATGGTTTCAGATTCGGACATGTTGATTTTTTTTTTCTCTCTTCTCTATTTATTTTTTTATCATATTTTTTCCTTTTATTCTTCTTATTCTTTTATCTCTTTTTTCCCCTCCTCGGCGACTTCTTTCTTTTTTCTTTATCTCACTCTTTTTATTCTTTATTTCTCCAAAGACAAAATGATCTTTGTCACGTCTGAGCCAAGTCTCAGCGCCGAACTCCCATTTCCTCGCAAACCAAGTGGCCCTCGGCTCTTTTTCCAGTCCATTCCTCCCCCCCCCACACACACACCTTTTTTTCATGAAATCACATCATTCGTTTGGCTTCCTTTCGTTATTTATCCAAATCCTACCCCGCCAAAAAAGTAAATAAAAAGGTAATATGATATAATAATATAATAATAATAATATGATAAATATAATATAATGATAATATAATAATAATATAATATAATAATAATATAATTATAACAATAATATAATAATATAATAATGACATAATAACAACATAATAATGATATAATAATAATATAATAGTAATATTTAAATTGAATAATAAAAATTATAATAAGTTAATAATAAACTTATAATATTGGTAATAGTAATGATGATAATAATAATAATAATAGTAATAATAATAATGATAATAAAATGTGGAAGAGGAACCCTTTTCTGAAGTTGACAGTCACAATTATCTTATATTTCATAGACCTTTTTTATATTCAGATTCCTCGCATTATATAGAAAGGTATTAATTAGCACAACAGGCCGGGCCACGCACCCTCAATTGTTGTCATGACCAACATCTTAACTTGTGTTGTAGGCTATTGTATTAATGCATTCATGCGCGGAGACACTCCTTCTCCTCTCCCCTCCTCTTCCCTCCTCTCTACTACTCACCACTACTCTCCCCTCCTCTCCCCTCCATCTCCCCACCATCAGGTGACTAAGATCGCCTGGATTTAGCTTGAATAAAGACGTCAAAGTGTGGTAGGGCAATAAATGGGTTTGCGGTGTCTCCTGGGTGACACTCACTCTCTCTCTCTCTCTCTCTCTCTCTCTCTCTCTCTCTCTCACACACACACACACACACACACACACACACACACACACACACACGACATTCCTTCCATGTTAGTAGCACCCCCTCACTATACCTCCCCTCTACCCCCTTCCCCCCTCCCACCCTCTTCGCCGACGAAGTCAGCCTCTGCAATGCGAAGTTCATGCTCATTTTCTCTTCCTCTTCCCTCTCTCCCCCTTCTCTCCCCCTCTCCCCCCTTCTCCCCCCTCTCCCCCTCAAATCTCACGTGCCACGGCTTCCAGCCGCGCGCTTGAAACCTTCCATTGCGTTGGCGGTGTGTGCGTGCGTTTGTGTGTGTGTGTGTGTGTGTGTGTATTTACCTTGATCTGGATCACGTGATGAACTCGTGATCGACAGCTGTTTCCCTCCTGGAAGAGAGCTCAGAGCTCATATGACCGATCTATGGGTAATGCTGTGACCTTACACGCACACACACATACCCAACTCTCCGCCCACAAGAGTTGGAGTAACGACTCGAAGCGCAGCGATACTGAAATTATTTCAGCCCTGGGCAGGATTCGAACCCGGACCGCCGTAGTAACAGTCGGGGACCCTACCAACCGCGCCACCGAGTCGTGTGCGTGTGTGTTACCTTAGCTGAATAAAATCATATCGCCCGACTCCACCTGTATATTTTCTTCTCTCTCTCTCTCTCTCTCTCTCTCTCTCTCTTTTTTTTTTTTTTTTTTTTCATCTACATAGAAGCTCCATAGACGTTCCGGAGCTTCTCCTGACATTGATAATCATCATAAATCTCATAATAATTCGTTCCTTTCGAGGCGCCAAAAATGAAGCCAACCCACTACAAAGACTCATTCCGCTAATGAAAGGGACTTTCACTGTCGATTAGCACGATCTCCTTCGCGCGCGCACGCACACACACGCACACACACACACACACACGCACACACACACACACACACACACACACACACACACACACACACACACACTCAAAACCTAACCTAACTTACAAGACATCCACCTTAACCTAACCTACAACACACCCAGCCTACCCTAACTTAACCTAACCTACACACACACACACACACACACACACACACACACACACACACACACACACACACACACACACACACACACACTACGAGCACAGCTCTCTTCCCGTAAAATACAACTAGGTAAATACACCTACGCGCGCGCGCACACACACACGCACACACACACACACACACACACACACACACACACACACACACACACACTGGGTAATCAATTTTATTGACTTTTCCTGGTATCAATCTTATTTACCCTATTCTGGAAGCCACTAGTTGATTTTATTCGTGTGAGGAACCACCCACTAAGAGGAAGCAGATCTTTCCTCTTGATACTCTTTGTTCAAAGAGGAAGGTCTGGAGGACTCTTGGCAGCCAAGAGTCGTGGTTCTCTTGGTCCCTTGCGTGGCAATTGGAATGACCCAATTTGGGGAGTGACCTGATTCCGAAGACGCGTTGTGCATGCAAGGTCATGCATGGGATTATGCGGGGGTGGGGGTGGGGGGCTAGGGGGGGAGAGAGCTTGCCCCCCTCCCTCCCTCCCTCCCACACCCACTCTTCCTTTTCGTCTTCTTATTCTTTCTCTTCCTCTCCATTTTCTTCTCCTTCTTGTCCTTCTTCTTCTTCTTCTTCTTCTTTTTCTTCTTCCTTCTCATCTTCCTCATCTTTGTTCTCTTACTCTTCCTCCTGCTCTTCATTCTTCTCTTTGGCCTCCTTTTCATCCTCTTCGTCTTTCTCCTCGTCTTCCTTTTCCTCCTCTTTCTCTTCGTCTTTCTTTTCCTCCTCTTCCTCTTTCTCTTCATCTCCCTTCTCCTCCTCTTCGTCTCTCTCCTCGTATTCGTCTTTCTCCTCTCCCTCCTCCTTCTTCCTCCTCCTCCTCCTCCTCGTCTTCTTTTTCCTCCGTCTTTCTCCTCCCCCTACTCCTCCTCCTTTCGCAGTTCTGTTTTCAGAGACATTTGCTATCAGGCTGTGATGCCAAGCTGCATTGGGCCCGACGAACCCTTTCCCTCTGAACGGGGGTGGCGAGGGGGGGGGGAAATCCCAGAATAAAATCACCTGGCGCTAGCAAATGTAATAAAAAAACGTTTCTCTCACTCTCTCCTTCTCTCTCTCACTCTCACTCTCATCCTCTCTTTTTCTCCCATTTTCACTTTCTCCCCATTCTCTCTCTCTTTCTCTGTCTAGCATATTATCCAGTGTAGTTGTGGCATTTTCTTCCGTTAAGATTCAGTGTAGCCTTTGAAGGTTTTGGCTTGGCTAATAGTTTGTGTTTACATGTATTATTGTGTATGTCAGCGTGAGAAACCGTATGGGAACAAATACAATATAATATATATATATATATATATATATATATATGTATATATATATATATATATATATATATATATATATTGAAGTATGGAAGACAAATGAGTGGAAGGGTGGTGAGTTAGACACAGAGAACAGTTGGAGTTTTATTCACTGACGTTTCATCATATATATATATATATATATATATATATATATACATATATGTTGCAGTAGAAAGTATAGACAGATGAGTGGAAGGTGGTAAGGAGACACAGGATAAGGCAGGAGTGATATATATTTCTTGTAACGTTTCGACGGATGTCTTCCTCAGAGAGACGACAGACAAACAGACAGACAATATATACCCCAGTACTGTATGTATAAATTTAAGATCAATTTCCGTTCACGAGATGGAGTCCCCCTTAGCATTTTCCTCCTGAAGGTCAACCTCCACACTCTTCCTCGCGTCCCCCGTAGTCTTCGTCTTGGGTCGAGTCCGTATTTACCGTCGGTTCGGAATCTCTTTGGTCCTCCAATTAGGGTGTCGGATCGTTTTCTTGTATCCCGACCGCCGTGGGCAAGAGGGACGTCTCCCAAATGCGACTTGGAGGAGGTTGTTACTATGTATAGCCACCGCTCCCCCCTCTCCCTCTCGACGTCTGTGCATGCATTGCGGTTCGCCAAGATTGCTTCTTTTTATCATCACACTAGTTTGAGTGACAGCAGACCTTTAGGTCCATGGCTGGGCGGAGCCAAGGATTTTATGTCGATAGATGTAAATTTATCCCTTATACCTATCCATGCATTGTGTGTTTTACCTGATTTTATTTTAACCCTATCAGTCCATATGGAATCAGACTGCGAAATGAGTTAAGTTGAATAAATGAAGGCTCAAAGACGTTTTTACTTAAGCCGTTATTAGTTGTATGTCAATTTATTACTATTTTCTATTTACCTGGTTGTTTATTATTTAACTATACCTATGCATTTATTTATGTATTTTATTTGTTATTTACATTATTATAGTTTTTATATATTCATTATTATTATGATTTTTTTATCGCATCCGACCTAGATATGGACCAAAAGGTCTCCTGTCGGCATGCTCCGCCTTTGTAATCCTTTGTAATGACGGTGGTGAGGGTTTCGCGGGCCCCTGCCTGAACGGTGTCCTTATCGGTCGAGACCCTAACCCTTACCATTTAATTGAAGAGAAAAAAATAAGGTATTCATCTAAACAAAATATATGAAGGTATGAGAGAAATTCGCTAATAGCAGCGACATCAATCCGATCATTTTTATGACAGTTGCATGCATGATTCGAACCCACTGCTCTCAGCCACCTATAAGATCAATTTTCGCAGAGCCTTAGACCACTACACCACAGAAGCTATAAAAATCCTTGAAACCTTTAATCGAACTGATTCCCGAGTGATCTTTCCTATCCTCGGGAATCACTTCGATTCCAGGTTTCAAGGATTTTTATAGCTTCTGTGGTGTAGTGGTCTAAGGCTCTGCGAAAGTTGATCTTATAGGTGGCTGAGAGCAGTAGGTTCGAATCTTGCATGCAACTGTCATGAAAATTATCGAAAATATATGAAGTTGATCACATTCGTGTTTGAGCCTTCAACACACCCAGCCTAACCAAACTTAACCTAATCAAACCTAACCAACAACACACCCAGCCTAACCTAAGTTAACCTAACCTAAGTTAACCTAACCTAACCTAATTCAATCAAAAACCCAAACGTTGAACAATTGTTGTCCATGCAGGCTGGAATAGGCGAAATGGGCGTCTTGGGGGAAGTGAATCATTTCTGAATGAATGAAAAAGAAAATGTCACAAGAAAGATCGTAATTATGACCGGGAAGTGTTGAATAGGTCAAGTCATGTTAGCTTAGGTGAGATCAGTTTTATTTTGAGTTTTTTTCCTCTTTTTATTTTATATTTATTATTAATATTATCAATATTATTTTTTATTTTTATTTTCTTACTCTCAAAGTTTTCCCCAAAGTTCCTCACTTAAGTAAATATGGAAAGATAAATAGATCAGTTTTATTTTGATTTTATTCCTTTGTGAGTCTGTTCTGCATTTTGATTTTATATTTATTATTAATATTATCAATATTATTTTTTATTTCTATTTTCTTACTCTCAAAAGTTTTCCCCTAAGTTCCCCACTTAAGTAAATATGGAAAGATAAGTAGATGAAATACACTTGTAGATAAAGTCTTCGATGCCGCCACTCCTTTGAAGTCGACGAAATCGGCTCGCGACACCTTAAACACAAAGGAAAAGTGTCATAACCAATTATTGACGTTGATGCTTTGAACAAGATTATCTGTAACAACTTCGCACAGTGGTACCGCTCGCGACCGCAAACCCAACGGTTCGAGTTCGATCCCCGCCCAGGGTTGAAACAATTTCAGCATCGCTACACTGCGAGCCGGTATTCCAACTCTCGTGGGCAAGGAGTTGCGTATGTGTGTGTGTAAGGTCACAGCATGACCCATAGATTGGACATATACGAACTCTCATCCGGGAGGGTCTAGCACGTTATCCAAGACCATGGTTTATCACAAACACACCCGCCCAGGGTTGAAATTATTTCAGAATCGCTGCGCTGTGAGTCGTTACTCTAACTCGTGGGCGGGGAGTTGGGTGTGTGTGTGTGCGTGTAAGGTCACAGCACTATCCATAGATCGGTCATATATGAGTTCTGAGCTCCCTGTCGGAAGGGAAATAGCTGTCGATCATGAGTTCGACACGTGATCCAAGACTTTGGTGAATCACACACACACACACACACGGGACACCACGAGCATAGCTCCCCTTCCCGTAAAATACAACTAGGTAAATACACACACACACACACACACACACACACACACACACACACACACACGGGACACCACGAGCATAGCTCCCCTTCCCGTAAAATACAACTAGGTAAATACACACACACACACACACACACACACACACACACACACACACACACACACACACACACACACACACACACACACACACACACTTGAATTGTAGCTAAATCAAATATCCAGTTATTGACCAAAAGAAAATATAGAATGTGCGTCATCTTAGACGGAGTCTTGATGCCCCCTGAGCTCATATTTAGCAGAAATAGGAAAGAAATGGCCGCAATTAAGTCTCCACGGTGGCTCCATTGGCGTGCCGGCCGACCCTTCCTTCGTCGGCACAGATCCCGATTGCGTGACGCGTCCCAATACTTCCTTCAAGTCTGTGTGCGCATGCGCGCGCGCGTGCGTGTGTGGTTGTCCTCTTCGGGAAAGGAGGAAGAAGAGGAGGAGGAGGAAGAAGAAGATTAGGAGGAAGAAGAAGGGGAGGAGGAGGACGAGGAAGAAGAGGAGGAGGAGGAGGAAGAAGAAGATTAGGAGGAAGAAGGGGAGGAGGAGGAGGACGAGGAAGGAGAATGAATAATAGGAGGAGGACGAGGAAGAAGAGGAGGAGGAGGAAGAAGAAGAGGAGGAGAATGAATAAGAGGAGGAGGACGAGGAAGAAGAGGAGGAGAAGGAGGAGGAACTCGTTTGTCCGACGCGACGACGAACCGCCGCCGCCGCCTCCTTGAGGTGCACGCGAAAACCCAACGACGACGAAGGGTGAGGTCACTCCGAGGTCAGAAATGAGGGCACGTCAGGTTACGAGCTCTTTGGGCAGCTGAAGAGGCCTCTCTCTCTCTCTCTCTCTCTCTCTCTCTCTCTCTCTCTCTCTCTCTCTCTCTCTCTCTCTCTCTCTCTCTCTCTCTCTCTCTCTCTCTCTCTCTCTCTCTCTCTCTCTCTCTCTCTCTCTCTATATCTCACCCCTCTGACTCACTCTCACTCTCTCTCTCTCTCTCTCTCTCTCTCTCTCTCTCTCTCCTCTCTCTCTCTCTCTCTCTCTCCTCTCTCTCCCCCTCTTTCTCTCTCCTCTCTCTTCTCTCTCTCTCTCTCTCTCTCTCTCTCTCTCTCTCTCTCTCTCTCTCTCTCTCTCTCTCTCTCTCTCTCTCTCTCTCTCTCTCTCTCTCTCTCTCTCTCTCTCTCTCTCTCTCTCTCTCTCTCTCTCTCTCTCTCTCTCTCTCTCTCCTCTCTCTCCTCTCTCCCTCTCTCTCCTCTCTCCTCTCTCCTTCTCCTTCTCTCTCCATCTCTTCCTCCTCTTCCTCCTCTCCTTCTTCCCTCTCTCTCCTCTCTCTCCTCTCCTCTCTTCTTCTCACCTCCTTTCCTCTCCTTCTCCCTCATTCTCCTTCTTCCTCCTCTATATTCTTCCTCTCTCCATCTCTTCCTTCTCCACTCCTCTTCTCCTCTCCACACCTCCTCCTTCTCCTTCGTCCTCCTATTCCTCCTCGTCCTCTCCTCCCTTCTCCATCTCCTTCTTTCCTTCCTTCTCTTCCTCTTCTTCTTCCTACTTCTTCTTCTCCCACATTTCCTCCTTCTCCTCGTCCTCCTTTTTCTTCTCGTCCTCTTCCTTCTCCCACTTCCATCTTCTTCTCCCACCTCTCCTTCTCTTCCTTCTCCTCTTCCTACTCCTCCTCCTCCTCCTCTAGCATCTTTCTAGACCTTATACAAATGGTCTAGACTGGACCGGTTGCTTCCGTTAGGTCACTTCTCCAACAATGACGTCACTCCTCTGATGTTCATTTGTTGTCATTTCATAGCGAAGTGTCTCCTTATCTTATACGAGTTGGGTTTCCAGAGACAAATACTATTTACAAGTGAAACGCTATGGCTTTATTCACTGCTGTAACGGGTGGATTTTGTCTCTGTATTTCATATTCCGTTAGGTTTATTTATCCTCACCTTATCTAACTTTACTCCTAATCCAATTCAGTTGTTAATATTCTGTTTAACCCGCTTCTTTCCACAACCTCGCATATTGAACCAGGCAGAACCAAAATACACACATATTATTATTATTATTGTTATTATTATTATTTTCACTATGATAATGATAATACTTATTGTTATAATTAATATTATTATCATCATCATCATTATTATATTATTTTTTAAGACCGACATGTCGGTCGATCATCGGTCAGAAATGTCAACAAAACATCTTATCTCAGCTTTGGACATGACGTCACAAGCAACGACATGACGTCATAGGGTCCACTTGCATTATCGTCAGTGTAAACATATAGCGGTTGTGCGTGTTTGCATATAAAATTTTCAGTCGCTTAATAGAAAAAATGGTTTGGTGTAAATTTGAAGGTGATGTCGAAAACCGATCCAGCTGATAGATACGAAATTCAATCGTCCAATTGGATCACGCCATAAATCGTTTTTTTGTGAGAAGAATCGAACGAGGGAAATCAAATTGTCGACATCTTGGGGGGGAAATATTCAGCTTTATCGCGTGTAGACCCACGCAACGCTACTGTCCTTCGCTCACGTCTCTACGTAAAAATTATTTTATCAGAAGGAGAGGAGGAGGAGGAAGAGAGAGGAGGGAGGAGGAAGAGAGAAGAGGGAGGAGGAAGAGAGAAGAGGGAGGGAAGGGAGCGTTCTGTGCTGCGTAGTCAGGTTGTTAGGAATGAAAAGATATCTTGACGAGATTGGCGTGGTGGACGAAGGGGGAGGGGGAAGGGGAGTTGGCAAAGCCTATGCATTGCATTGTCAGGGTCATTCAGCCTGAATAAACGTGCTCTTCAAGACACTTCTCCTCCCCCCCTCTCTCTATCTCTCTCTCTCTCTCTCTCGTGTCCTTGTAGCTTCGTCGTTCTAGCTTCCCTTTGTTTTCTCTTGTCCCTCTTCCTCTTTCTCCCCTGTCCCACCTAATTTTCTCTTCTCCTCTCTTTTATCTCCCTCTTCTTTCTCCTCCCCTTCCGTTTCCTCCTCTTTCTCTTCTTCCTCCTCCTCCTCCTCTTCCTCAGTAATTTCTGTCTTTGTTTCTTTTCTGGTCTTCGTGGACCTCGCCCCTGTGCAAGCCAGAGAGAGGCACCGAGACACCTTGTCGCACCTCCCATCTCCCCTTTCCCTCTTTCCTTTCTCCTTCCCGTTCCCCTTTCCTCTTCCGTCTCCCCTTTCTTCTTCCCTTCCCTTTCCCCTTCCTCTCCCTCTCCTTTTTCCCTCTTACCTTTCCTTTCCCTCTTCCCTTTCCTTTCCTCTTTCCTTTCCCACTTCCCTCTCCTTTCCTCTTCCTCTCCCCTTTCCCTCTTCCTCTCCCCTTTCCCTCTTCTCCTCTCCCCTTTCCTCTTCCCTCTCCCCTTCCCTCTCTCGTCCCCTCCCCTCCCCTCCTCTCCCCTTCCCTCCCTTCCCCCTGATTTCTTCTTCTTCTCTCCTCTTCTTCTTCCCTCCTCTCCCTCTCGCCCCCTCTCCCATTCTCTTCCCCCTAACCTCCTCTCCTCAACCTCCTCTCCTCAACCTCCTCTCCTCTCCCCCCTTTCCTCCTCCTCCTCCTCCTCTTCCTCTTCTCTCTCCTTGGGCGTTGGAGGTGACGTCACGGTGTCTCCTCGTACCAGGAGATGACGTCACGATGGGCATTACCCCAAGGGTCACAGTGAGTGCGTGCGTGCGTGCGTGTGGCAGTCACCACCTTCGTTTTGTACCACGTTCTGGACTCGTGATCGGCAGCTGTTATCCTCCCGAAAGAGAAATCAGAGCTCATGTATGGCCGATCTATAGGTAAAGATGTGACCTTACACACACACACACACTCACACTCACACACATTCTTGCCCACCAGAGTTGGAGTGCCGGCTTGCAGGGCAGCGATGTTGAATTTTCTCCAGCCCTAGGCGGGACTCGAACTCGGATCGCTAAATGAACGGTCGAGAACGGGACCACTGCATCGTTGAGCAATGAGTGTGCTTGTGTGTGTGTGTGTTTGTGTGTGTGTGTGTGTGTGTGTGTGTGTGTGTGTGTGTGTGTGTGTGTGTGTGTGTGCGCACCACATTTAGTCCCGGGATTTGTGTGATGGGAGAGACTAGGGAAGCCCGACTGTCGTGGCTGGGGTTCCCCGTGGTCCGCTCCTAGTGCAGCGCATCTTTCCGTTTTTGAAGTCCGGATCAAACGATATCATTGTGACCCCTGAAGACAGACCTCGGATAAGGTTCGAAACGTATGGTGTATTTCGCTCGTATTATAATATGTATGTATATACTATATATATATATATATATATATATATATATATATATATATATATATATGTGTGTGTGTGTGTGTGTGTGTGTGTATATATGTATATATAATATATATATATATGTGTGTGTGTGTGTGTGTAGTTCAATATATAATTATAAAGGATTACAAAGGCGGAGCATGCCGACAGGAACCCTTTTGGTCCATATCTAGGATGCGAAAAAATCATGATAATAAATTGATAAATAAAATCTATAATAATGTAACAAATGAAATATATATATATATATATATATATATATATGTATGTATATATAACATTTGTGTGTATATATATAAATATATATATATATATATCCACTATAAAGTGGCAAGTAGCCGATACCCGTGAAGTAAATCGAACAAGTGAAGTTGGGATACACGAGGTAGTTTGTGATGTCACGATTTCACCTGTTCGATTTACTTCACGGGTGTCGGCTACGACACACTTAATATCAAGAGTAAACGCCGTAATTAAATACACTTGTAAATGCACTCTAACGTCAAAAATTATGGCCGGGTGTGAATTAGGCTGTGCTAATATATCATACTGATGTGAATGGTTATTTCGGAAATATGAGCGAAAAACGATGGGTCAAAGCCGCTGAAATACTTAGTAGGTCTATACAAACTTGATCCATTTATTGTTAAGAGTATATATGATAATTACTGTAAGGAATAAGGTCACCCACCCCTACCCTTCAAGACTTGACCTGACCTGATATAATTAGCTTAAGTGGTGACCCTTTCCAGTTGTCAAACCTCTCTCATGTGTATATATATATCTCATCTTACTCTGTACTTATTCATTCTATTGTAATCCTTGAAGATGTGAACAAATATCACGAAAGCGCTCGGATTCCAAGAACTTTTCTTTTCCCTGTGGTAATCAGCATAACGGTGTAGTCACGTGTGATTTGTGATACTTGTGCATATATGTATATATATATATATATATATATATATATATATAGATATAGATATATGAAATATACTTTTCTTTCTTTGTGTGCAAGCCTCCCATTACATCTTGAGGGTATATGATGTGAAAGTTGACAATATAAAAGCATCAACCGGACACGGAAACCGTGGAGGCCCTACAATGTTTCGTTCAACCAAATTCCATTTTGTATGACGGTGTTAGGCTTCTAGAATATTGCACAATATTTGTTTTAAAATTGCCCAGGTTTTAATCCCATACTCAGATTTAGATTGTCATCAAAAAGTGTGTTTGATATAACTGGACTTGGAACTGCCTGGTGTAGGCCATATGGTCTCTTGCAGTCTCCTTCATTCTTATGTTCTTGTTCAGCAAATATTTATGTATTTATTTTATTTATTGCATTTCATTTGTTGTGTTATGTATTTACTATGTATTTATTTATTATTTATTTATTGGAATTATCTATATAGCATTAGCATTACCCATAGATCGGTCATACGAGCTCTGAGCTCTCTTCCGGGAGGGAAACACGAGTCAATCACGAGTCCAACATGTGATCCAAAAACCATTGAGAATCACACGCACCCAAAACCACTTACGTATACTCCTGTGTGTGTGTGTGTTTCTGTGTGTCTTGGATCACGTGTTGGACTTGTGATCGAAAGCTATTTCCCTCCCGGAAGAGAGCTCAGAACTCATATATGACTGATCTGTGGATAATACTGTGACCTTACACGCACACACATACACACAACTCCGAGTTGGAGTAACAACCCGCAGCGCAGCAATACTGAAATTATTTCAGACTTGGACGGGTTTCGAACCCGGACTAGCGTAGTGGCAGTCGGGAACTCTGCCACTGCGCCACGAGTGTGTGTGTGTGTGTGTGTGTGTGTGTGTGTGTGTGTGTGTGTGTGTGTGTGTGCATGGTTACATCATTGGTGCCTACGAATGACGCCGAATTACGTAAGTACGCCGATCTACAAACGTAGTGGTCCTGGAGCTGCAGCGTCTACGTCGTGGGACCACCCCCCAACCCCAAGAGTTGGGGGCCAAACGGCAGCAACCACCCCTGGCCACCGGCTCTACGCAGGTGGCACCGATCCCCAAGAGGAGCTACGCCTACCTTGGGGAGTACCAGAAGAGGCTGGATGACCGCATTGTGAACAGCTGCCCAGGATGTAACACTTCACCCCATACCATACAACACATAATGGAAGACTGCATTGTACACAATCATGCACGCAAACAACACAACATACGCTCTATAAAGGATTTGTGGGAAAACCCAGTTTCGGCTATGGCACTCCTTGGGGAGACGGGACTGCTCGGACAGACAGTCTAGGGAACAACAACAACAACAACAAACGTAGTTGGTGGCAGGTTAACCACTAATCCCCCGTCAATATCGGCAGCAACCGTCGAGGCATATAAGGTCCGGGCCCGGACGGACGGGCGCCGGAGACGTGCCGCCCGCGGCGGGACGGGACGCGGACGATGGGAGAACCAGCTGAGTAGGGTCGGTTCTGTTGCCACGGGACGATATACACAGTCGACCCGGGGAGCGGAGTGTAGGCCACTAGCCTCTTCGTGCGCACGCGTAGTTGGTGACGTGTCCAGAATTATTTGATTGTTTAATTATCGTTATTATTGTTATCATTATTATTGTTATTATTATTATTATTATTATTATTATTGTTGTTATTATTATAATCATTATAATTATTGTTATTATTATTGTCATTATTATTATTATTATCAGTCATTATTATTATCATTATTATTATTATTATCATTGTCATTATTATTATCATTATTATTATTATTATCATTAATATTATTATCATTATCAATAATTTCTGACCCAGGGCGGTGGACAGGGTGCAGGATGACCCGTCATCCAGGAGGTGCTCAGATGAGAGGAAGGGTGGGAGGGGTGTGGAGTGTATTTAGGGATGAAATGGGTGGGAGTGTTTTTATGCCTTTCCCTTTTTGGCTACCTCCCTTGGAAGGGGGAAAAAGCCTTGGTATATGTATGTATGTATTATTATTATTATTATTATTATTATTATCATTATTATTATTATTATTTTCGGGAGAATGGACCATTGGAGATGGGGGGAACGTATATAGACATTAAGGGTGTTGCCTAGGATGGATGTGGACTCTTTATCCAAATTAGGTAAATAGATGAATAGGTAGATACGGCTCGTTACCTAGAATACCTGTAGACGCATAAATACAAATAAATAAGAGATAAAGAACAGCATCAAGTAAATCCGGAGAAAAAAGAACACGAGGAACGACGTGAAGAACATCAACATAAATTTCGAAACCAGTTCACCCTCCTCTCTTGTTTCTATTCTCCATATCCTTCTTCATTCCTTATCCTCCTTAATCTTTCCGTTCTCCTCTTATCAAGTCTTTCTTTGTACACTTTCTTACGTAATGCACACACACGTACACACACACACACACACACACACACACATGCGATACACACTCACTCTACGTAAGGTACACACGCCACCTTACACAGCCTGTGCATCATTTACACGCCATCCACCTTACACGCAGTCTACACGCTGTACACGCATTCTACACAACCTAAATGCAGCCTGCACCCCCTAGACTCAATCTACACAACCTAAACGCAGTCTTTACACCCTGAATATAGTCCACAGACTGTGCGTGTAGCCTACACACCCTGCTCGTTGTGTGTGTGTGTGTGTGTGTGTGTGTGTGTGTGTGCGTGTGTGTGTGTGTGTGTGTGTGCGTGCCCGTCTCCCTGCACAGCCTTTCTCAAGAATCCAAAACACCCAGAGGACAATAAGAAGGGGCTAGCTCGGGCATCTTTCGTTCTCTTTTGTGTGCTCTGGTCACACACGTCTTGGATTTTTTTTTTCTTTTCTTATTTGGTATTATTATTATTATTATTATTATTATTGTTATTATTATCATCATCATCATTGTTGTTGTTGTTATTATTTTATTTATTTTTATTTTTTATTTTATTATTTATTTATTTTGTTTGTTTATTCAGTCCACACACACACTTCATCATCATTGCTTTGACTCCACGGAGACTCCTTACTTTCACTCCATATAGACTTCCTTACTTTCACTCCATATAAACTACCTGCATTCTTCTCATTGCATAGTCCTACTCCTCTTGTTCCTCTTCTTCCTCCTCCTCTTCTTCCTCCTCTTCTTCCTCCTCTTCTTCCCCCTCCTCTTCTTCCCCCTCTTCCATTTTTCCTCCTCTTCCTCCTCTTCCTTCTGATTATTTTCCTCCTCCACCTCTTCCTTCTGATCATTTTCCTCCACCTCTTCTTCCTCCTCATCACCCTTTTCCTCCTCTTCCTACTATTTCATTTTTCTTCTTGTCCTCTTCGTTCTCTCTTCTTCTAACCTAGCGTCAGTCATCCTAGATTATTCATTCTAACTGCCGCCAGGTGATTTTATTCAGATGCAGTAGGGAGTTAGAAAACGTCCGTGCAGCAAATGCGTGGAGTACCCGAGGTGATTCCATGAACTCCCACCCTTGGGACCTCGTGGAGTCCAGTATAACTTTCCTAAATGTCTGCTCTAATTAATTATTTATATTTTTAATTTATTATTATTATTTCATTTTTATTTATCTATTTATATATTATTTATTTTATTTTTTATTTATTTTATTTTTTATTTATTTTTTATTATTTATTTATCATTATTATATATTTATTTTATTCATTATTTATTTATTTATTTTTTGACTGGTATAGGTCAGGTTAGGTCAGGCCCGACATCTTTACTCCCTTCATAAATGTTTTATACAGAAAGTGACTGGGCTAGATCAGGTCAAATCATGTAGACCCAAAATGCCTCTCACTCTCTCTCTCTCTCTCTCTCTCTCTCTCTCTCTCTCTCTCTCTCTCTCTCTCTCTCTCTCTCTCTCTAAACGTCAGCAACAGAAAGTGTCAGGTCGGATCACGTTTGTTTTGACTTTATTAAATTAAGATGTTTTGGGGAAGGACCAGATCCACAAGAAGTCCTAATTCCCTGAGTCCTTAGTCCCTGGGACCTTCCCTAGGGGTCCTTCCCTGTAGGGACCTTCAACGCCAGACCTTTCCCTGACCTTAAGAACCCTTAACGGTCCCTGAAGATAAAAGGGACAACACGATTCCCGTCTCCCCTTTGTGTTTTGTATAGAATTGTTATGTGGGTTGGGGGCCATTCTGATGGACAACAAGTGTTTTAGTGTGATAGGGATACCCTGGACAGGTGGCAGTCATTGACGTCTTTGTGTTCGGACCTTTTTATTTATTTTTTCCCTTAGGTCTCGTTTCTTCCCTTTTTTTATTTTATTTTATTTTATTTTTTTATTTATTCATTTTTTTATTTTTTATTAATTAATTTATTTATTTTCGTTGTGTGAAACCGCGCCCCCCGTCACTCTCACGAGAGTGAAAGCCTGAAGTGGGCGTCCTACTTGCGGCTTTCTTAAACTACGACGTCACAGGGAACAAGTTTAGCTAAACCCCTTCAAGACCGTGGCTCGCCGGATGGATTATACTGTGGCAAAGATGTAAATTATTTTTATTTATTTATTATTATTATTATTATTATTATTATTATATATATATTATATATATATATATATACATATATATATGTATATATATATATATATGTATATATACATATATATATATATATATATATATATATATATATATAAATATATATATATATATATTTAGGGTGTCGGTCGGGCCTCTGGCTTGAATGCCGTCCTCCTCGGACCCGAACCTGTTCACACACACACAGACTAGCACAGACGCATACACTAACACACACACACACACACACACACACACACACTAGCACACACACACACACACTAGCACACACACACACACACACACACACACACACTAGCACACACACACACACACTAGCACACACACACACACACTAGCACACACACACACACACTAGCACACACACACACTAGCACACACACACACACACACTAGCACACACACACACACACACTAGCACACACACACACACTAGCACACACACACACACACACTAGCACACACACACACACACACACACACACACACACACACACACACGAACATACATTCGTGTAGAGTCTACAAATTAATGTGCGTGTCTACACTGAATTGTAAAGTGACTTTGGAGTATATTTGTAACAATAATAAGTGATAACAATAATAATAATGATGATAATAATGCTACACGAAAATGTGACCAAAGTTTTATGTATATATATTGCATATCATCAATATATTTATTGATTTGTATAGAAAAATATAAATTGCGGGTCTTTACCTCAGCTGATAATTGTAAGAAAAAGTAATTTAGAAATACAATCGACGCCTTCCTGCCAGACAATTCTATTCGTCTATGCGGCGACGCCCCCTTCCTCATGTGGAGCATTGTATGTGGAATTATTCTCCACTTCAGTACGGGACTTAAATCTCGCGGGCAGCAGCCAATGCCAGCCGTATGATGTGTCGTAATAATACTCGCATCATAAAATATAGTCACCGCTTATATCGATCGATCTCTCTTTCACCCGCGAATTTTGAAAACCACAGAGAATGGTATTAAGGGCGCATATGGGAATAAGTAAAAACACAGTGGCGACAACAATAAATATAATCAAGACGCCGATATGGCAGGTTCGCGAATCCACTTGCTCCTCATGACGCCTACGTGTGCGGCACCGTATGGAAGGGGTTAACATTGCATGTTTTTATTCTGGCTATTTTGGATGAATACATTCGGGTACGTAAATTTTATACGAGAATAATCGTTTTTTCATTTGAGCATTGTACATTACTTTTATTTTTTCGTTTCTCTTTAATTTGCTTCATTTTGGTTTACTTATATTTCTTTTTTATTTATTCGTTTATTTATGCATTATTATTATTATATTTTATTTATTTTATTCTTATATATTTTATTAATATATTTATTTATTTGTGAGGGGAATTTGTGTCGCCTATCTTTCGCTAGCGCTTCTCTTCAGGACAATATTTCTCTCTCCCTCTCACTCTCTCACTTTATCTCTCCCTTTCTCTTCCCCTCTCTCCCCCTCAGTCTCTCTGTTTTTTCTGCCGTGTAATCGCACCCTCTTTTGTAGGCAGCTCCTTTGATGCAAGCAGCGTCCTTCTGACTCCTTCACCCAAGTGACTGAAGTGACCTTTTTCAGGACGTCTTTTCCCTGTCGACTTATTATTGTCCTTTCTCTCTCTCTCTCTCTCCGTTTTCTCCATGCACCTAGTTTTTCCCTCTCCCTCTTCTCCCTCACTTCGATTCGTCCTCGAAGCTCCCTCTCGCGATGACACGAGACACCTCTTGTCGTCGAAGTAACGTTAAGAGCCTCGTGGTGTGGTTTCTTCAAGGTATATAATCCCTTGAGGGAACAACAGACCCATCCAACGAAGGGGACACGGAGGACGGGAAAGCTCCGTTTTCTTTGGTAGTGTTGTGTGTCCGTTCTCTGTGTTGCTCGTCCGATAGGTATGTACCCCTGACTATAATATTTCTTCTGATTATTGTTTTATTTTATTTTTTTTTCATTTTATACTAATGCATTTTATTGTTATTATTATTATTATGTTTATCACATAATTATTTTCTTGTAACATTAAGAGTAATATTGGTCTGTTTGGAGAACAAATGTTTTTTTTTTTTTTTTTTTAACTTTTGTGATTTAAAAATCGGAGACTGAAAATTTTGGCTGGCTTGTGACAGACGACTTTAGTCTGTTGTGTTGTGCCACATTAACAAGGAAATAATGTAACCCATTTAGTTTAGCCTCAGTGTTAATTCAAGTGTTAATCTGGTAAAGTTTAGACGTTGTTATTCAACTTGCACGAAAGTCGTTAATTTAAAATTGATGTATTAGACGTATCTTTCACTTGCGCTCTCTCTCTCTCTATCCTTCTGACCCCGCTCCATATCGCCCATATTTTTTTATGATTACAGACAGATCTCAACTAAAGAAGAAAAAGTATCGCTTATATTTTTCTATCCTCTTAATCTCCTGACCTCTTTAACCTCTCTTTTACCACATTTGTGGCTCTTCCGTGTGATATTGTCCCCAAAAATAGGAGTGCATGTGGCTGACAATATAGCCCCCCTTGTCTCTCTCTCTCTCTCTCTCTCTCTCTCTCTCTCTCTCTCTCTCTCTCTCTCTCGTGTGTGCATGACCACTGCATGGCGATTGGCTCTCCGTGAGGCAGTCTGGTCAGTGTGACTGACGTCACGAGAGCTGAAATTAAAAAAGCAATTTGAGGAATCTCATTAACTTCTTCAGCACGGACTATGACACCCTCGAGAAAAAAAATTAGATAAATTAGTGTGGTGACAGCCAGAATAAAATCAACTAAGCATGTGACTGCAATTTGTTTATTTATTTAATATTATTATTATTATCATTATTCATTTATTTGTTTTCTTATTTTATTTATTGTTTTTCATTTACTTATTTTTGTTTATTTATTTATCTATTTTTTTTTTGGGGGGGGGCAAAAACTCCCTCAGGGATTCTGATTGGTGATCAACGAAGCGAAGAGGGCTGTGATTGGTGCCCAGTTCCTCATGGGGCGTGACTTGCTTCATCAAGTTAATTTGGACGGTGGGTCAAATGTCTGTGTGATGTGATAAACGGTAGCGTGATGCAAGATCAACATGGCGCAGTGATTGGTAGTGTAATCGGCACGCACGGTTGAATCGTTATATTTTAGTAATATTATCAATATCATAATAATTATTAATGATTTATATTTTTACTGGTAATGTTATCAATATATATATGTGTGTATGTATGTGTATATATATCCTCAGTTACAAGTATCGGACTGTATTGATGGAGTTCAGCACGTTGAGATAATGCTTCTCATTATGTTTATTAATTTTGTTGGTTATTTTTATGACGAACATCAAGCAATGTTATCTGCGGGATGGAACTGGTGGTGAGAGGGAGGAAGGGAGGGAGGGTGAGGAGGCACCTTGGCCCAGGTTCTTAGCTTGTACTTGATTACTTGACGCTAAGGTGTACGTGTGTTTGTGCGTGTGTGTGTGGTCTTTGCCATAGAGTAAGTATACACTTTATTCATTAATTTATTTGTTCTTTTTATTTTTATTCGTGTTTTTTATTCATTTTAATCTAAATGTTTTTGTTTAGTTGTTTCCTGTTGTAATTTATGTTATTTCAATATATATATATATATATATATATATATATATATATATATTTTTTTTTTTTTTTTTTTTTTTTTTTTTTTTTTTTGCTCAAGGGGTCGATATGACGTCATGTCGCTCGAACCCACATCCTCGTAGAATTTTCTTTTTCCAACTCATTATTTTACGTCTCTCTCTCTCTCTCTCTCTCTCTCTCTCTCTCTCTCTCTCTCTCGTTATCTGTGCTTCTTAACCGACTTTTATTTCTCCTTTCCTAGATACATCCTGTCATTTACCCTAAATCCTAACGTTCGACTTCAAATGTCAGTGATAATTATCACCCAAACGGTGTGTGCGTGCGTGTGTGCGTGTGTTTGGTGATTTTAATAAGATATTCGTGTTCGATGCTGTCTGTGATGTCTGTGCGTGACTGCGTGCGAAGCTGGAATCAGCGCAGTTTCGCGTGCTCTGTTGGGCAGACACAGACAGACAGACACACAGACAGACGAGTCAGACGAACCGACCTCCCCAGGACTCGTGCAAGTCTAAACGTGTTCACACGCAACTTTCTCCCTCCCCACTTTCCTCCCTCTTCCTCCCTCTTCCCCAACCCTACCCTACCCCATCCTCCCCCTTTCCTACCCTTTCCTCCCCTTTCTCCCCTTTCCTTCCTCTTCCCTCCCTCTTTCTCCCTCTTCCCCCCTCTATCTCCCTCTTCCCTCCCCTTCCTCCCCTTTTCTTTCCATTTCTTCCCTTTTCCCCCTTCTCCCCTTCCTTCCTCCTTCCCTCCTTCCCTCCCATTTCTCTTCCCCTTCTTTGCCCTTACCTCCCCCTTCCCTCCCATCCGCCATATTTTTCTTCTCTTCTTCAGTCTCATTCTTCATCCCTGTTATTTATTTCTTCTTCCTCTGCCTCCTCCTCTTCCTCAAGGTCCTGCCTCTGGTTTCCCTCCTGTCCTCTCTCCCTCCCCTCCCCTACCCTTCCCTCCTCTCTTCTGTTCTCTTCCTACCCTTTCCTTCCCTTCCCTCCTTTCTTGTCTCTCTCCATGCCTTCCTCTTCTTTACCCTCCTCCCCTCCCCCTCCTCCCTCCCTTCCCTCCCATCACAATCCTTCCCCTCTCTTCCTTTTCCTTCCTCTATCTTCCCCTCGTTTTCCCCTCTTTCCCTCTTTGCTTTCCCCTCCTTTCCTCTGATCTCCCTTCCCTTCCCTTCCCCTCCCTTGCCCTTCCTTTGCCCTTCCTTCTCTTCTTCCTCTTCCGTCCCTAGACACTGGGGGAGGAGTGGGGGTGAGGGGGTTTCTTTGGGCGGATCAAGTTACAGTGGGGAGAAGGGCGATTCGTCCCCCCACCCCCACCTCCCATGGACTGGGGGCTTAAGAACCCCGTTGCAGGCTCCCCCCCCTCTCTCTCTCTCTCTCTCTCTCTCTCTCTCTATATATATATATATATATATATATATATATATACACCAAGGGAGTGTCATGGGAGGTGAATAAAATCGCCTGGCGACAGCTGGAATAACGAGGAAAGAACCGTCCGGTACGAAACGGGCTGGAGGGGGGGGGGAAGGGGAGCAGTGGGTGTTGGAGAGTGAGGGAGAGACGGATGTGTGTGTGTGTGTGTATGTGTTGCAGACTTCCAACGAGCCTTTGATGAGCGAGAACCCCAATTTCTTCTTTGTATTTCCTGTTCTTGCTTATGGAGGTCTTCGCTTTGACTCTCTCTCTCTCTCTCTCTCTCTCTCTCTCTCTCTCTCTCTCCTAATGCCACATATACGCAAGTTCTTCTCATTTTTCTTTTGTTTCTTGTCTCCTTCTTTCTCTTGTCAGTTTATCTCCTCTTTTTCTTCCTCGTCATCTTTCCTCGTCATAATTTTTGTCATCATCATCATCTTCGTCGTCCAATCTCGTTTTATTGTCGCTTTTATTCATATTCGTGGCTCAAAATAAAATCTGGAGCGAATGAGCAGATCTTCTTCCGAGTCTTTTGACCTTTGTGTAGATAGAAGCGCTGGTGAAGTTTGGGTTACATTACCTGCCTGCCAACCTTATGCCTGGAACATGACTTTTCTTCATATCCTATCTCCCCTCCTTCCTTCCTTCTTTATCTTCTCTCCTTTCTCTCTCTCTCTCTCTCTCTCTCTCTCTCTCTAGTTCCTTCTTTCCTCTTTTCCTCCTTTCCTCTCTCTTCTTCCTTTTTCGCTCTCTCTCTTCTCTTCCCCCTTCGATCTGTCTTCTCCCTCCGTGTTGTCTTTGCTCCTTCTCTCCCCCTTTCTCTCCGTCTCTCTCTCCCTCTCCCTCCCTCTTCTCTCCCCTCTCTCTCTCTCTCTCTCCCTCTCTCTCTCTCTCTCTCTCTCTCTCTTTCTCTCTCTCCTCCCCCTTTCTCTCTTCTCCCTCTCCCTCCTATTTTCTCTTCTGTCCCCTCCCTTCTCCCTCTTTATGCCTCCACCCACTTCTTCCTCCCCACTCTCCCCCCCCCCACCCTTCTCCTCACTCTCCCTCCTCCTTCCATATACTTCCATTTCTTCCTCACAGATTCTTTCCTCTATGTGTTCCCTGGACAGAGAGTGAGTGAAAGAGAGAGAGAGAGAGGGTGGGGGGGAGAGATGTAAGAAGAGAGAGAAAGGGGGGAAGGGAGGCAAGAAGAGAGAGAGAGGTTTAGGCTTACGGGTCTTTGGGTTTCAGAGGGGGAATCCCCCCAAGGTGGATTCGCTCCCCTACCTATTCCTCATTCTCTCTCTCTCTCTCTCCCTCTCTCTCTCTCCCTCTCTCTCTCTCTCTCCCTCTCCCTCTCGCCTTAGATCTTTCTCCTTTTTTTCATCCTCTTCCTCATTCTCGTGTATCCTCTCTATTTTCCTCCTCTCCCCCGTTCCCTTCCTCCTTCTCTTCCTCTTATTCTTCGTCCCCTCTCAGTCTTCGTATTTCTCCTCATTCTCCTTGTACGAGGCTGGTAGATAAAGGTAGACAAGTAAGGTAGATAGAGGGTAAGGTCGCGAGAATTAATTTAATGTTATGTGTTGGATGTTTGGTAAACAATAGCCGCGAAGGAATTGCATAATCTCGCCCCTCGTCTAAAGTTTATAAACAACCGCTGGGGACCAGATTTTAATGTTGATGTAACAATATGTAAACTAAGCAGTTCATGCAACAGTATCGTGATTGGTTGAGTAAGCAGTATTGCTTAAGACGTTGTAACAGTCTTTCTGATTGGAGAAAGGTTGGAAGAGGGAAAAAATGATTGGTTCACGGGAGTAAAGCCACGCCCTTAGGGGAGGCGCTTAGATGTAACAGTAAAGATCATTGGACTAAGAAAGTGTAATATTATTCGGGAAGAAAAGAAGAACAATTTTACCTCCGTTTAATTCACCCCATAAAGAAACATTACTTACTTCCTACAGAAAGATATAGTAAATGACATTCTTAACTAAGACAGTGATGAAGAGAAAGTCGAAAGTGAAAGAAGAAATACAAAACCATAGAAGGGAACAGTAACAAAAAATGTAAACCGCTCCTTCCTCTTCCTTTTATCCCTTTGGTGCTTCGTCTAAGCTGCTTCCCGATATTTCGCTACAGCGGGTTTAGCAAGAGAGGGAGGGCGTCGGCACTTTGTTGGTATCTTGAACCTTAGGTATATTGGCCTGTGTGTGTGTGTGTGTGTGTGTACGAGTACCTAGTTTAGTTTTGATCATAGATAGTGTCAGTTTTTCTTGAAATTCTTTTATATAACTTAATTTTCCTTCCGTGCGCATGGAGTATATATATATATATATTTCCACTTCACATTTCAGAAAAATCTCCTCAAAGATTTCCGTAAATCGTAATGTGCGTATATTGCGTGTGCTCTCATCTTTTTTTTTAGAGAAAACCTGCTTTGCATTCAATTCACTCTCACTCCCCACTATCAACACATCAAGATGACTATATTCGTCTTCATCATTGTGTTATGTAGACGACCGAATCCGTTAACATTTCATTGGTGAGATGATGACGTCATGTCGACACGCGAAAGGTCGAGCCTCTCACCATCCGGCCAACCGTCCTTCAGTCTAATATTTTTCGCTGTCATTATTTTGTTTGCACATAGTTGTCCGTTAAGTCGTTGACGACGACAATGGGTCGCCGTCGCCTCCATTGGCATCCGTCGATGGATCAGAAGGCTTGAATATAGTGATTTAAATATATTATTACAACATTTGCTCAAGATTGAATAACTTAGTGGAATAATTTTGTATTTTTATCCTGACTGACTCTAGGGCGTTCTAATTAGTCTATAGGAAGTCAATGAATACATTTTTACAGTATATAAAGCATGTCAATGTGGGTCAAATTAATTTTAGAGTGACTTTTGTTAAAGTCTGTCCTTTTGTATGCTCGTTCTCTGTAAAGACATTTTATACCTTCATCATGGTAACGCAACCCAAATTTTGGTGACGAATGCCAGAAGACTTGATTCATTTGGGATTTAAGTAACGAGCCTTCTTGTATATATATGTGTGTGTGTGTGGATAAATTAACCATGACGTCACTATATTGAAGGAGTAAATGAGTAGAGTTGTGAAGATTATTCAAACGAATAATATGACTGTAAATTCGCTGACCAATGAGGTATAGATAGTTACATTGTTGCCACGTTTATTCGTGGTGCGCATTTAGTCTTCCATCATCGGCTTTCTTATTCATGTAATGAAACAGTCCCTACCATACTTGTAAAGTAATAATGATGGCTATAATGATGATAATGATCATAATGTTGATAATAAAAAGTAATGGTAGTCTTGTTAATAGTAAATTATATATATATATATATATATATATATATATATATATATATATATATATATATATATATATATATATAATATCAATGATGATAAGAAGCGAGGCAGAGTCGCTACGCATTTGTTTCCCAAAGCGACATGACGTAATGTCGCTCGTGATTTGGCACCGTGGCAGAACAGAACAGGAAGGATTAAGACGCATGTTCTGCCATACGTATGTGCACCGTTCCTCGTGTTCTGCGTAAACATAATCTATAATAAAAAATTAATGTTTTTAATCATACATTGGATTTCGCTATACGAATATACCAAGTTTTATCGAATATTTTGTATGCCTTTCATTACAAGGGATATACCGGCGTATTGAATAATTATTTAGTTTGTAATTTTTTTCTGATATAAAGACATTATTTTATTCAGATTAACCATTTCACTGTTTTTGAGGACGCGCGCGCGCACACACACACACACACACACACACACACACACACACACACACACACACACACACACACACACACACACACACAAGCACGCTAACACTGTAAATATATTAACCTATTACATTAGTATCCAAGGGATTATACGCACACGCGCACACAAAAGGGCACAAGAGTTATTTATTGTAATGAACTGCGCTGGATTAGAGCGGTCGGCCGCATCGCAATATTCAAATTAGAATATGGATGAAGACATTATGCAAAAGAGCTTGCCAATCAATAAATAAATAAGTGATTGGGAAAATGTTCCTACGTCTTCCTCCTCCTCCTCCTCCATGTTCTTCTTCCTCTTCGCTCTACCTCGCCCTTTGGCCGGCTTGACCGCTTCTCTTCTGTTGACGTGTCCATACCACCTGACACAATCCCTCTGCTGATCTTGTCTGGCTGCATACTTCACACACACACGCACGCACACACACACACACACACACACACACACACACACACACACACATCCTCACATCCTCCCCCAATTTACCGTAATAATCTTGTTTGTTACTATAATCATTCACCCCACAAACACAAAACAACCCCTTATAGGCTGTTGTAGGACATTTTCCCATACGATGTCGCTGTCCACAGCTTGGTTCCATACGAGAGTTTATCTCCTAGTTATTCCCATCATATCTAGTAAATATATACATAATGTGTGTGTGTGTACTGAAAATAAATATATTATGATTGCTTTTCATTATGCTTTTAACTTTTCTTGATTTCAGTATTGTGTATATATATATATATATATATATATATATATATATATGTGTGTGTGTGTGTGTGTCTTTGTGTGTGTTGTGCAAACACATGTCCTTTCAAATGGACATATACACAAAGGCGAGCTCAGGCCAATAGAAACCGACCGACAGTGATTGCCTGGCCGGCGTAAGATAACACGCACCTCAGACGTGGATGAAATCACACACACACACACACACACACACACACACACACACACACACACACACACACACACACACACACACACAAGAATACAAAGAGCAACAACAAAACTGGCACCAACTCTTTCCAAAATGACATATGAACAAAGACTATCCAAACTAGAATTACCAACTCTGGAACAAAGAAGGGAAAGAGGAGACTTACTATCTATAGAATTATGAAGGGAATGGAAATCTTAGATAAGAATGACTTATCGAAATGGGACAATGGAAAACAAGAGGACACGAAAAGAAACTAAAAAAAGATAATTACAGAAGAGATCTGAAAAAAATAGCTTCCCACACAGAGTGATAGATCCTTTGAACAAATTGGACAAAGAAACTGTGTGCAAACACTATTCAAGATTTTTAGAAAAAACTTGATGCTGAGAGATACAAAGACGGGTCTCCACGAGCATAGCTCCCTTCCCGTATAATACAACTAGGTAAATACACACGCACGCAGGCACGCACACACAAGAAATATTGTATAAAGAAAAATATTGAAAGTGGGTGGGGAGGAAGAGAAGGCGGATATTTTGTAGTTGGTAATTAAGGACATTTTGGTCTTTTTTGTGCACCGTTAATAAGGATAGTTTGACCTGTTTTTGTGGTTCGACATTGAGGAAGATTTGTTATCTTTTGCGCTTTGTAATTAAGGATATTTTGTCCTATTTTGTGTGGTTATGGATCAAATGAGGTCCTTTTTACGTGTTGCCTTTTTCACGTTATTAGCGGCAAATTTAGGTCAACTGAAAGAAATTTGATCACAATAGTGTGTGTTTTTTTTTTTTTTTTTCAAATAATTTATGCAGTTCCAAACTTAGTTACATATTGGCATCCATACACGATTCAATAATTGCTGATGACGTTATTTAAAAAAAAGCTTGTCACTTGATTTTAGTATACTACGATATTACTCTTTAATGTCACGACAAATGTTGAAGTCATAATTAATACTAAAGTGATAATGAAGATAAGGACTTCACCATTTGTCGGATAGATGCAATTTGAAGGTGATCTCAGCGTCATCTTTGAATGAAAATACTTTTATTATTCTGTTAGTTTATTTTACAGTTTTATTGTTTATATTAAGGCGATTCGAAAAGAAACAGCCATTTTATTGACTCTATGTATGATGAGTCTAAGGTTTGACCTCGAGACAAACAATGATGATCAAGCCGATGACGTCATGTCGACGATAGATGACAGCGCGGGAAAAGACGCAGACAGACACGAACCAAAATGGCGTTGTCCCCTCATGCAATGGTTCCTCTCATCCTCTCTCCTCTCATAATGCACCTCAACCTTTGAATGCAAACTGGGAAGAAGAATATGCCTAATAGCTTGCGTGTTAGGTCATGTCTACGCTTGTACTTGAACCGTCATCACGCGTAGGTCGA
>NC_134792.1:54477161-54489661 GCF_046742065.1 Oratosquilla oratoria | reverse complement strand
TAGCTGCCTGCCGTAACTCGCCCGTAAGAAGGGAACTACCACATCTGGGTTCATGTTAATTTTACCATCCTTATGAAGTTCACACAAGTTCCTATAAAGTAATTCTAGTTCAGCGGTTTTGTCAGTTTTCCTAAACTTAGGCATGTAGTTGCATTTTAATCCCAAGTTAAGGAATTCTGTGGCGTTGATGTACATTGAGAGGCTATGCTGTAAAGCCCTCTCTATCTGGTCTCTTAGATCAGAAGCGATATCACAATTACGGAATTCTTCCAAGGTCTCGTCTAATTCCGTATTAAGACTCTTGATTAGTTTTTGCTTTTGCTCTACTTGCTAACAACAGTCTCTGTCAGAAGTCGAGCGTAATCTGTTTCTGCTGCACTGCTTTGTCATGAAGGCGTATATATGTGAATTTAGGGAGCAGGTTTTCTTGGATACATTTTCTATTAAATAATACAGCATACTCAGCACTGGAAATCTTCCTTAAACTTTCTGTCCTCGCTATTTTCCTTTCTGTGTGAGGAAGGGAGAACACAATATCACCAAATGAAGCCATAGTGATTTTGGAAATAAAAACAAATGCATTACTTACAACGTTACGCCTATGCTTTAGGCATCTTTTGGTAATTTTATTTTGAATCTACAAATCATGATCATAGATCGGATAGTCAAAAGGAATTCCTTAACTTGGGATTAAAATGCAACTACATGCCTAAGTTTAGGAAAACTGAACTGACAAAACCGCTGAACTAGAATAACTTTATAGGAACTTGTGAACTTCATAAGGATGGTAAAATTAACATGAACCCAGATGTGAAGGAACAACTGCAGGCCGAAAGCACCAGACATAGAGGTGTTGGAGGTAGTTCCCTTCTTACGGCCGAGTTACGGGAGGCAGCTTAAGAACTTCGTGAGAACAAGGATATAGTGATACGTAGAGCGGATAAATCGGACCTATTCGTTATTCTCAACCGCTCGGACTAATTCGACAAAGTTGACAGTTTATTGCAGGATTCGTCCAAATTCTTACAAATCAGAAGGAACCCTGTAGATAGAATTCGGAAAAAGTAACTGACTTAATATATATATATATATTTATATATATATATATATATATATATATATGCATATATATACATACATATATATATATGTGTGTGTGTGTGTGTGTGTATATATATATATATATATATATATGCAGTTGATATAAAGACCTTGAGAAGAATGAAAAGTAAAAACAGATGGTAGGCTTTTTGCAAAATAAAGTCTGGACAATACGCATGAAGCCAAGAATGGAAGATTGATTTCGTTACAAAAATATGTTAAGTACAGGAAATGAGCAGCAGCTACGAAGGACCACCTTTAAATCATTCTGTGTGAAACTAATTCATTACAGAAGCAATAAAGGAGAAAGATTAGGGAATATTGATAAAAGACAACCTGTCAACTGACAGGTTGTGGGAGAGACGTGCTGATTGCTGCAGAAGAGATAAAAGAAAATCATCAAAAACCCTGCTTCGTCCAAGACTAGAATATGCGTCGGTGGTATGGTCCCCCACACAGAGTGAAGGATAAAAGCAAGATCGAGGCAATAGAAAGGACAACAACAAAACTGGTCCCCAGCCTGGCAGATAAACCATATGAGGAGAGACTAAAAGCAGTGGGTCTGTCAACATTGAAAGATGGAAGAGGAAGAAGTGATATCATTACTGTATTTAGGTTCCTAAAGGAGATAGACAACACTGTAAATATTTCTTGATTGAGGCTGGGAGGGCTTTAATACATCATGAGAAATTAAGACTGCACGGGTAAAGGGTGTCAACAAAATACGGTTTTCGATATATATGCATAGATACTTGGAATAGCTTAGAAGGTGATATAGACCCAGATGGGACTTCATAGGGATTCAAATCTACATATAATTGGAACTTAGGATATGGAGCAAGTTTGAACTGTACATGAATTTTAGGCTAGGTATGATAGATTGGAGAATAGGAGACGGGACTCCACGAGTGTTGCTTCTTTCCTGTATATTAGAATTAGATAAATTAGGTAAATGTATGTATGAATTATGTATTAATTGCTAGCTAATTTTTAGAGCGACATCTTTGTCTCCACGAAAAGAGTATTGTCGTTTGACGTTTTTAATTTCCGTCGTTTGCAGTTATCGTTTTATCATTTCAAATATCTTTTCGCGGTATAGAGGTGCTAAACACACAGTAGAGGCTTGTAATATTTTGAGAGATTCTTGTCTAATCTATTGTCTGTAGGTAGTTTGATAATTGAAAATCTGTGAATACTACCTCGTACCTCGACTATTGTAGTGTTCTTAAGTTCAGGTAGTCTTTTTTGAGAACTAGAAATGAGTCTGCAAGTTTGATGAGTTGATGTCTTGGTATTTGTGTCCATCTGTTTAATGCAGTATAATTGTTGTGGCAGAGACAGATAAATAGAGAATACGAAGCTCCTCTTTAATATATCTCGTCTATTCTAACCCAATCCTCATCATTGTGTTTATTCAAACGATATTTTTGCATTCTTGGACACCATCAAATAAGGACCCCCCCATCTCACATATCTTTTGTATGGTTCTTGCAATCACCGTTGAGGTGGAGGGAGAGCGGATGGGGGTGGGACTGGCAGGCGAGGCGGGCCATTGGGAGCTGGCGAGCGTGGTCCCGGGGCTATGCCCCGCCCAGGCGGCGCGCTGGCCCGCCCGGACCGTGAAAGGAGGAGACGGTGGGTGGGTCGTGAGTGATTGAGTGTCTCCCATCTAGTTATTGCCTTTAAGGAGCTATGGTGATGGGGGTGGTAGGTGCCTTGGAGGAGGAGGTCATCATCCTGATGGAGGAGTTAACGGAGAAGGGTGATTGGGAAAGGAAGGGTTCCCAGAAAGCAAACGCCGGAGAAGTCCGGTCTTGGAATTTGGCGGGTCGCTCGCGGTGGGACCATCGGGAACCGCGTCGATGTGGCGCAAAGTCTCCGAGAACATCGAAGCGGGATTCTTTAGTGGTGGTGGCGGCGGCGGCGGAGGCGTCGGTGAAGACGACGAAGACGACGGAGGGCGTTGGGTCATGACATCCATAGTTCCAGGTCAATCCTCCTCACCATCATCTTACTCAGCTGGCTCGAATTCCACCACGTCGTCATCGTCATTCTCATCGTATAGGAGGAGTGGACGGAGCAGTAAGGAGTGGAGACCACATACAGCCTCCTCGCGTTGGATGGTTGACAAGCTTCTGGCTCAACGCAGATATAAAGTACGAGACTGTCTGCTCATCATTGGAGAACCTGGGCCTTGGACCTCAAACGCTGCCTGCCTGCCTGCCTGCCTGCTTGCTTGCATGATTGCATACGTACATCCTTGCTTGCTTGCTTGCTTTGCCCGCTTCTTTGCTTCTTAACAATTCTTAGGGATGTTGTGAGTTTGTGCGGAACTTCGAACAAGCTAGAAAGGACTTGTGTGTGTGTGTGTGTGTGTGTGTGTGTGTGTGTGTGTGTGTGCGCGTGTGCGTTTATGTCTGAATTCCCCCTACGCACGGACTTAGAGAATGCAGTGTCGTTGCAGTGTAAGGCGTGCTTATCCGAGAAAGCTTCTGTGCCGATCGTTTCCTCAAAGATTACTCATCCCATGGCGAAGTGATCATTGACTTCTCCAGTTAGTTAACCGTGATTTAGTGACTCTTTACTGTGTTCGAATCCTGTAACTCTAGTTCCCGTGTGCCATGGGGTCCCCCCCCCTTCCTCCCCTTTCCCTTCCCCCCCTTCCCTTCCCCCCCGATTCCCTTCTCGAATTCTCTTTCATTTGTTGAACTCGTCTCCCCTGCCTACGACTGAGGTTGTGTTGATAGCCAACAAGATCTCTTGTGTTTTGTTATTGCCATCAGTTGCCATTATTATTATTATTACTTTTTTATTATTATTGTTATTATTACACATTTTTTATATCACTTATCATCGTTATTATCACTTATATGTTCATTATCTTTGCTGTTATTAGTAGTACTGTTCTTGTATAATTATCTCTTTTTTTATCACTTGATACTTTATCACGTAGTACTATCATTATTACCGTTATTGTACTACCTTTACCACTTTTTAATCTTCATTTATCACTAACACCACTTTATTCTCTATATTTACCACTTATTATTATTGTTTATTTTGTATATTTTTATTTAGCTATCATTTATTATCCTTTTTCATTAACATTTATTACTCGTTGTTATGGCTGTTATTGTTATTACTATTGTTGTGATGTTATTGTCGGTGTTGCTATTGGTGTTGTGATTGCTTTCATATTCGTGAAACCGTTAAGGAGTGCGTCTTAACGGTTAATTAACGAGTCGTCAGTTGTCATTCAAATTCAAATTTCAAATTGTGCCAACACTCCTTAACGGGTAAATGTTTTATTATCTCTTTATCTTTTTATCCAGCATGGTTCAGTAACAGTTCAATTGTTTGTGTCTTTAATGTTTTCGCTTTTGGGGTGAATATATTTGAGTAAGAAGAAAATGGGAAGCTTTGGTAGTGCGTCATACATGTCAAAGAAAATGGGAACAACTATGAAAGAAATTTTCAGTTAAACGAAAAATTGCTGACCCACAAATTTGACCCACGTGATAAGAAAAAGAATTATGATAATAAGACTTTGCAAACATTTGGTTTTGTTGAGAGAAAATATAATTTCAAGACTGCTGTATTGCTTATTCGACAATGCAGTGAAATCCCGTTATGTGAAATTTGTTTCACAACTGTTTCACCATAATGGCATATCCCACATTGTTTATTTCTAAAGGGCGGAAAAATTATTTTATTATTATTTCATATACAAAGGAATAATGTTTGTGTCCTGTTGGAACAGGTCACTGCATTTCCTCATCTCTATCATATTTACACACACACACACACACACACACACACACACACACACACACACACACACATATTTGTACGAGTATGTATGTATATTCTGTCAGAGAGTAATTCTGGCTTTTCATCATAGCCGTTGACCGCTGTCCTCACACACACACACACACACACACACACACACACACACACACACACACACACAGACAGACACGTGCGAACCATCTGTCAAAATTCGAATTAAATTTCTTATCTTTAGTTGGGTGTTTGACAGCTGGTTTTAAGTTCCTCTGGCACACTGGCATTCTTTGTTGGCATATTTTGTCTATTGCCAGGCAATCTCCACCCCTCTCTCGAATAGAATAATTCCAGAATAAAATACCATAAGTATGCCGCTGTTCAAAGGGAGCCTCTAGGCTGGACTTAGGAAGGATCTACGTGCGTGCGTGCGTGCGAACGAGTGAATACGCTACTGAGAGCCATGTCGAGGAAGTGGGATCAAATGCGTGTCTTCGTCGTCGTCGTCGTCGTCGTTGTTGTCGTCGCCAAGGGCCACAGAGTCATTTTAAGGCCCCAGAGTAAAGATGGCCCCCGAACGCAATTTTGGGGCCCCATTTGCGTATTCTTAGACGCCCCAAAACACGAACGAGTGCACTAGAAAGGGAAGGACGAATTGTCCGTTTGGTAGCAATTGGTGTGAGTGGTTTGAAAGACGTGGCGTTCCGTGCCCTGGGTTTTGTATTGTGAGGGATGGCGTGTGGTGGGATCAAACTATAGGGTACACAGTGAGTTGACTGTGAGGTAAGCTCTCCGTTTTTATTACGCGATTGGTGCCTGCCATGTTCTTTGGGAGTCCTAACATGTAGCGTAAGTCTTCATATGTACCTTAGGATATATGCGTAATGTCTGTGGATGTGTGTGTGTATATATATATATATATATATATATATATATATATATATATATATATATATATATATATATATATATATATATATATATATATATATATATATATATATATGTTACAGTAAGAACACGTACCTAGGGATTACGCGTAATCCCTGAATGTTTATTCAGTGAATACGCGTAATCCCCGTTTCACTAACCTAACCTAACCTGACCTAACCGAACCTAACCTAAACTAACCTAACCTAAGGTTAGGTTAGGTTAGTGAAACAGGGATTACGCGTATTCACCGAATAAACGGTTAGTGAAACGGAGATTACGCGTATTCACTGAATAAACATTCAGGGATTACGCGTAATCCCTAGATACGTGTTCTTACTGTAACATATATATATATTACATATACACATGCATGCTCACACGAGATAGTATCGAAAATGTTTTGTGACTAAAAGGTGTTGTCTCATTTTAAAATTCAGTAAGGTATCGCTCTTTCATTGTCAAAGTCAACGTATTTTATTCTGCGAAAGGCTGGATTTTTTCTCTTGCCACACCACCCCCCATGACCCGAACCGTATTTTGGTCACTCTTGACCCAGTTCCGTCCAGAGGCTGATATTTGACTTAATGGAATCGCTCCGTATTTCCAGACATCAGAGTCTTTGGTTGGAATCGCCGTATTGAAGTTCGACGCGTTGTGTGACGTCATGTCGACTCTCGCGGAGAAATGGGGAGGACGACAGCAAGGATCATTTTTGCCCTCGTAGGGCTTTGTAATGACCCTTATTAACCTTTGTTGTCACCGACAAAGGTAGCTAGCGGATCTTGCAAAGCAAGTTTTAGAGTAATACATAAACAGTTTGAATTGACAAAGCAGATTTTGTTCTTTACAAAGCATTTGTTATTAATAGAAGGTAATTTTGTGTTATTTACAAGATTTTAGTGATCTATTGTGTGATAATAATAATTCTCGGCGATAGAATAGGCGTGGTGAGAGGACATTTTGGTTTTATAATATTTCATTGGATCGGTATACATATCTGTAAATAAATAGTTTAGTATAGGAACTCTACGGTGCGTGCGCAAAGGTTTACAAATTGAAAACTGAAAAGTCACGCCTACATTTTATTTAATTTGTCTTCGAAGACTTGAGGCGGGCGTTATGACGTCATGATATTAGGAATGTCCAGGACCAGCCCCCTCTTTCATAGGTCCCTCCCACTTCCTTGGGCATGCGCAGTGGGCTTCAAGGAGAAGTTTGCATGGTAAATTCATATTATATATATATATATATACATATATATACATGATTTTACTATGGCCAGATTATTATTCTCAGGACATTAGTGTTGTTGTATATACACTCTAAATTATTAAAAGACTTGTGATGAATATCTGTGAAGCGAGATATCCACTTGAATCCAAAGAACGTCTTTGGAACACCAAATTTTATCGAAAATAATATCAGGATGAAGTTCACGACTAAGATGAAATTTGCCAAGAGATGAATGAAAGACTTGGTGTTTCCGTCAACGGTAATGCTGTCTTGTGGGTTCGAATCCCGCATTCTCCAATTGCCAGGAAGGAGTGTTACTTTCCTCACCAGATTTATTGTTTTATACAAAGTGACCGTTTGCCTGTAGAAACTTTAGCGAACTCCCGAACTTGACCCTCGATAAATCATAACCGAATAAATATATTTTAAGTGTTGTAGCATTTATACAGTTTTGCGAAAAAAAGAAAGATATTCGACAATGAAGTATTAATTTGCATCTAGCGGGTCAGGTATTATTGTCCACCATAATACACTTGGACAAATTATTTGTTTATTTTTAGCAACCTGTTTTACAGTCTGTTGATATATCTTTATTATACAGAATATTAACATTGCTCCAATAACTACGGTCATCTACACTGATGAAAAAAAAAACAAAGTATATGAAAAAAGACAAAGAACAACGAAATAGTCACATAACAACACAACTTTGATAAAAAAACAAATGGTTTTGGTCAGGTGAGACTTGGCCGATTTGGCCTACTGAAGATTTTCCCAAGATAAATTGATATTTCGATAACTCCTCCACCCCCCTTGCCTTTAAGTCAAAGACAAACGATTTTATTCATCTGAAGGCGTTATCACACTGGGCTATTTTACCTCCGACTTTTGGAGTGAGTTGGTTTGTTATCCTCAGCTTTCGAGAAGGAATCTGATGAGCTGATGAGGAAAATAATTTTCCTCCAGCATATCAATTGCTGAAGAAAAAAATGCCATCGTGATTTGACGGCGGAAAATGTGATGGAGGTTGACGGTACCTCCGATGAATCGGAGGTTAGAGGAAAAACATCCCAGTGTGATAGCCCTTTGAGACGCGGTCTCCGGTCTGAAGAAGGCCTCCCATCGATCGTGACCCTCTTCGCACCGTGCACGTACACCTAATGCGGAACAAATACCCCCCCAACGAAGCGAAGGGAGGTAATACACGTTTCTGAATACCCTGGCCGGGGGGTATTAGCCTACCCTACCGCTTTGCAGTCTTGCCTTGAGAAGGTATTGAGCGTTCAACCTCTTTCCTGCCTGTTTCTGCTGCTGCAGTAGTAGCAGCAGAGGCAGCAGTTACTCAGCAGGTGGAAGGGGTTCTTCAGAGTGCGTAGGTCGGGAATGAACGCGTTTTTTTTCCACCATTAAGAGGGTAACCTTTACGTGATGGTTTCGTCGTAGTCCAAAGTAATTCTCATTCGTGTGTGTCTGTGTCTGTGCATCTATGCCTTGGTATCTTAGTGCATGTGTAAGTAATCACCTGCTTTAACGATTTTCACGGGTGCATTTCTGCGTGTATGCCACTGTGTATACCCAAGAATGTAAGCGTGTGTATTTGTGTGTATGTGTTCTTGCGTGTGTGCGTGCGTGACCGTGACTTATTTTATTACGTGTAAGGTGAGTTGTGTGTTCCCTCTCTCTCTCTCTCTCTCCCTATCTCTCTCTCTCTCTCTCTCTCTCTCTCTCTCTCTCTCTCTCTCTCTCTCTCTCTCTCTCTCTCTCTCTCTCTCTCTCTCTCTCTCTCATGCCCTCTCTCTTTTCTCCATTTCTCTTACTTGTCCTCTCTCTTATCTTGCTCACCCTTTCTCTTTTTCTTTTATTACCTCTCTATCTCTCTCTTCTACACTTCTTGTTCTTCGTCTCTCTTGCTCTCATTTTCTCTTTCTTACCCTCTCTCTTGTCCGCCTTTGCTCTTAGTCTCTCTCTGTGTCTCTCTCTGTCTTTTACGCTCTTTCGTGTTACTTCTTGTTTTTGCTCTCTTTCTCCTTTTCTCTCTCTCTCTTACCCTCTCTTCCCTCTCTTGCTCTCCCTTTCTCCTACTCTATTTTTCTTTTATTCTCTGTCTCTCTTTCTCCCTTTCTCCCTCCCACCCTCCCTCCCTCCTTCGTCTTGCTTTCTTCCTTTGCTATTCCTCTCCTTTGCTCTTTCTCTTTTTCTTGTACTCTCTCTCTCTCTCTCTCTCTCTCTCTCTCTCTCTCTCTCTCTCTCACCCCCTTGTTCTGTCTACCTTCCTCCTCTGACAATGCATGCACTTGTGCGTGCGTGTACGCATACGCGTGTACGTACACGTCTGCTTTTGCGTGACACCGCCGTGTGTGTAATGGGCGACTTGATGCAAGTAGAGAATGTATATAAGAAAATTAGTGTTGTATGACGTGTGTGTGCAAGTAGAGAATGTATATAAGAAAATTAGTGTTGTATGACGTGTGTGTGTGGCGTGTGTGTGTGTGCGTGTGTGTGTGTGTGTGTGTGTGTGTGTGTGTGTGGGATGAAGTGACACCGTTAATTTAATCTGGCGGGGACTACCCTTCATTGGTGTTGACGTATAGGAGGGTGTTGAATTCTCAGACACCAATGAATTATTTTTTGTTTCATTTTCTGTCGTGCTTGTGCGTGATTTTTTCCCCTAGGATCGTCATTCTCACATTTTTTTTTATTTCCGCTAAATTGAAGTAAGCCTTCATTTCATTTGATTTATTATTAATTTATTTGTAACTGGACGACGTGTGGTCTGCGCATACACAAGTCTGCGCAAATTTTGTTTGATTTGCGTGTCGCATAAAAGCGCCATGATAAATGTTGATGATGCTTCCCTCACCTATTTCTTGCAAGTTGAGCTCGACTATAGCTTTGGTCTCACGTTTGTGTGTGAGTAATGGTTGTATGTAAGCTAAGTCCCCTGTCGAGAGTTTTGCTTGTGTGCGGCGCTGGTTGTATAGGAGTAATACTGTTTTGACTTTGTATGCCTCAAATTTTGTATGTATATGTATACGTATAAATGTCCATGTTAGTATAACCCTATATGCACTTGTGTACGTATTTATGTATGTGTATATGTGTATTTGTGTGTGTATTTCATGTATATCAGGGTGGATGTGTGTCCCTTCACACCTGTTTTATGAGTGTGCACGTATGAATGTGTTTTATTTCTGTGTGTTTCTCTGTACACCTGTGTGTATGTGTGTGTTGTCCCATGTGTTTTTTGTGTTTGTGCACGTGGATCTGTTTATCTTTGTGAATGTGTACACACACGTGTTTCCCGTAGGTATGCATATGTGAAGTTATTATGTATATACCTATACCTGTATTGTGTGTGTGTGTGTGTGTTTGTTTGTGCTCATATGTGTGTATACAGTTTTTGTTTATTTATATTGTGACTATAAGTGTTGCTGTTTTATAGAGTATTCTTTCAAACGTGTGTGTATGTAGTGCACACTCTTGTGTGTACACGTTTGTGTCCTTATTTGTAGTAATTATGTTTGATTGTCGACGTTTTTAAGTAATGTCTGTTTAGAATGTATATATGCAGTGCCCACGCTTCTGTGTACACGTGTTTGTGTCGTTATTTGTATAGTGTTTATGTGTGATTGTTGGCGTTCCTCTAAGTAGTGTCTGCTTAAAATGTGTTTGTGTGTGTGTGTGACGCGCACGTTTGTAGGTACATGTTTCGTGTCCTTATTTGCATAGTGTTTGTATGTGGTTGTTGACATTCTTCAAAGTAGTGTCTGTCTGAAATGTGTGTGTGTGTCTGTATGCACATGTTTGTGTTCTTGTTTGTGTTGTGTTTATGTGTGGTTGTTGACATTCTTCTAAGTAGTGTGTCTGAAATGTGAGTGTGTGTGTCTGTATGCACATGTTTGTGTTCTTGTTTGTGTTGTGTTTATGTGTGGTTGTTGACGTTCTTCTAAGTAGTGTCTGTCTGAAATGTGTGTGTGTGTCTGTATGCATATGTGTGGTTGTTGACGTTCTTCTAAGTAGTCTCTGTCTGAAATGTGTGTGTGTGTCTGTATGCACATGTTTGTGTTGTGTTTATGTGTGGTTGTTGACGTTCTTCTAAGTAGTCTCTGTCTGAAATGTGTGTGTGTGTGTCTGTATGCACATGTTTGTGTTCTTGTTTGTGTTGTGTTTATGTGTGGTTGTTGACGTTCTTCTAAGTAGTGTCTGTCTGAAATGTGTGTGTATGTCTGTATGCACATATTTGTATTGTGTTTATGTGTGGTTGTTGACGTTCTTCTAAGTAGTCTCTGTCTGAAATGTGTGTGTGTCTGTATACATATGTTTGTGATGTGTTTATGTGTGGTTGTTGACGTTCTTCTAAGTAGTCTCTGTCTGAAATGTGTGTGTGTGTCTGTATGCACATGTTTGTGTTGTGTTTATGTGTGGTTGTTGACGTTCTTCTAAGTAGTGTCCGTATGAAATGTGTGTGTGTGTGTCTGTATGCACATGTTTGTGTTCTTGTTTGTGTTGTGTTTGTGTGGTTGTTGACGTTCTTCTAAGTAGTGTCTGTCTGAAATGTGTGTGTGTGTGTGTCTGTATGCACATATTTGTATTGTGTTTATGTGTGGTTGTTGACGTTCTTCTAAGTAGTGTCTGTCTGAAATGTGTGTGTGTCACTGTATGCACATGTTTGTGTTCTTGTTTGTATTGTGTTTATGTGTGGTTGTTGACGTTCGTCTAAGTAGTGTCTGTCTGAAATGTGTGTGTGTGTCTGTATACACATGTTTGTGTTGTGTTTATGTGTGGTTGACGTTCTTCTAAGTAGTGTCTGTCTGAAATGTGTGTGTGTGTGTCTGTATACACATGTTTGTGTTGTGTTTATGTGTGGTTGTTGACGTTCTTCTAAGTAGTGTCTGTCTGAAATGTGTGTGTGTGTACGTGTTTGTGTTCTTGTTTGTATTGTGTTTATGTGTGGTTGTTGACGTTCTTCTAAGTAGTGTCTGCCTGAAATGTATGTGTGTGTGTGTGTGTACGTGTTTGTGTTCTTGTTTGTATTGTGTTTATGTGTGGTTGTTGACATTCTTCTAAGTAGTGTCTGTATGCACATGTTTGTGTTGTGTTTATGTGTGGTTCTTGACGTTCGTCTAAGTAGTGTCTGCCTGAAATGTATGTGTGTGTGTACGTGTGTGCGTGTATGACCGTACGGGGGCGCGCGCACGCATGCCCGCGCCCCTTCTGCACCAGGAGAGGCCCCTCGTCGTGAGAGTGCGAAAGAGTCCCCCCCTCCTTTCGTCTGTTGTATGACGTCAGGGGCGCGCTCCTCCGTAGGTAGCAAGCTAGTGGTGCGCGGCAGGCACTCGTGTCACGAGGCAGGCATCGCCTGTACGTCCGGACATGAGGATTTATCATTCCGATGCGAACCCGCGGGGAAGCAGCACTTCACCGGAAGTATCACCGGAGGTAATCACACC
>NC_134792.1:54419661-54469661 GCF_046742065.1 Oratosquilla oratoria | reverse complement strand
TATGTATTTCTGCACTGACGATGTAATACACGAAACCGCTCTGCTCCGGTTGTTTGTTTTCAATAATGGTTACCTTGTATCTATGTGTATTTATATATAAATATATATATATATATATATATATATATATATATATAATATATATATATATATATATAATCTGTGTATATATATATATATCTATATATCTATATATACATACTGTATATGTGTGTGTATGTTTGTTTATAATACAACTGCATTGTGTTAGGAATGGGTTAGGATTTGAGGGAAAATCAATGGATCTGTAAACTTGCCATATCACGTGGTTGATGTAACGTTGCCGCCCGAGAAATGTGTAAAGATTTGTATAGAGAGGTAGCGAGCCTCGTTGATCATCATTCGATTTTATTAGTTTTATTTGTATTTATTCATTTGTTTATTTATTTAATCATTAATTTACTTGTATTACTTTTTAAGTGTAAGAGGGAGCTAGATATTAAAAATATGATTAAAAGAATAGTATTATCGAGTAGAAATGCTGATTGGGCAGGGAATTGTAAGACCAGAGTCTTGGGCTCGAAAAGGAAAGTAGGGCAATGTTTTTGTTCTCGTCATCGATCACAGGGGAACTACCAAATAGAAAACGAGTTGTTGGGTTTCGTGGCTGCGCGTGGAATGTTTGTAGTCTTATTTTCCAGACGATGTTTTTTTTATACAAAAAATCGAAAGGGATTTAATTCCTCGTTAGCTAATAAAAACGGGTTTAGACAACAGTTTAACGTCAGGAATAGCCTGATTGCGCGTGCAGAAAGAATGGAAAATATTTGTGGAGCTTGTCATGCAAGGTCATGGATGAATGAACAAGATGCAGTCTAGAATCCACTTGATTCGACTAGTTTCTAAGCCCCTCTTTTCTCTCTCTCTCTCTCTCTCTCTCTCTCTCTCTCTCTCTCTCTCTCTCTCTTGATTAGCCAACTGCTGGAATCAAGCGAATATCAAACCTAGATTGGCCCCATCGCCTTTGAGAGAGGCGACATAGCAATGAATAAAAAAAAAAAATACAGGTTAAATGAAAATAAAGAAAAACATGACACCTGGGATTTAGTAACACTGCCATCGTTATTTTCTATTTATTTTATTTTGTTTTATTATATTTTTTTATCCCAGGTTAATAAAAGTGTCATATTAAGTTCTAACAACACGATAGAAAAAAATAGCGGATAATGTCGACAGTGACATGTCGTGACTGTGGAACGGACGTTAGGGGAGCGTGACGTCATGACGTTTTCTGGGAGGACTTGGCAGACGACAAGCGTGGTACTTTGCTTGTCTTCGTCGTCTCGTTTTTTCTTTTATTGTTTTCTAATTTCCTTTCGTTTTTCCTCATCTTTTCACCCGTTGTCTGCTTCCTTTTCCTCTTAATTCTCCTCCTCTTTCTCCTCTTTCTCCTCTTCCTCCTTCCTCTTTCCCACCTTCTGCTCTTCCATTTTCGCTTCCTTTTTTTCGCTCTCCCAAATTCGTTTTCTTTTACCTCTTCATCATCACCCCTTTTCCTCCTGTCCTCCTCATTTTTTCTTCCTCGTCGTCGATACAGTCTTCATTTTCCCTTCCCTCGCTCCCACCCTCTCCCCCTCTCCCCCCTCTCCCCCTCCCTCTGTGGAAGCGGTTCCCTTCTTTCAAGGTGGCTGGGGGCAGTACAGTAATTGGCGCCGTACCTTGCACGCATACACTGAATTGATCGGTGCTGTATGCGATGTGGAGCGTTGGTTGCCAACTCGCTTCGTCGGGTGTGGAGACCCGGGCGATGGCTATGGCCCATCATGGCGATGTGTCAAGTTCTTAGGGTAATATATATATATATATATGTATATATATATATATATATATATATACACATATCTATATATATATATATATATATATATATGTATATGTATACACACACACACACACACTGGTCCCTAGTACACAGATATTAATCTTTTTCAACAATATTAATTGTCAGTCTCGACCGTGATGGCATGGAATTAAAGTGAAAAATTGATATGGTTGACAAATATATATATATATATATATACATTTATATAATTTTTTTTTTTTTTTTTTTTTTTTTTATGAAGAACCGGGGGAGGCCTAGTATTTCTAGACGGTCTTCTACAATTCCTCCCTCTCCTTTTTTCTAGTTATTTTTAGACTTAGCTTGTGTGCTGCACGAAAGGGGAAAGGCTGTATGGAATGGACGGGGGGTGGGGGGAATGGGAAGCGCGGACGAGCAGTAGGAACAGGAGCACCGTATTCTTTTCCTCCTTCCCCTGAGTCCATCTCCCCAATTGGATCTGAACTCTGCTCCCCCCCCCCAAAAAAAAAGTAAATAAATAAAAATAAAATGGAGCCCCAAATATTGTGGAGCCCTCTTCAAATAAAAATAAACCAGTCAATCAAACTTTTAGAATAATAACAGTTTGGATTCCACAGAAATTGAGTGTAGATCCAACCACACATGCACACACACACACACACACACACACGCTTTTTTTTTTTTTTATTAATAAGCACTTTTAAAATATTAATAGATAAAAAGTGTGAATTTCCAAAATACCAAGATCTGGGCCCCTGGAGTAATACCTACCCCTTTCGATTATATTGTAGTTTAATTATTATTATTATTATTATTATTATTAATCTATTTTTCGATTTTTTTTTTTTTTTTTTTTTTTGGGGGGGGGGGCAGACGAAGGAGTATTGGGACAAACTTATTTCAGCATATTCGGTACCAAGAGGTACCTGGTACCTGAATAGCATCGCCTGGCCGCTGCGGAAAGATTGGGAGGGTCATCACAGCGATTGGGAGCGAGCGGGTCGGGTCGGGGAGGTCACCCAAAGGCAGATGGATTGGAAAATGATTGGTCAGGAGTCGGTGGGGGGGAGAAGGTCATTGTGATCAGAGAGTACCCTTGCCTTTACCCTCCTCCTCTTCTTTCTCCTCCCCCTCTTCCTTCTCCTCCTCCTCTTATTCCTCTTCCTTCTCCTCTTCCTTCTCCTCCTCCTCTTCCTTCTCCTCCTTCCTTCTTCTCCTCCTCCTCCTCTAACTCCTCTTCCTTCTCCTCCTCTTCCTTCTCCTCTTCCTTCTCCTCCTCTTCCTTCTCTTCCTCCTCTTCCATCTCTTCCTTCACCTCCTCCTCTTCCTCCTCTTCCTCCTCTTCCTTCTCCTCTTCCCTCTCCTCCTCTTCCTTTTCCTCTTCTATCTCCTCCTCCTCTTCCATCTCCTTCTTTTTCTCCTCTTCCTCCTCCTCCTCTTCTATCTCCTCTTCCTTCTCCTCTTCCTTCTCCTCTTCTATCTCCTCCTCTTCCTTCTCCTCCTCTTTTATCTCCTCCGCCTCCTCTTCCTTCTCTTCCCCCTCCTCTTCCTTCTCCTCCTTCCTCCTCCTCCTCTTCCTCCTCCTCCTCTTCCTCCTCCTCTTCCTTCTCCTCCTCTTCCTTCTCTTCCTCCTCTTCCTTCTCCTCCTCTTCCTCCTCCCCCTCCTCCTCTTCCTCTTTCTCCTCCTTTTCCTTCTCTCCCTTCTCCACCTCTTCCATCTCCTCCCCCACATCTTCCTTCTCCTCTTCCTCCTCCTCTCCTCCTCTTCCTTCTGCTCCACCTCTTTCTTCTCCCCTTCCTTCTCTTCCTCCTCCTCCACTTCTTTCTCTTCCTCCTCCCTTCCCCCTCCTTCTCCTCCTCTTCCTTCTGCTCCACCTCTTTCTTCTCCATCCTTTCCCCCTCCTTCTCCTCCTCCTCCTCTTCCTCCTCTTCATTCTGCTCCACCTCTTCCTTCTCCTCCTCCTCCCTCCCCCTCCCCTTTTCACCCTCTTCCACTTTCTCCCCTCCACACCCTTGTCCCTCCCTCCCTTCCTCCTCCACTTTCCCTCCCATTTTTCCACTTTCTCCCCACCTCTTCATCCCCTCCTCCCTCCATCCTCCTGCACATGTTCTTCCTCCTTGTCTTCCCCCTCGTCCTCCACTTCTCTTCCTCCTCCTCCTCCTCCTCCCCCCTTTCATTGAGAACTAGTTGCAATGGTGTGTGTGGTGATTGATTACACGGCCTCGCCCTTTGTAACGGCAGCCGAGGTCCGGGTGATCGTCAACCCCTTCTTCAGACGGTTCCTCTCTCTCTCTCTCTCTCTCTCTCTCTCTCTCTCTCTCTCTCTTTCTCTTCTCTGTTTCTCTCTATCTTCTCTCTCTGCCTCTTCTCTTTCTCTGTCTTCTCTCTCAGACCCCAGGGCTGAATTAAACGACCCGAACCTTTGACGGAACAATACCTGTTCAAGATTCTGTCACTACCTGAAGGAGTGCTGGCCGATCTCGGTTCCTCTTGTCCAAGATGGCCGAGTCGATGACAAATGTTAATCCTTCGGCAAGTGGAGGGTACTACCCCCGCAGATAGATGAAGATCGGCTGGAGACACAGGAAAGGTCACAGTCCTCTCTCTATTTCTCTCTCTCTCTCTCTCTCTCTCTCTCTCTCTCTCTCTCTCTCTCTCTCTCTCCTTCCTTAGATGCTCAATGGTCACCGTATTCCTTGGGGCCCTAAATGACCAAAAAAGTTAAATATTTTTTTTATTTTCCATTTCATTTAACTAATTATTTATCTAGATATATTTTTACTTAGTGTGTATGTGTGTGTATATGAGTGGTAGGGCGATAAGGTAAACACAACTGTTGGAGTTTTGTTTCTGACGTCTCGTCCTCACTAGGACATCTTCAGGATACAAACGAGTGAGAAGAGGAACGGGGTAATCTCACTCGTATGTACTCTGAAGTATATATATGTATGTATGCTTTTCAAAAATAGAATGACGACAGCCACCGCTATTGATTGATCAGAATATTCTAAAGATGGCGGAAATAAAATATCGTTTGTCCAGATTTAGCGTCATATTCGGCGATGCGACGTAGTTGCCAGATATTTCCAAATGTTCGTGATGCATTTGACGCAAATTTGGTATTTTTATTTATTTATAAATTCATCTGGGTAAAAGAGACATGTCATATGACGTGCAGTTGCAAATTATTCTATATATTTTTTTAAGTCATAAACACTTTAATGAAAAGACAAAGAAATAATTGTGATGATGTGACGAACATCGCTTTGATGAGGAATCATTTCGTGACATGACGTCGATATGACATGTGTCGGAGAAGGAACTCCGTGTCCTTGAGGCGTGGTGTACCCTTCGTAATAAAACCCTAAATCCCTTATCTTAATTATTTAATCTTCATTAGCATTGAGTCATTTTTATTGAGAAATGGATGTGATTAGTTCATGTTTTTGAAAGAGGTGTTAGTACTTATTATTTACAACTGCTAATTTCAGTACATCTGTTTGATAAATGAACGCTTGTTATGAACCGGCATTCTCTGATAACAGTATGTTTCCTTGTTTAGATAGTCTTCTTACTGTTCCCCGAAAAATCATTTTAACACGGTTTTCAGAAAATAGATAATTAGAAATATATATATATATATATATATATATATATATATATATATATATATATATATATATATATATATGCTGGTACATTGTGACAAGTTGATGAAGGTGGAAAAAGAAGTCGCGGGTATAGTTCCGAGTTTCTGAGTCTATTCCTATTCACGTCTTGTTGTTTTCGTTAGCAGTAGTGTACTAATATTAATTGTGTTGTCATATATTTATTACTACCCATGTATTTGATTTTTTATTCTGCAACTAGAACAAATTCCACCACCGACATTTTGATGATTCTTTCTGCTACAGTAGCTATCTATCTATCTACATGCCAAGGGATTCTTCCCAACTATCAGGGAGGTAATCCACTAAAATTAACAATAAGGTTAACAATCTCACTACAGTAGCACCTTGTAAAATACTACAGTTGGTACTACAAACCTCTACATACTACTAGCACTACATACATCATACAAATACTACTTACTGGAGTATGGCAAACACTATGGCATTAGGATATTTTTGTTATTGCAAAAAATTTTCTCATTGTCATAATTTTTCTTTCTGATAAGACATGAACAGGAGGCTGGAGCACAAGTGTTTCAGAAATTTGTATCCTGATGCTTTGCTTGTGATAGGAAAATAGCTCACAAATAAATCTATTGTTCTTGCTCACCACTCGCATCCACATTCTTTTTGATGCATAACTGATGCAATTTTCTTTCTTCCCCAGGAATGAAGGCCTGAAGACATATGACAATATTCTTCAGCACATTGGCAACACTCCACTAGTCAAACTCAATAATATCCCAAAGAGTTATGGACTTAAGTGCGATGTCTGTAAGTTGAAACTTGTTTCCTTGGAAGTTGGTACATTATTTATGAGGAAGGGACTTTAAAAAGGATTACAAAGGTGGAGCATGCCGACAGGAGACCTTTTAGTCCATAACTAGGTCGGATCTGAAAAATATATATATATATATATAATAATGATCAATAAAATAAAATAAAATTAGATGAATAAAATAAAAATTATAATGATATGAATAATAATAATAATAAGTAAAATAAACTAGTCTTCTTCCAGTTGCAATTTTCATATTCAATACTTCAGTCACTTTCTCCCAGTACAACCTCATCCACTTTTATAATTTTCTTCCTTGCAATCTCCAACCTCCTCCCATTTTTTCTACACCATCTCATTACCTGAAATTGTAGTTTTACTATCCAGTTGTGGCATCAGATATTCATTCAACTTAATGTCATTTTTTTTCTTCTTTCTTTTTTACTTGAATTATCATTAAACTTTGATAAGGCTGATATCATTGTTTCTTTATTAGTGTGTACAATTTTCAAACATTTTACCCTATTTTTCCTCTATCATTACCTCTTGATTTCCTGTGTTGATCCTATGTTTTCAGTTCTCACATCTACTCCGTCCTTTGTTAATATATTTTTCTTTGTTTAATGACTAGTTCTCTTGTGCAGTTTAATGTTTAATTCTGTTTTATTTATTTATTTATATATTTATTGTCTCACAGATGCCAAGTGTGAATTCTTCAATGCGGGTGGGAGTGTCAAAGACCGCATCGCTCTGCGCATGGTGGAAGATGCAGAGAAAAAAGGCATCATTACTCCAGGCGTTTCCGTCTTGATTGAACCTACATCAGGCAACACAGGTCAGTTCACTTATTCATTGTATCTATGTATCATGATATAATTTTTCTGTTGACTGCACATATTTTCCATGGATTGGGAAATCCAATAGAGTCTTTATGTATATGTATAAAAATATTTCATAGAAAAGATTCTCATTCATCTCTGATTTGTATAATATTTCATTCATCTCTAGGGATTGGGTTAGCATTATGTGCAGCAGTGAAGGGGTATCGCTGCATCATTGTTATGCCGGAGAAGATGAGCAAGGAGAAGGTGGATGTTCTGCGTGCCCTTGGTGCTGAGATTGTGCGCACGCCAACCTCTGCTTCTTGGGACGCCCCAGAGTCTCACATTTCAGTTGCAAAAAGGCTCGAGAAAGAAATCCCTGGCGCGATTATTTTAGATCAGGTGAGGTTTTCCCGTCTTCGTCCATTTCTTCTATATTTTCAGTAGGAGGTAACATATTGATAGAAAGTGTAATGCATGGCAGTCTTTTGTTTGTTTGTACATCAGAAAATTTCTGTAGGAATTGTATATATTTTCCCTTCAACTGAGAGCAGATTTAGATACATTAGTATTAGTCCGCTGCTTCTGACCCAGGGCAGTGGACAGGATGCAGGGATGACCTGTCATCCAGGAGGTGCCAAGATATAAGGGAGGGTGGAGGGGCATGGAATATATAGGAAATGGAATGGGTGGGAGTGGTTTCTATGCCTTTTTCTTTTTGGGTACCCCCCCATGTAGGGGGAAAAAGCCTTTGGTGTATGTATGTATGTAGTATTCAATGTGTAAAGTAAGTAATATGTCCTAAACTTCTGCAACATTATGACATTTTTATAAGAATTTATTTTGGCTGATGATGTAGAATTTATTCAAACTGTGGGACAGACCATGAATTTAGAATGGTCTTGAATACCAAGAATGCCTGTCTCTCAAGGTTTGCCAAAGGTTTTTATTCCTCATAACAGGATTGTACAAGGAGTGAAAGTGGCAGCAGGCTGGAAGTGAGCATTAAGGGAGAGTGACTGGAGGAAGTGGATAGTTTTAGATACTTGGGTGCAAATGTGGGAGGAAAGGATGGGGTGGAGGTGGAGGTAGAATGTAGAGAGAAGTGAGTAAATGCCTTGGTGGATTAATAAGTGTAATGAGGAATAGCCATTTGGGAATGGAGGCTAAGAGGAGATTGTATGAAGGACTGATGCCAAATTATTGTATGTAGATTGGATGTCACTGTAACATTAAAATAGAAATATGAAAGATTCCATCAATATCTGTTTCGTACTTTTTGCAGTACAAAAACCCTGGCAACCCACTGGCCCACTATGAAGGAACAGCTGAAGAGATCCTGCAACAGATGGATAGCCAAATGGATATGCTCGTTGCAGGTGCAGGAACAGGAGGAACTATCACTGGCATTGCCAAGAAGATTAAGGAACGGGTAAGCTTTTCATTAACCTTGATCAAATAACTGAATAGAAAAAGGAGATTAACAACATCTCTGCTTGCATACTTTGACTTGTTAAACAAAGAGAGGACATTGGGAAACATTTGATGAATTGTTAATTCATGTATAGTTTCATAATTTACTGGAGATGATGATGGGCACACTAATTCCTCAGTTCTTTCTTAAAAAAATTTGCTCACTGCTCATGATTAGTTATAAATATCTTTAGTAAAATGTTCTTGTTACTAGCACAACAGAACGTATTGGTATCATGCATTCAGTAATATTTGCCATTATCCAAACATGATTTATTAATATTGTATACCACTTTTATTCCTTCAGAATTGAGAATTTAGCCCTGGAGAGGGGGAGTGAATTTTTGGGGTGGAGTTGATTTGGTGAATAGTTTCACATCATAACCAAATATTTTCTAAATTTGAATACACTGGCCCAGTTAGTTCAGATATGGGAGGGGTAACTATATATATATATATATTTTGTTTTATTATTATTATTATTATTATTGTTATTATTATTATTTATTATTATTATTATTATTATTATTATTATTATTATTATTATTTTATTATTATTTTATTATTATTTGTATTTGTATTTTCCTTGAATAGTTACCAGAATGCCAGATCATTGGAGTAGATCCTGAGGGCTCCATCCTTGCTCTCCCAGAAGCCCTTAACAAGACTGATACAACCTTTTACGAAGTGGAGGGTATTGGCTACGATTTCATCCCCAATGTTCTTGGTAAGATCATGAGAATTCACTGGCTAATAGTAAATAGTAGTAGGAGGAGAGCAGTCCATAATTGTCAGCTCTTCTTCTGTGAAAAAATGGAGGAAGTACAAAGTTAATAGAAAGAGTTCTTGGGTCCCATCCAGTCACAGCATCAACCCCTCAGGATTCCACCTCCAGTCGGAGGTGAAGATGTTGACCAATTGTAAAGATGGGCAGCAGGGAGGTTCTCTCTGATATCTGTCTTGCAGATCCACCTTTTATGGGCACCTGTTCATGGCCTCCTCATCTCTTTGCTTTCATATAAGACAAGATGCATTTCAGTCTGTCGCATAAGTTGTCAGTCATTCTTGGTTGGTTGATGTACCAGTTCACAGCTGTGATTTTAAGAAAATATTGACCATATTTCATCCTTTAGTAAACAAATTTTAGATATTTTGAGCAAAGTGGCATTCATATATATATATATATATATTGTTTTTCTTGATACAGACCGAGAGATTGTGGACAAGTGGTTCAAGTGTAATGATAAGGACTCTCTAATCATGTCTAGGCGGATGATCAAAGAGGAAGGACTGCTGTGTGGTATGTATACATCTTTCTATAGTAGATATTTGTATGTTCCTACTTATAGACCCCTTGCTGTGGATATACTGTCTTGCTGCATTGCTTCTGACCCAGGGGAATGGGTGGGATACAGGGATGACCCGTCATCCATGAGGAGCTAAGAGGAGAGGGAGGAAAGAGTGGTGGATGGGAGTGAGTACATGCCTTTTGATTTGGCTACCTCCCTTATAAGGGGGAAAGAATAACTTGGTAGATAGATAAATAAACCTCCAGGTATCATAGGAACATGTTGAATTGTTGTTGAGTAGAGTGAATGAAATTGTGTAGATTACACAGCCATCAGAACAATGTCTGTTAAGGTATCACCTTAATGGAAGGGTTGGTTGTCGTGCCCTTGAACTTACCAGCATGCGGTCCTATTCGTAAGGGAGCAGCTGAATCAAAGGACATGTCTACGTAACACTTACATAAACCCCATTCATTCATTCCACCTCACCATCTCAGAAATGAAGGGCTTCACCCAGTCATTGGTATATATGATACGTTAATTTCTTTGGAACATAATTTTTCTTGCATTATTCTAGCAACACTTGCACAGTAGTAGCTTTGTTGAATACAGTGAGACCTCTCATTAACAGACATTAATTAGCTGTGTTTGCGGTGTTTTTGCTGTGTTTTTGGTGCTGTTGTTTAGTGTGTGCAATCACCATGCCACCCAAAAACCACTCCAAAACACCGAAAACACCACAGACGCAGCTAATTAACGCCCGTTAACGAGAGGTCTCACTGTACAGCCTTTTAAAATGAAAGTCTGAACCTATTTCGATTCAAGTGATTCATGTTGTAGAACATGCGTATGGTCACAAACTATTTGTTTATTCTTTTACTTAGGGGGAAGCTGCGGTGCTGCCATGTCTATCGCCATGGTTGCTGCCAAGGAGCTGGAGGCTGGCCAGCGCTGTGTTGTCGTCCTTCCGGACTCTGTACGCAACTACATGACCAAGTTCCTCTCCGAAAAATGGATGGTGGAGCGAGAATTCATCAATGAGGAGGAAGACGACAGCACAAAGCACTGGTGGTCGACTCGCAAGGTGTCATCGCTGCCGCTCTCGGCCCCCCTCACTGTTCTCCCCACTATTGCTTGTCAGGATGCCATTGCCATCATGCAACGGGAAGGATACGATCAGCTGCCAGTTGTTGATCAAGAAGGGTAAATCCACTTTTATATATATTTTTACAATTTTCTGACCCAGGGCAGTGGACTAGATGTAGGGATGACCCATTATCCAGGTGGTGCCATGATAAGAGGGAGGTGGAGTATGTAGGGCATGGAATGGGTGGGAGTGGTTTCTATGCCTTTGTTTTTTGGCTACCTCCCTTGTAAGGGGGAAAAAGCCTTTGGTATATATATGTATGTATTGTATGTATGTAATTTTTGCTATATGATCCACAAGGAAGAAGATTAAAAGTGTATGATAGAAGGCACATTAAGTTGGAACTCTTCATGAATTTGAGTCTAGGTATATTTGAAAATTAGAGAATAGGAGACAGGACCCAATGAGCATTGCTCCTTTCCTCTATACCAGTGTTTCCCAACCCCGGCATAAATTACCCCAGTGAGGTAATGTACTCATATTTTGGGGGTAATGGATGATCTGTGTGAGAAGAGGTAGCCTGACCAAGTCAATCAGTTTAACTCTCTCCAATTACATATATATATCACTACAGTCTACACTTCTACAGTCTACAACTCTACACTCAGGAAATATCACTACATTGTAGGATTTGTACATACCCGCCTATCTGCAGTGACGTCCTGATATTACCAGGTATATGTTCAATGGGGTAATTGATAACTGCGAAATTGAATTTTGGGGTAATCATTTCGAAAAGGTTGGGAAACACTGCTCTATACTATAATTAGTGACGAAGCCTTGCTCTGGATGTACTGTTTCTTGGGGCATTGCTTCTGACCCAGGGCAGTGGGCAGGATACAGGGATGACCCGTCATCCACAAGGAGCTCAGATGAGAGGGAAGAAAGGGTGATTGATGGGAGTGAAATGGGTGGGAGTTGGTATGTGCCTTTTGACTTGGCAACCCCCTGTCATCCAGGAGGAGCCAAAAGTAGAGGGAGGGAAGGAGGGGTGGTGAATGGGAGTGGAGTATGTGGGGATGGAGTGGATGGGAGTGGATTTATGCCCTTTGACTTTGGCTACCTCCCTTGTAAGGGGGAAAAAGCCCTTGGTACATGTATGTATTATTTTATATATATATGTGTGTGTTTGTGTTTTTTTTTTTTTTTTTTTTTTTTTTTTTTTTTTTTCTTCTTCTTCTTCTTCTTCCAACTTGCATGCCATTTCCTGTAATGCAGTGTTGATAGACATGGGAAATTTCATAATTTAATGATTTATTTTCTCTTTTCCTCCCACAGTATCATCAAGGGTGTGGTAACCCTGGGATCCCTTATGGCCAAGATTGTTGCAGGCAAAGTAGAAGGTTCAAGCCCAGTGGAACAGTCGCTTTATTCACAGTTCCGTAAAATCACCCTCGACACTACCCTCGGCAAACTCTCCCGCATCCTAGACAGGGATCACTTTGCTCTGGTCGTTCACAGGCAGAGGCTATGTAAGTATTCCGAGACGTAACGGCAAATTAGAGTTTACGTCGTCTTTGTCAGTGGTGCAACTTCGATCAGGCCATCAGCACTTTAATAAAAGCATAGGAGCTTATTTGTACTACTGTAGACTTTTCGTTGGCCTTCAGCACTGCCTGAAGTTGTGGTCACTTAGGATGGCTTCAGAGTACAGGCAATAACGAGGAATGGAAAAAAGTTTTCATGACTCACAATAGATTTCATATCAACCTCTTGGCCGCAGCCACTCCATTTGCCAGTTTTTGTCTCATGAACATCAGTTTTTTTTTTTTTTTTTTTTTTTTTTTTTTTTTTTTTTTTTTTTTGGGGGGGGGGGTAAACTTAAGACAAAATGGGAGAGACCCCACGCTTAACCTGAAGCCTCCTGGCTAGTAGCGCAATGTCCTCGGAATTATGGGGTTGACAGATCGAGCCCCGCCCAGGCCCATGAGTTTAAGCTGTTTACTGGGAAGGTTTCTACCATGGTTGGGGGGCACCACGGTCGGGGGTTGAGGCTCCCCTCAGCTGGTGTTCTGAAGAGAGTCTTTGAGGAGACTGAGATCAGGACTGAAACCCAGCAACTTTAACTTTAACTATGACATTCAGAACAGTACTGGCCACGGAATCAAATTATCCTAGAAATAGTCACCTCATCCTGCAGTGCCCAAACAACAACACACTATTTCTTCCATGAGTGGTTTGTGAGCCATTTCGGTGGTCATTACTTGTTACTTGGTAGTCATAGGTCTTCTGCAAGGGAGATCTGGGATATTGATTGATTGATTGATGACCCTCACCTGAATAAAATCCAGAACAAAACCAGCAAATGGCATCGCTGTGGCAAAGAGGTTAGAAATAATCACTACCACCCCAATATCTATCTCCTCAACTCTGGTTGAGTTGCTTTACATATGACCAAAAGACTGCAAGCATGCAACATAGTTCATCTAGTCAGGTGTCCCGTGCTATGTGGCTTAACCAAGTTGTAAATGGTAGGTAGCGTTTAACCCCTGCATTGTGGTGACATGCAGATTTTGTTACAGTTAAGGTCAGGCAATATGGTGCGGTAGAAATGGTGGCAGAGAAAATGTGACGTGAGGACAAAGTCTTCGTCAATATAATATTTTGCTCTTTTGAGTTGACATGGTCTTGATCAGTCTCGAGGAAGCCTCCTTTCATGTCAACCTGCTCCTTAGTTGCATTGAATTACTTGTAATTATCTGTAACAAAATCATTAAGGTATATCACTTAGAGCTCCTTCCCCAGGCTATGTGCTATTTCACATACAGTGAGATAGTTAGACATATTTAGTTTAGTTAGACATATTTACTAAAAGGCTCTTTTTCCCTTATAAGTGGGGTGATCAGCCAAAGCATGCAACACCTTCTCCCATCCCATACAAGAGAAAATCCTCAATATTTTCTTTTCTGTCTCATACATTCCTTTCATTCATTCCTCTATTATCTATGAGAAAATTCCACCTGATTTCTTACCTAGTGATACTAGTTCATCTTTAGTGCACCATTCTCATGGAACAAGGTGTTACATTGATCAATGCACTCTTCGCCAACTCAGTGTCACCTATACACATTTTCTATAGTTCAACATCATTACATCCTTTTGCCTAGTCCCTTGATGACATTCCTAGCAACATAGATTTATGAATCCTTTAAGTAGGTCTACTCTCATCCATATTCTTAACATGACCAATTCACCTCGGACATACTTGTTCTGCTATTTTCCATTCCCATCTGTGTATCTGTCATTTCACAAACTTTCATTTTGTAATTTCATATCACATGGCTTCACACACGGCTCTCAGAGATCTTAATACTTCTGTCTCCAAGTGACTTGTTTCACTGGCATTCATCACCCAAGCTTCACTCTTATGCATAACAGTCGGCACAACTGTTGCAGCATATATTCCTCCCATTGTTTACTCTGACATTCTTTTATTTCTCCTTACAACTCTCAGGGTAACCCTGACTTCCACTCCCTACCTTACCCTATGGCCAATCTCCTCCTTTATTCTTCCATTTTCATATATATATATATATCTGAATAGAATCACCAGTGACGGCGATGTCGATCAAATAATTCTGACTGTCGTCCCCGGATTCGAACCGGGCTCATGAAATCACGGTGCCAGCATCTTACCAACTGAGCTGACCGACCCTATAAAAGTATGGACAGCAGTTAGCAGTTGACTTAGTTCCTCGGGAAGTAGAGTAACTTCCAGGTTGGAGAATGTTATAGGGTCAGTTAGCTCAGTCAGGAAGACGCTGGTGCCGTGATTGACGAGCCCGGTTTGAATCCAGGGATGACAGTTGGAATTATTATATATATATATATATATATATATATATATATATATATATATATATATATATATATATATATACATATATATATGTGTGTGTGTGTATATATATATATATATGTTTCTGTTTATTTATAACTTTTGCTCAGTTCTTTCTCCATTCAATTGAACACTGTTGTGACCAACACTTTTGGATACCACCTTAATCTTACTCTCAGACATGTCAACTTTCAGCCTCCTATTCTTACATTATACACAAAATTCTCACCATTTTAAGTAAATATTCTTCTAACTTTCCTAACAAAACAGCAAATAAACTTCGCTAATAATCTCCATACACAAGACAACTTATCATCCATTCAGGACCATTTCTCATCAGTTTCATTCTTTTAAGTCATAACTCTTACTTCTTCTTCTTTCATTATTCCATGTATAGAGTTAAAAGGGTTCTCTCAAACATCATAGGTTATATATTATGGCTGGTTTATGCTGCAGCTTAAAATCCTTATAGCTATTCTTAACTTTATAAAGGCTACAGTGTAATGTGGCTGACCTGGTAAGAAATTTTGAAAATATAAATTAACATTGGTCCTAGTAAGAGAGAAATAGAAAGCTTATGTTGAAGAATGTCCGCGGCAACTCTGAAGCCTCAGTCTTCTCTTTTGATGCTTTTCTGCAAACTCACGATCTGTTAATCAGCAGGAGTTGGTTATTCGGTTGGGTTAGTCAGAGGTGCCTGCAAAAACATGCCTTATTCTGGCATTAAAGAAATAAGCTTTGTATTATTTCATAATGGAAGGAGTATTGTTTTATTTATTTATTTATATACATATATTTTTTTTTTGTATACTTGTTCATTTTCATGTTTTCTCTTTAAAATATGTGCCATAAGAAATAGATGCTTTAACAAGTCACTGAAAAGCTGCTTTAAAAAATTGCAGTCTGCACTGCGAGGAAGGGGTGGTTTCAGTCTTCAGGTAAAAGAAACAATTTGATTGCAAAGAAAAATAAAATCAAAGTAGCTTGACCAACTGCACACATGTACTTAAACACATATACTTAAGCATATGCTGTATCTGCAAATGTGTACAAACATGTACATATACTGACTGTTGCACTAACATATAGCATAGTCACATCCTGTAGCACTTACAAATACATAAAATCAACATATGCAAGCACATATGCACACTGTAGTACACGGTAGTGATTATTAGAGAAGTGACTAGTGGGGTGTCACAGGGATCAGCACTGAGTCCTGTCATGTTTTTTATATGTGTCAGTTACATGATGGGTAGAGTAAAGAGAGTTAAGTTATTTGTTGACATGAAGATCATGGAGAAAGGAAAATGTGAAGAAGATTACAGACTACTACAGGAAGATTTAGACAAAATTTATAAATTGGAACAAAGGAAGTTACAAAAGTAAACTCAGAAAGAGACCTAGGAGTGAATTATCTCAAATGACATGTCACCAGACAAACATGTAAACAAAATAGTTGGAGAAACCTACAATTTAATAAGATCAATGAAAGTGGCCTTTGACTACTTGGACGAGGAAATGGTAAAGAGAATACTAGTTACACTGATAAGACCAAAATTAGAATGTGCAGCATCACTATGGACACCCAGTACAATAAAAAACATAAAGAAACTAGAATGAATTCAAAGAGCATTGACAAAGATGGCACCAACGCTTAGCAAGTTGACATACGAACAAAGATTGGACAAACTAAACTTACTAACTCTGGAGCAAAGAAGAGAAAGATGCAATTTGATAACCATCTACAGAATTATGAAAGGGATGGAAATCCTTGATAGGGATGATCTACTTAAATAGGACAGAAGAAACTTAAGAAGGACAGTTACAGAAGAGATTTGAAAAAGAACAGCTTTCCACACAGAGTAATAAATACATGGAATAAATTGAAAGAGAAAACAGTGAGCACTAAAACTATATGTCATTTTAAGAAAAAACTGGATGTGGAAAGATGCAACTGTGGGTCACTACAAGCATAGCTCTTCTCCTGCAAAATACAACTAAGTAAATACACACGTACACACACACTTAATTTTGTGCATTTAAATATGTATATTTTGGTGTATGCTTACCCATTGCCAAGGACACAATGGAAGCACAAAAACATAGCATAGTTCCTATCCTGTATACAGTACTACATTTAGTTAAATACGTGTCTAGAGCCAAATGTGGAAAATTGAATTTGAAAAGAAATATTCAAAGTATTGGAAATGGGCAAAAGCTCAAAAAGACCATCAATGAATTACTCAATAAAAAGTAAAACAATTATAAAAGTGAAAATGAAGGACCTAAGAATGTTGATCATGGATAAGTTGTCTCTTGACAAACATGGAAGCAGTTTTTCACTATGTGTACAAAGATGATGAAAAGAATCACAGAAAGTCGGATCTGCTCTAGAATGTGTGGTAGTGGTGAGGTTTCCTCACATATTGACAGTGAAAAAATACAAAAAGTAGCAACCAAATTGGTCCCCAGCCTTACACATAAAATGTATGAGGAGGCAGAAGAGGCACTGATTTAACTTGCCATCAATAAAAGAAAGACGAGAAAGAGGAATGTTGCCATAGTGTTCAGGTCATTGAAAGGAGTAGACAATAACTGACAAAAAATATTCTTTGGGACAGGTGGCCATCATAAAGTTATTGGAACAAATTCTTGTAACTACAGGATAGAAAGATATAAAAAAAAATGTATTGATGTTTCAACTCCAGTAATAGCCTAGTAGAAGATATATTAAAGGCTAAAAGCATAAATAGATTTGAAACTAGGTATAAGTGTAGAAAAAAAAAAGATAGATGGGACCCCATGAGCATAACTTTTTTCCTGTATACTACAGTTAGATACAATTAGGTAAATGCAGTTGGATACATGTACCCCCCCACAGTAATGCAGCTTCTTACTTGGTATTGATTGTTCTTGTGGTAAAGGTTATTTTATTTATTTATTTTTGTTTTTATTATTATTATTTTATTTCTATTTATATTCTTTTTTTTTTTAATATATATGTTAACATGTAGATTTTTTAGTTGTTGTAGTTCAACTAAGTGCATCTTAATGTGGTCCAGTTATGGTGAGGCTCTACAGGTGTGTGGTACATATGTCATTTTATTATCATTTCTGCATGTTACTACAGCCACTTCTTCTTCCCCAACTTCCTGTGATGGATCAGGCATAGGAGGGCCCGGTAAGAAAAACCTGTTGTGTGTAGGAGACGTTGTCTTGTTGCTTTCAAAACTTTGCTTGAGTTTGCCATGTTCCTCTTTTCCCTGGCCCACCTGCCTCCTTTCCAATCACTAAAATGCAGACTTGGCAGACGCAGACTGGGTTCCATGTAGTTGCTGTGCCAGTACAGTATATTGGGAACGGTGCCCAGTAGCATCCTCATTAGGTCCGTGGGTTCAGAGTTGTATATGTTGTGTATATAATAGAAATGCGTTCACACCAGTGGAATCTTGTGGATATATCAGTTGACTTACGAGTTAGGGACTACTCATGAACTATGAAAATTCTGTCAAGAATTTACAAATTGAGGAAAAGAGCATATAAATGACTGCATAGGTCATACATACCAAGGCACAGGGATACGCACCCCAGTTCGGGTCTGGGCACAGGAATTTTGCTTCATGCTTAAGGATCTATTAAGCTTGAAGCAAGTTTTGTACTCTGTACAATGAAGATGGCTTTCAGAAACCAAGGGTTCAGTGAATATGATTTATCTGCAACTTGCGTGGATTAATCAAATCATTACCGTACAAAGAAGACAGCTTTCAAAAATGAAGGTTTCAGTGAATATGATTTATTTGCAACTTGCCTGAATTTATCAAGTCATTACCATTTTGGTCAGCTGATGCACCACTGTGCAGGACCCCCCTGTGGGAATGGGAGAAATGAACACCTAGCTTCAAGTGGGACATTATGTAGGATAGGTAAAAGAAAGGGTTATCAATTTTACCTCAATGAGATTTTGATTATGCCAGCATCAGTTACATTGATGATGCTGTAGGAAATAAGAATTGACTAGGATAGCATGATGATACCTCATAATGTAGATAGTTGATTTTAGAAGTTTGTTATATAGAAGATATGTAGGAGTGAAGGGTGATTTGGATACACACTTTGAGCAGGAAAGAGAGAATGCAAACAATAGGAGTGAATAGAGGGAGATTGTGCATGGATGAATGGATGTCATCTATTTCAAATTTAATTTTAACTACTTCAGCATCGGCTGCCATATGTAATTTACATCACACTACTCACATAATAAAATATAAAGTCACTGCTGTATTACTCATTCTCTTTTACGCTGAGTAATATTAAACACAGAAAATGCGATCAAACCAGTTCACAGAATCAGGGTAACTCATGTACAACTACAAAAAATATATATAATCAAGATGCTGACACTGGCATCCTTGTGTACCCTCTCATGCCTCATGACACCTGTGTAGGCGTCCTTATACCAAAGTGGTTAAGTAGACAAGGAATGGGGATCATCATATGGTGAAGCAGTGGGGGTAAACCAGCTGCAGCTGTTGGGTTCTGCTTGGGGAGAAATGTACCTCACTCTATTACCTTTGACCTAAGCAGTATGCAGGGCGATCCCTCATGCTTGATCTGCTGAGATGGGAGGGGTGTTTGAATGATTTTTATTTGCTTATGATGTGCGCTTTGACTTAGCCACCCCTCTTATGAGGGAGAAAGCATTTCATTGGCCATAACCAATGCTTCTGTCATTGAAGATAGTATTGTGTAGAAAAAAAAAGTCATGAAGGTGGTAAAGGAGAGATTTAAGGAGGGCAGTAGAAGGGATAATAGAAATTAAAAGTGATCAGCATTCTTTATTGAGTGGAGACTAGTTCCACTCATAAAAGAATGCAGTGTGACTTTGGTCTGTAGGGATTTGAGTCCTTAGATTTTGACTGTGAAAAACTTATGCAGGCAATACCCCTGATAAGGTTTTATGTGTGTTTTTGTCTAAAAGCTCTTGAGTATATATATATATATATATATATATATATATATATATATATATATATATATATATATATATATATGCAGGAGAAACACTGGAAACATGTGTTCTTGATATATATATATATATATATATATATATATATATATATATATATGCAGGAGAAACACTGGAAACATGTGTTCTTGATATATATATATATATATATATATATATATATATATATATATGATTATATATACATATATATATATATATGTATATATATATATATATATACATATATATATGTATGTATATATATATATATATATATATATATATATATAAATATATATAAAGGCAAATATGCAAGAAATGTTTCATTAAAAGGTAAGGATTTTGGGAGGCTTTTGTGAAGCTAGAGCAGGCTTATGACAGGATTGACTGTAAAGCTTTGTAGGAGTTTTTGCAGATACTGTATATGGGAAAGGGGAAACTTGTTGAGGGCAGTTAAAATCTTTTTACATGGTAAGTAAACCTTGTGTTAGGTTTGGGAATGGTGAGAGTGAGTGGTTTGGGGTGAAGGTGAGGTTGCTCCAGAGTTGTGTTGTGTCACCATGATTGTTCATTGTATACATGGATGGGGTGGTACAGGAGATAAATGTGAGGGTGATAGGCAGATGATTGAAGAGGGTTAGTGAGAGAGGAGGAAAGTGGGAGGTGAACCACTTGTTGTTTGCTGATGACAATGCTTGTGGATGAATCAGAGGAGTATTTAACTCAATTAGTATCAGTGTGGGAAGGTATATGATCAGAGGAAGTTAAAATTAAATGTGTAAGAGTAAGGTGATGAGATGTAAGAGGGGTGAGCGTGGCAGCGAGTTTGAGGTAAGTCTTAAAGGAAAGAGGCTGAAGGAGGTGGTACCTTTTAAGTATTAGCAAGGAGGAGAGCTGGTGTGTAAAGGGAGCTGCCAGATAGGATTGACGAAAGAACTAGGATGGTATAGACATGTGGAAAGAATGATTAAAGAAAGACAAGCAAAAAGTGCGGAAGTCATAGGTAGATGGTGTGAACTTGAGAGGAACATGAATGCCTTGGGTAAATGGAGAATGTCTGTTGAGCAGAGAAGAGAGAGGCCAAGAGATAGGTGTGAGTGTAGAACAGTTGTAAATGGATTACAAATTGACACAGTTCAGAAGGATTTCTTGTCTTCTCTAATTACCTGTGAGTGGAGGTGTTGTGGGGGTAAAATAGCTTTGCTGTTGGGCTCTGCTGTGGAGGTGCTGTGACTTGCTGCGTTGCTTCTGACCCAGGCAGTGGGAGGGGGTTCAGGGATGTCCCTTCATCCACAAGGAGCTAAGATAAATTTGAAAACAAATGGGTGAAGGGTGGGTGTATGCCTTGGCTGGTTACCTCCCATATAAGGGGAAGAGATCTTTTTGTATGTGCCATGTCCACACACATTAAAAGACTCAAACCTTAGGATGCTGGTTGGAAAACTCCTAGACCCTCTTATGCATTTACTTTTTTTAGGAATGTCCCCTGTGGGGCTACAGGGAGAAGGATGCCTGGTCCCAATCCCCGTCCTGTTTTTCTCGCCTCTTACGATCCAAGTGGAAATACTTGGAGGCAGTATTCTTTTCCCCCCCACCACAGGGTAGGCAAAACAAGGAAATGAAATTCAGAGAAATGGTACAGGACAGCAACAAGGGGTTGGGGGACAGCATAACAGAGGGACAGTAGTGGTATAATAAAAGTTTCATCATTTCTCTGTGAGCAGAGTCCTCCTCTATCACAGACAAAATTATGTGTGCCTCTGGTCCATAGGGGCACCCCATATAGACCCTAAAGTATCAGCTGCATGCTACTTTGCCATAACAACATGCAGCCAATACACTAGACGGAGACCTCTTTATATATATATGACGTAAGTGGGAGTAGGAAACATAGGTGTCTTAGTCTGAGTTTATTCCTCACTAGTTTTGCAAGAATGAACTCACTCTAAGACTCCTGTTTCTTACTTCCACTTACGTCAACCTATCAGAATGTCTCAATGCACACACATATGAATATATACATAGATAGAGAATTTTTTCAATTGGTCATCTATTTTCAATTTTAGTTTATCTCAATCTGTCGTCATGGGGGAGGAAAGGGGATTAGGTTTGCATAATCTCCCCATTTGAAGTCCAGTCTCTCTCTGGCGCATTTCTTTTTCTGACACCATTTCACATGCAACAGTAGTACAGCATTATTTTTCTTGTCTAATGGTGGGTTGTACTTGATGCTACTTATATCTTCACTGTCTTTCATAGTAAAGTGTAGGCCAAGTATTGCTTATCTATATCTTTCTTAGACATTGTTGGCTTTTATATACGCTACTGCAGTAGGTTATCATAAGTTGACTTGACCACAACTCCTGCCTTGTTCCTCTTACTTTAATTCTTATGTTGGTCCAGTTTAGATCATTGCCATATGATGAACTGGTAGAAGTGATTTGGCTTCAACTGTGCCTCATTGCATTGCTCTAGACTTGAGTGGTGTACAAGTATGATCCTTCAATCATGAGATACCGAGATGGAAAGGGTGTTAAATGTGTTTTCAGTTTGTATGAAGTGGATGTGTGCATTAACTCAACTACCTCCTTTATGGGGAGGGAAAGGGCCTTTGGTGGGTAATTCTCCATGGTCATGCATCATGTGTTGGACTCATAATCAACAGTTATTATCCTCCCAAATAAAACCTCAGAGCTCATATATGGCCAAATCTACAGCTCATGTTGTGTGTGTGTATGTCTTAATTGTATATATACACTTCCAGTAAGTGAGTTTGGATCTGGGCTCCCTGGGCATCTCATTGCCTCCGCTAATCAAGCTTTGCCTTGAATAACGAGTGTGTGTGTGTGTGTTTGGACTGTTTGATAGCTTGTACATGAAAAGGTTGTATACTATAAGGAATTATACTATTTACTATAAATCTGTATAGCCACCAAAATACAGATACTGTAATTTTTTTTTAATTTTTGCTTTTTTCTTCATCTCACAACTTTTTTAACTCGTAATGCCTGTTTTACTTACAAAGTATATGCACTTTTTGTAATACACAATGCCCTTTTCTTAAGTTTTGTATAAGTAGTTTTAGTGAAATACTACAGTAATACTTTCATGTGATAATTATTTTTTATCAATTTTTTGTATGATGCTTTACAAAATGGTTACATTTAGAAAAATTTACAGGACAAATACATTTTCTAATGTGTAGAATCATGTCCTTTGATCTTTTTGTATCAAAACTTGCCTTGATGCATTTTGATTTTTTGGCATGGAATTGAATCTGAACAGATTATTTGAATTACATACTATATACATTTGGAAATTTTGTCTCTCACTCCAGTAATACCAGATTTTTCATTAGTTCTAAGTTGTAGATCTCACGTGAATTTGTAGGAGTGAAGATGAGATCAGCCTGTCCCTAGTTGCTGTTCAGTGATGGATATAAAGAGAGGACTGTATGAAGGAGTGATTGTATCTACAACACTGTATGGAGCAGAGACTTGGGATTTAAGGGGGGCAGAAATGAAACATAAAAATATGTTTGAGAAATACAGTGGATGTTACAAGGATGGATACTGTGGGGAATGAAGAGGTGAGGAGGAGAACAGGGGTTGGAAAGGGAGCTAACAGATGGAATAGATGGAAGAATACTGGGATGGTTTTGGCACATTGAAAGAATGAATGAAGAAAGACCAACAAGAATGGTATGGAAGATAGGTGGATGGAGTGAACCTGAGGGGTAGACCAAGAATGAGATGGATTGGAGTGAAGGGAGCTTTGAGTAAAAGGGGCATATCTGGTTAACAGGGAAGGGAGAAAGCAAGAGGTAGGTGTAAATGGAGAATGGTTTAGTATAATATAGATTGATGCAGCTCAAAAGGATTTTCTCTATGTCTTCTCTATTTTCACATGAAGAGACAAGGAGGGGGGGTTGCCATGTAAATTAAACAGCTAACCCTGCTGTGGATTTGCTGTCTCACTGCATTGCTTCTGGCTAGGCAGTGGGCAGGGATGACCCTTCATCCACAAGGGGTAAAGATAAAATATGTACATATATATATATATATATATATATATATATATATATATATATATATATATATATATATATATGACGTAAGCAGAGTAGGAAACACAGGAGTCTTAGTCTTGAGTTTATTCCTGACTAGTTGTGCAGGTATGCTTTTTCAAAGGAATCCTTTGAAAAAGCATACCTGTGAAACATATATATATATATATATATATATATATATATATATATTATATATATATATATATATATATATATATATATATATATGTATATATAAAACACATAGTGTTCCCTGGTTCTGTTTTGTCTATAACTATCAGCAGCAATATACAGTATATTTATATATATAAATACATATATATGTATATATATATATATATATATATTCAGTATATATATATATATATTTTTATATAACATTTTCCAGCAAGCCTCATAAACTTAGCCAAGAACAATTGGCTAATTGGCAATTTTCCATTACTATCCACACTTGGAAAAGGGAATAGTAACATCTAGTAGCAATTAAGAAGTGCATTGGAAAAATTTGACTCTTGCATGTCAGATCTTAATTCTATGCAAGATCCCACAAACCCACCCATCTATCCCATTCCCTAACACAATTACGACCTACTAAATGTGAAAAAAAGAAGCAGCAGCAGCAGCATCTGCAACAATCTACCTATCTATATACCAAGGGCTTTTTCCCCCTTATAAGTGAGGGAGCCAAAGTCAAAAGGCAAGTACCCACTCCCACCCATACCACTCCCATCCACCACCCTTCCCTTCCCCCCTCTCATCTTAGCTCCTCATGGATGACAGGTCATCCCTGTATCCTGCTCACTGCCCTGGGAAAGAAGCAATGCAGCAAGACACAGTACATCCACAGTAAAGCTACTTTACTTAACTGGCAACCCCCCTCTCAGTCTCCTCATGCAGAAAAAGAGAAGATGGCGAGAAATCCCTTTGGACTGCATCAAACTATCATTCACACCTAACCATTCCCTCCGCCCTACTATTATAGCTCCTCTAATGATTCCCAGTTGGGTAATCCAGGTATATGGAATGTGAAGAGCTGAATAGCTTTCTTGATCAGATGGGAAGGACTTGCTCGTTTCTGCAACATCCAGGTCATCATTATGAAACGATGAGTGGTTAGGAAATCTGTTGAAGATACAAAAAAATTCAAATATTTCAGCATACTTTTATGAGTGATGCTAGTCATCTTTAAAAAAGAATAAATCTAATCTATATAAGTTTAAGTTCCAAGTGTTTCTCTTTTTCAGTTTCTTTTGCAATTTTTTTTATTATTTCTTCTATTAATTCACTTTGTATTGGTAACTTTAATGTAGTCATTACTTTTGGGACTTTAATGAGACGTCTGTGAACCAGAGTCATGCAGCATTTTGAAGTAAGGAAGACAAATGGGTGGAAGGACGGTGAGCTAAACACAGAGAACTGTTGGAGTTTTATTCACTGATGTTTCGTCCGTACCAGGACATTCTCAAAGTACTTTGAGAATGTCCTGGTAAGGATGAAACGTCAGTGAATAAAACTCCAACTGTTGTCTGTGTTTTGCTCATCACCCTTCCACTCATGCAGCATTCTTTCATGATTGGAGACTAATCGCCATATAAGAATGCTGATCATTTTTAACTTCCGTCCCTCATTTTGACTACCTCCGTTAAATGATTCATTTACCACTTTTGCGACTCCATCTCAGCATGATACTGCCCCTGAGAATTATTGGTGGTGAAATACAGTACAATTCCCCCCTAATTCAAATAAACAAGGATAATGAAAATGATTGTACCCGCCCACTTTCTTTTGTTTTGTTTTTATGTGGTTGGATGGACCCATAGTTAGCAGCTCTCCTTATGGGGAAATCTGCCATTGATGAGAAATATACAATTTAAATGCTTACATTTGCAGTCAAGTTATCCCCAAGATACAGTCAGTATTATTAGTAAGTGTAAGCAAACTAAAGGGATGATTTGAGACAAAGATTTCTTTCTCTCATTTTTCTTTTATTTTTTGTGCTAGTTTTCTTAATATACCTGATTTCTATTGCAGATGTGGAAGGCAGCATCACGGAGAAGGAGGTCTGCATTGGTATTGTGACTCAAATTGACCTGCTAACCCACATCACCCATTGCAAGAAGGAGAACCAATAGAGAGCAAGAAAATGTCATTTAATCAACAGAAGCCAAGTATAAGATATCAAAGTATTGGGCTGCTTTCAGTGGACTCATTCAAATAGAAGCTGACAAAACCATGCCAATTCATACGAGAGGGTATGAAAAAGGGATTCAAGTTGTACGTAGAAATTTCTCTTTGAACTTAAATCAAACCTGAGATTCAGTTTATGGAGCTCCGGTTCATCAGACTTGAGTGCTCATCCTTTCTTGGATCTAATAAAAAGTACTCATGTTTTGAACAGACATTGTGGTATATTGAAGGATATGCATTGGGCACACAAATGTTGCTAAATGCCTATGAATGAAGGGACAAGAAACTTGTATAGCTTGTCTCTAACAACATATTATCCCTTGCAGAAATGTCTGGGAACGTGGTATTATTTTGTTGTGGGTGAAATTGATTCATGTAAATGCTATACAGTGCTCTTGTCCTATTATTGTGTTGAAGGCACCAAACAGCCTTAGCACATCCAACCAAAGCTCTTCAATATATCATAATCTCCATACTGAGAGAAGTGGCCTTGTCAAGGAAGACATTTCCTATTTGCTAACTCAGGATTAAAAAGTTTATTGTCCATTGTACTCCTGAGTGTAGCACTGATAACTACCTTTCTCGATTTGGTTTACTATGGTAACATTTAGTTCAAGTGGAGAGTAGCAGGAGAAAGTTAGTTTGCCTTTCTTTCCTTTTCTTCATAGATGTTCTGTAACCAAAACCTAAAAGTAAGTTTTGATTAACATTGAACTGTTTCAACAAAATTTATTTTTCAAGCACTCTCCCATGATGTAAGTTCATTATATTCCAAGTTCTAACGTAAACAAGTTCTTTATATCATGAACTTCATAATTTTGAGATCATAGTATGTTTATAATCCTTGTAGACTGCACATGTAAACATGCAAATGAATGTTTACTACCCTACATCCCTGATTGGCATTGCTTGTTTTACATTTCTGTGCCAATATAATTTCCTTGGTCCAAAGCATTCCAGTTGTTTGATACAGACTCATGGCAGCATTGGGTGATATTGCTGTGTGGTACCCAAGTCTTTGTCCGTTTAAGCAGACTAGACAATCTTCTTGGTGGAGTACATTTAACCCTATAAGGACAAGTCATTTACACACATTTACAGGGACAAAAAGATGCATTTTTAGTGTTTTTATAGAAAATTGTAAGTAATTTTGTGGGCAATGCGAATATACTTCAGTATCAGTATTCGTGTGTGTTTGTGTACGCATGTGTGTATATATATATATATTTATATATGTGTGTGTGTGTGTGTGTTTAATAAAACCACTTGGAAAATAAAATGAAAGGTGACTGAACGTTTTCGTCTATTTAAGACATTTTCAAAGCATTTTCCAAGTGGTTTTATTACACATTTTGTGAATCACGTGTTTTTGTGATTTATTCACACACACACACACATATATATATATATATATATATTTTCCACACCTCTTCACCACCTCTCACAATTAGTTCTTTTAAACAATACATTTTAAAGTTATTCAAAAAACTTTGCCACATCACACTTTATATGTATGTAAAAATATTTGAAAAATTACATACAAGAAAAATTGCTAATTAGTGTAAATGAATGACAAGGTTCTTTTTTAACAAGAAAATGTGAAATATGCTGTCTTCAAGCTAGGATTTTATATATATGTATATATATATATATATATATATATATATATATATATATATATATATATATATATACATATATATAATATGCATCTGTAAGGGGTTAAGAACTAAAAACATATCCAATTATCAAGATTAAAATTTTGTGATATTTGACGCCAATACCAATACATTCCAGCATCCATCATCCAATAACCTATAAGTCTGTTTGCCAGTGTGTGCTCTTCATTATCTATGCAGTGCCCCTTCATCATCTGTACTTTGATTCCTACTGCTCCATCCAACAGTGGCACCAGAATTGTGCTTTTTCGGAGTACATCTTGAACCTCCTTGTTATGCTCTGTAATCATGCTAAATGTATTTTTAGTCTTCATTCCTTCTTTCATTCTTAATGTTATAGTATAGTTTTGTGTGCCGGTAGTTCAGTATGCCATAAATTATTTTACTTGATAAGTCTATGTTATTCATTTTGCAATAGCCAATCAGTTTTTGTTTGAATGAAATTATCTTCTTTCTTTGCTATTATACTCTTATTTCTATTGTGAATAGAAGTTAGAGAATATGAATGGGTCTACTATTTCAGAGCATCAGAGAAATACAGTAAGGCAGAGTACTTTTAGTTTTTAGGTATTTTGTGGGCGTACATTTAAATCCTTTCTTTCCCTTCATATATGACTAAATGGATGAAAACATGATCATTTTACATCATGTAGTCTCCTGTGGGATTATTAATAATGTCCTCATATTGGGGTTATCAAAACTTCATTTAAAATCTTTTTCATTTCATAACAGTAGTATTGGTATTATTGCTATTTCATTGACTTCACATTTATCATTGTAATTTATATTGATACCTGTGATATACTGTAGGCATTGATGCATTTCAGTTACTTATCTACAGGTTATTGGTGCCATGATTGAATCTCTTGAATGGTTCTGTAATGTTGTAAGTCTAAATTCTCTGGATGTTTAGAAATTCTCCTCACTGTTCCCTTTAAGTTTATAAGCATTTACTGTATGCATCAGTGATGCTCATAATGCAATATAGCTTTGTGTTGCACCCAAGTAGTGGATTTCAGTCAAATGAGTCTGGTATTGTTATGACTCCCATTTCAACTGTACACAATATATATGTTACTCCTTACACATCTTGCTTTGTCAACCGTTTGAGTTGTTGAGGATTCTGGACGATGGAGGAACAATCCCCAGGGTTTTTTAAACTTATTTTTATATTGCACTGTAGGTGTAATAGTGAAAAGTAAACATATTAGTGTATCTGTTGACCTTTTCTTCATACCTTCAATTATCAGAATATCTTCATTAAGTGACTCGGCCAACTTCCTTAGAAGGGGAAAGGGCCTATGAATATGTTTTCATATATGCGTGTGGATGCTGAGTGAGTCAAGACATTGCTACTTCCAGCAGAGGTTGAGGTGATGGTCTGAACTCTGCCACTGGTGAGTTGGACCAAGAGCATGGTTCATTAAATTCCATGCTACAAAGTCCTCTGTAAGTGGCACCCTCCTGATAGAGGGTGTTTTGTGACATTAAACCAAATCATCAACATTCTATATATATATATATATATATATATATATATATATATATATATATATATATATATATATATATATATATATAATGGTTTGTTACTATCACATTAGTGAAGGAAATCATCTGTGAGAGAAGGATTAAGGAAATTCAAATTCTCTCAGGACTTGTTTATTTGAATTAAAATGCAAGTATAGGCGAACAAGGCCGCTGTCTTGATGGCTGTACATAAGGGCATATTTCATATTTAGGAGTAATGTGGACAAATCAATTCACAAACTACAATTGTTACTAAATAGAACATTAGTACAAACACTCGTGCATATTTACATATTGCTATGAGAGACATAAAACTGTTAATTGAGATATATTTACATTACTAGTTTCAATGGGTAACAATTATATGATACTGTACAGGAAATTAATTATGGTACATGTATATCCATAGAAAACGATTTCTTGAAGGCGTGACCTTGCTACATATATATAGATATATATAAATAGAAGAACTGTAGCTGCAGGTACCTAGTGGCTGCAGGTACCTAGTTTTGTAGATGTAGTCACAAAATTTCTTGAGAGATCTCTATAAAAGATAAAGGTTACAGTATCACTAGACTTTTTTTTTAATTGGAAATGTTGGTGGAAGTGATAAAAGGACTGTATTAACCAATAGTTGTGGTGATGATTATGTATGGGGATGAGACCTGGACGAGAGGTGTAAGAGAGAAAGATATAATGCAATAGGGAATCAGAAGAAAATAGAACAGGCCAACCTGAGATGGTATGATCATGTTATGAGAATGTATGGAAATAGATATCTTTTGAGGATGTACTAATCTGTGTTGCCAGTTGTGAGGAGCAAACCAAGAAAAAGATGGGTCAGTAGTGTGAACGAATCCGTGAGCCCAAAGTTGGGATATCAAACAAGCAAAAAAATACACGAGAGGCAGGGAGAATGTACAAAGGCAATGATCTGTCCCATAAAAAGGGTGCACCAAAGACTAGCTGGCAGTATTGCTGGGAAAGTGATGAGGTGCAGGTTTCAAATAGTTTAGTCAGGAAGGAGTGAAAGTGATGTTGCATGTGATGAGAGTGAAAGAAGCTGAGGGTGTTGCTCTCTCATTCCCAGCCACTTTATTTTGTGAGTAACAGCTGCTTGGATAAATTTATATATATATATATATATTCAGTCAGACCTTGCCAAACATTAGTGTTAGGTTCCTTAGTCATAGAGTAGGACGAAATTCGTGTTGGGCGAATAATAGTTCTTATAGGAAAAAAAATAGGTTAGGTTCCCAGTCCCTATTCAGACACTGGCGGCCAACACAACCAGGCAGGCTACTGAAATCATGCTATCGTGAATCATGGTTGTCTTCAGCAAATGCTGGAATAGCTTACCTATTCATGTAGACGTGAAATTTCATGCATGGTGAAGTTGTGTTGGGCAAGGTGTGAGAGTATATACATGCAAAAAGACCTATTCTCCTTTACAAGAGAGGTCGTCAGCCAAGACATAAACTTGCCCTTCATTCATTTCTCCCAAATGATTTCCCTTTTACCTTGAAGGCCATCCCTGACTCCAGGCACTTTCCAGGACAGAAACAATGCAGCAAAACATGGCAATTTGCAGGAGGACCCAATGGCCAAAGCTGGTTTATCCCCTATACTTCACCACATGGCAACCCTCCCTCCCTCCTTGTCCACTCATGAGTAATTAGAGAACACAAGGAGGCCCTTTGGGCCTTGTCAATTCATCATTCATTCACAAACATTCACCACCTATCTCTTGCCTTTCCTTTCCCAGCTGAACAGACGTTCCTCTTTTACTCAAGGTCCCCTTTAGGTCACTAAAGAGGATAGATTACACTGACAGAAGAAATATCTTAATCAGGGACAGGAGAGGATATGAGAACAAATTAAGAAAGATGACATGGCTAAAGAATGAGGAAATAACAGTTTTCCATGTAGATGTATAAATACTAGCAGTAGCTTAGAAGGTGATATAGCCCAAGCTCAAGGAATACATGAATTCAAATTTAGATATGATAACTGGAAATTAAAGGTATAGATGAAATCAAAATTTTAAGCTAGATATGAAGAACTGGAGAGCAAGAGACAGAACCCAGAAAGAAGTGCTTCTTTCCTTATACTACAATTAGGTAAGGAAGCTCACTGGCTAAGCGGGTTAGGGCGTCGTTACTTGCAGCGAAGGTTGAGGGAATGGCAGTTCGAATCCAACCACTGGCGAAGTTGAACCAAGGGCATGGCTCATTAGATTCCACGCTACAAAGTCCTCTGTAAAGGGTACCGTCCTAGCCTTCCGATAGGGAGGAGTTTGTGATGTTAAACCATATCATCACAATTAGGTAAATAGAGAAACATAACATTCGACATAAGAATGAGCTTCCATCAGTAGTAATTATTGGCCAAAACTGATATCTTCATCTTTGCCCAAATTATTAAGGCATGTAGAAGTTACTAAAGCCATTAGATTTGAATGCAAGTTCAAATTGTATGAATTACAGGAGGATAAAAGTGCTGGTCAGTATAACTCACACACTGCCATGTTCAAGCCATGAAAAAAAACATGACCTTACAACTAGGGACATATAGACTTAGATGCAATGATGAAAGTGACCAATAGAAATTGAAGATATAGATTTATTTGTGTCAATCAATCAATGCCTTGTACTGAGAGTTTTTTCCCCCATATAAGGGAAGTAGCCAAGTCAGAGGCACATATCTAGTCCCACCTATTTTGCTTCCATCACCCCCTCTGCTGCTCCTATCTCAGCACCTCATGGATGATGGGTTATCCCTACATCCACCACCTGCCTCGGGTTTCACTAGGTGGAAAGCCCACAGCTTCACAGTGGCTGGCAATGGTCCTTGGAACCTCCAACAGATCTCTCTTGGTAGAGACTTTGGATTGTTGTCTGTATTGTATCAATTTAGGAAAGTTTCTGCATCACCAGCTCAAAGTGTTATGGAACGGAGAGCAGTTGCCAATTGTCAGATCACCATGTGTAAAAAAAAGTAAAAAATATATTTGAAGTAGGTAAAGAGAAATCTTGGGCCCAATCTGGAAACTGAATGCCAGCCCATCAGGGCTGCACCTCCTGGTGGGGGTGAGGGGGGTTGAAGACGGGTTTTGAAAATGTGCAACATTGCCGTCCATCTTGCAGGAACACAATATCCAGGTATTTGTCATTGGCTCAATTTATTTTGGGTATTTGGCTGAGCCAAGAACAGAGGGAGGGAGGGGTGGTGACTGGGAGTGGAGTATGTGGGGATGAAATGGGTGGGGGTGGATTTATGCCTTCGACTTTGGCTACTTCCCTTGTGAGGGGGAAAAAAGCCCTTGGTATATGTATGTACAGTATATACGTTGTTTCTCTCATTATTTGCTTTTAGTTTTTTTAGTTTTTTTGTGGACTTGTTTACAACCTTTGTGTGTTTGTTTACCACAGTATATATTCTTACATCTACATCTTGATTTACAAACACTTTACTCAATTTACATTTTTATTTTGTCTGCCATCAGGCAATTTTATTCAGCTGAGGGAAAACTGGGCTGTTAAGGATCAGAAGTTATCTCAGTTAACTCTGATTTCCCAATTCGATTTGTATATCTATTCTGCCTACCGTCAGGCGATTTTATTCAGCTGAGGAAAAAGCCCAGAACTCTAAAATGCTAAACGTGAATAGAAGTTTGTGTGATTTAGAAAATGTTGGAGCTTCTCCTGTTCGCCTTCGATTTGATTTTCTTCATCACTTTGGCTCCCTAAGCCGCCAGTCTGGCCATGTGCTCTTCCATAGTATCCTTCCCTTGCACGTCATCTCCTTCACCTTTACCGACTTCGGAGCCGTTGTAGTCAAGGTCGGTTTTCTTCGAAGTCTCCTCGTCCCCCCTCCTTTGCTGACGGGAATCGAACGTCTACTGCAGAAGTCTCAGTTCCTTTAAGAAATTTTGGTGAGCTGTTGACATCGTGGACGACTCCTCCGAGTTGTGGAGGTTCCTCTCCGGGCTTGGGGGGACAGGAGAAGGACGAGTCTTCGTGAGGGGAGTTGGGGTTGTGGGAATGAACGAAGAGGAAGGGTCGTGATGAAACTGTTCGTGCCAAGCGTGAGACCTCGCCAGGAACCTGGCCAGCCGATGATGATGTTGACCTTGATCCGAAGGTCTCTCTCCTTCTTCGTTATCTTGTGTTGGCTACCGAACTTGGTCTGCCTGTGATCGTAGGAACTCGTAGCTCCCTCCGTCGGTAGCTTCCAGATCGTAGCCGAAGTAGGTAGCCAAAGGTGCGTATTGCTTCGTCAGGAGGTTCAGGTTCTCAGGCGCCGAAGTCGTCCACGATCTCAGACTGTGGTGAGGAACTCGACCCAACGAGTCCCTGTCACTATGGGCGCTCAGCAAAGACGGCCATAGGTGTTCGTGTGGACGAAGTACACGATCAGTCGAGACCATGTGAGAATGGTAAGGAAGACCCAAGAACCTCGACAGGTTCCTGGCTGTGCCCTCGATGTCGGTCATCACCGTCTCGAAGTGGAGGACGAGGCAGCGCTCGGTTACGAGCTGGCACTCGTGCCACGCCCTCGAGTAGTAGTGTTGCCATGACCTCAGCACGCCCTTGAGAGTCCTCGTGTCCCAGCCGTGGACCTGGATCCCGCGCCCCACCATCAGGAGGGCGAGAGGTCGTGGGTCGCGAACTGTGAGAACGAAACGAGCACGCGGCAGAAGGAGAACAAGGGCACGGGCGTGCCAAAGGGCGTGTATCTCCTGAAAACAGAGCCATGGAGGTCCTGCAGGATATAGTTTGGAAAGGAAGGCCCTCCAGCCATCCACAATAACCCCCCGGAGATGCCTCGTAGCGCTATGTTGGGTCCATGCCTCCGTGTACGATGCAGCCAGAGTAGGCACGGTGCCATCAAGGCAGGCACCTGTGTCTGAGCGTCCGTGGATCATGTGTCTTAGAAGAGTCGCCCCTGTATGGGGCGCGCCGCCCAGCACCAATACAGGGCGACCGGGCAACACCAGAGGAGGACCCTTGTGGTAAGGCTTCTTCTGATGGAGAGGTCCTTCCTGTGTGAGGGTCTTCTGGGACTTACGAACGCGTCCCTACGGGAGGAGGACCAGACCGACCAGAACGATGACGAAGATGAGGACAAATGTACAGGACCACCGTAAGGAACCACGAAGTCTTCCAGAAGTTTCCGAGTCTTTCTTTGTCATATGACGCGGCAGAGGTGTTGGCCCCCAAATGTGTTTTATACAGGTTTCCTCTTTTCCCTAGAGAATATTTATGTTGCAACACCTATTTCTACTGAAAAGGGAGCGTTATTTAAAGAAATCAAATTTATTTAAGCTCAATATCCTCCTCAGTTCGTGACACCTTTGAATTGAGTAAAATCGTCTGTTTTGGCACTCAAATTTATGGCCTTTGCGCCATTCAGAAATTCTCTCGAATGCATGAAATACTATATAATATAATTATATAATTCATCATATATCGACATCTCACTTTAGTTCTACCCGAAGGAGAGACAAATTTGAGGTACAAAAGAAAGAAAAAATCTAGACCGTAGAACTACTGTGTATTGAGTACCATATGTAGTCATTACGACTGAAAGAAAACGGAATTTAATTTTACAAGAACATTAGAACTTGTTAGAATAATTGTCTTTAAACTAATTTTTTCTCTATTTGTACAGTTGTAATTTTTTAGGAATTCTAAAGTATTTAAATTATGAGTACTAACGTAAAGAATCTAATATCTAAAATTACATCAGCCATTGGTTCTTGTTTACATTTTCATTTTGACAGGGAATTTCGAAACGACACGACAGTGCAGTGAATTGTTATGTGCGTGAAATATTTAAATAATGCAGTGTCTAGAGGATTCCAGACCAGATATAAGTGATTAACATGATGTATTAATTGTGGAGGTTATATTGTGTGCAATAAAATAAATTGTTGACAAGATAAGAAAAAGAAACGTAGAAGTTTTAAACTGGACTTCGAGTTTCAATGCTTGAAATTTCGTTTGGTAAGTACACAATACAGTTCTTAAAAAATATATAAATTTGCAGATAATTAGATGTTGCTTCACTGTACACATACAAGAAGAAAAATTTATTGTAGTTTATGATTTCCCCAAATAAGTAGGCCTATTGTTAGTTTATAGGGAAAATTTATTTATATGAATATGATTAAGGTGGAAAAAGAAGTCACGGGTCTAGTTCAGAGTTCCTGAGGTTATTCCTGACCGGTTTCGCTCTATGCTCTGAAGAAGCATAGAGCGAAACCGGTCAGGAATAAACTCAGGAACTCGGAACTAGACCCGTGACTTCTTTTCCACCTTCATCAACTTGTCACAATGTACCAGTATATGGATATGTAAAATTTGGGTCGAGTATAGAATAGTACATGTATGAATCTATGTGTAGTAAATATTTATATCTATACTATATATTGTTTTATATAAGTTATGAAAATATTTAGAAAATGAAAGATCTTCAGGCAGTTTGCAACTGCCAAAGTGAATACATTAAAACGTTTAAGTTGTCATTTTCCGAATACCTGAAGACTTAAGACTAAGTAAACTATTATGAATCAAAAATAATCAGTGCATGAAAATACAAAGGAAAGCAGTTCTTGTGTTTAGAGTGTAGTTACAGTTAACATTGACCAAAAAATGTCAAAATGTACGGATTGGTTGTGTCTGGCCCGAAGGAAATATTTCCCGTTATTTTTTGGTGAAAAAAGAAGCATTAGCACTGTCTTGCATTTCATCATTTCGACTTTTTTTTTTGTGAAGTCAGCAATTGTTTGTTATTGACTACGATTTAGAAAAAATGTGTTGTGGGAAAAAATACATACTTTTCACATATTGATAGCGACATCGGCATTACAACCGACATGGCGTTTTGTTTACATAGTAAGTGCGGTCCAGTTTTTATTTACCCATGAATGTGTTTGGTAGAAAATAAGAATAATTGGACAATTTATAGTTTCACCCAACCATAGAATTTTATATGTGGCTTATGTGTTTCTGGTGAGAAATGTTGTGATATGAACGATGGTGTACATCATTTCCTCTTTCAAATATATTGAACTTAAAATATAGTGTTTAGAAGTGCACACCTATGCGATATAGCAATAGAAAATTAATTATTAATTTTGTAAATTGTAATACATCAACGTAATGTACGTTTCTATTGGCGGAAGTCAATAATAGAGAAAGTTGCTAAAATCAATACACTAACGAATAGTTTCACGGCGACTGCATCTCCTATTTCTCGGAGACCACAATGGAAATAAGCTGAAGACCGTAATGCTTACATGCTTTTTTTTTTTTTGTTATCATCGGCAATTGCAATTATTATTTCGAACTATGTGTTCTTGTCATTATTCGCACTTCATGTATATTGATTCTTTGCCAAATAAATTTATCATTATTATTATTATGAGCTCTAATAAGATTCAGTTGTATGAAAGTCCAAATTAGTGGGAAAGTAAAGAAACCGTTTTCTTTACATACCTTACAAAGAGAATGAAAGGACATTAGGGGTAACTATAGTAAACCGCATCCATCCCACATTTGAAGCTGCAAAACAGTACTTACTTAGTTTACTTAGTGAAGTTCTGAGGTCGATCCTCACAGCCGTAGTGGACTACCGCTGCTGCCAGTCCTGTTGTCCCTCCTTGCGAGGGTCAGTTGGTCTGGTAGTGTGTTTTGAGAGAACCTACTGATGGCAGTGTAGCCTGGCACTGGAGGCTCGTCTGGCACCTTCCGCAGGAACCTGTCCAGTGCATGTTTGAAGCTGTCCACCGAGCATTTAGTTTTCTCTCTCATCTCCTTTGGGAGGGCGTTGAAGATTTTTGGACCCTCATGGCCTAGGCTGGTTGCCAGTAGGGTCTTAATCCTTTCCGGGGCTCTTGATGGGAGAGTTTGTCTCTCACATTTGCGCCCATGCCTTATACTGTGGTATGGCTTGATTGTAGAGGGCGTGGGGTCCGGAACAAGTCCCTCAAGGATTTTCCATGTGTAAATGGCCCTGTATCTTTCTCTCCTCCTCTGTTGAGAGTATAGGCCTAGTGCTCCCAGGCGATCCCAATAGTTGAGATCTTGCATCCCTTTGATGCGCCTGGTGTAGTTCCGTTGGACAGTTTCAAGCATCTGGATGTCTCCGCGTTTGTGTGGTGACCAGAGTTGGCTACAATAGTCCAGTATCGGTTGGATAAGCGACTTCCAGAGGGTAAGCATCACTTGAACCTCTCTTGAGGAGAAGGTCCTTAGGACCCAGCTGGCCATCCCTCTTGCTCTATTTACTGACTGCATGATGTGGTGTTGGAAAGTGGCATCATCACTTAAGTGAATGCCCAGGCTTTTCACATGGGCTTTTGGTGTGATTTTCATACCTCTCTCCGTGTGCAGCTCAGTGTCGTCTTTAATGCCTTGATTTGTGCCATATCTCAAGACCTCGAACTTCTCTTCGTTGAATTGCATGTTGCTGTTGTTGGCCCATGCATAAACTGAGTTGAGATCGTCTTGTAGATGTTGCACATCCCCACTTTCCCGCACAGCATAGCTGATGTGGGTATCATCGGCAAAAGACAGGAGGGTTGAGTCCACCCTAATATTTATGTCATTCATATGGACAAGGAATAGGAGGGGGCCAAGCACAGATCCTTGTGGTAAGCATGGTCTACCGAAATACACACCACAAGTGAGGACGGATCCTTTATTAGTACGGCAATTCGATTGTTAAACTTTTATCAAGTACAAAGTCGTAATACACATGACTGAGATTAGATAAGAAGAACGGAGGGAACGGGTGGGAGGGAAGGAGGAGGGTCACTGAATACTAGGAAAGGTTAAGGAGAAGGTGGACCAAATGTCTGGGAACAGGAAGGGTTAAGATGGAACACTTAGCTGGTTGAAGGACATTAGCTCACAACCGAAGAACAAAAGGAAGGAGGGATCAAGTGTAGAATTTCCACCTCCGCGCGCGTTCTGATCCGTGGGGGATCCGAGGTGCTCCACTGTCACTCAGGTCATGATGACGTTATTTATTATTACCTAACCTAATGGATTAGATTAGGTAAGGTAATAAAAAACGTTATCATGACCTGAGAGTTAGGTTAGGTAATAAAAAACGTTATCATGACCTGAGAGTTAGGTTAGGTTAGATAATAATTTTTTTTATCATGACCTGAGTGACGGTGTGTGTCTGAGTGACTGCGGAGCACCCCGGATCCCCACAGATCAGCACCGCGCGGGGGTGGAGATTCTACAGTTGATCCGGAAGGAGGAAATAAGGGTGGACAAATGTCTACTGGGGGTTGGAGGGAAACTAGAGATAGCTTAAATTTTTGTGGTGGGTGTCTCAAGGCGGGAAGGGAAGAAGACATGTGGACCCCCACCCCCCAGAACTACTAATGTTTCATGTTTGTCACAAGAAGTTGTGTTTTCGGATGATGACCCACACTGTCATAGGACAACAAACAAACGAACAAACTTCTTACGAAATTTTTAGGCCCTGGTTTAGTGTCATTTTTATCTAGTGTGATTTTTTAATCTTCGACTGTCAGAAAGTAGATTTAATTTGGAAGTGGGTAGAAACAACTCCGCCATGCAGTGTAAAAAAGTTCGTAATTTTGAGATTCATTTAGATAAACACCTAAGCAAAATGCTACATTACATAACATTTATTTTATTTGTTTTCATTTACTTATTATTTATGTTTATTTTTTATTCATTGTTTATCCATTGTGTATTATGAATTATTGCTATTTTCCTGTTTGTTTACTATTTATCATTATCAATTTATCGTATTTTTACTTTTTTTCCGCATCCGACCTAGTTATGGGCCAAAAAGTCTTCCTTTGTAATCTTGCTTTATATAATGCTTAACACCCAAAGTATGAAGAGATATTATGTTTTAGAACATAACATTTTATTCCCCGCAATACTTCATTAAAGATAGAACAAAATGAACAATTCACATAATTTGTAAGAATTAGGAACAAAAGGAAACTTTTCCAAACCTCCTTGTGACCAGACTAGGTTTGCAGCGTGTGTGTGTGCGTGTGTGTCTTTGTATGTATGTGTGTATTTGCAATTTATACAAGAAATAGTTCACGCATACTCTATACACTTCCCTGCCTATATCTTTTAAATCCACCTCCTTCATTTAATAATATCCGAGTTCATATGTAATTTATCTTGTATATTTCAACCACTGTAAATTTTTATATAGGGACCAGTTACTCCTTGCTTTGTAGACTTAGTGTAATATGAACTATCTTATCTTGCCACACACAGATGGAGTACTAGAGGGATATGCAACAAGTTATAAACCTTACCAGACTAAAATTTCAATGTCATGTTTCACTCGTCATGATCTTAATCTTGTCTACTTGTTATGATATAGATACGTGAGTGAGATACGTTTAATGTTGTAAATTTAGATATGCAATTATTGTTGTGGGGGGATTCAGTATGGTCTTGGGTCACGTGTTGGACACGTGGTCGATATTTATTTCCCTTGTGGATGAGAGCTCAGGGTTCATATATGGCGCAATCTATGGGTAATGATGTCACACACACACACACACACACACACACACACACATATATATATATATATTTTTTTTCTTCTTCTTTCTTTCCTCTCTCATAGCCAGACTGGTAGTTTGCCGAGTAGTTATCCCAAGGTTGTTGCAACGTTTCGGTCTTCGCTGGAGATCATCAGGCTGAAAGTTTTGAGTGTGTGTGATGTTTATATACTGGTTTGTTTCTGATTGGTTGGTGCCGTGGAAAGCGAGGCTCTGATTGGCTGCTCTGCAGCCATTCGGGAAAGTCAAGTGTGCCCTTTTTTATTATTATTAATTAAACTTTTGCTGTGCTCGTTGTCAATGAAGACTTCGTTTAGTCTTTAGTTCCATCTGTGTGTCTCTCCAAGTATAACAGCGTGATATAGCGTAGTGTATAGAGGCATTGATGGTGGAGTTTAAGTAGCGTTGGAGACATTCACCTTTGCTGTTGAGACAGATCTTTGTTGCTAGGTATTACGTACACTGAAATAATATTTGCTGTTGTGGCTGGCTACCTGGACGTCGAGGAAGGGTAAGCGGCCATTGTTCGATTCTTCGAACGGCCGGAAGCATCTATAAGTCGTCCTCTGAGTCTTCAGAGTTCTTGAGTATCTTTAACTAATTAAAGTGTCATCTGTATAGTGGTAATATATGGAGGAATGGTTAGTAGAGAGTATGGTCTCTTTTCAAACGTATTCCGCAATTTATTGCGTTTGTCTGTAAAATTCTATTCCTTAGTGTCCTTCAAATATTTGTAATGTCCTGGGTTACACACACACACACACACACACACACACACACATATATATATATATATATATATATATATATATATATATGTATGTATATGTATACAAAAAGCAAGTAATGTGCCCAAACAGACGTTAATGGGGCATTCCAAATGTGTGTGTATTTACCTAATTGTAGTATACAGGAAAGGAGCAATGCTCGCTGGGTTCCGTCTCCTATTCGCTAATTTTCTAACTTACCTAGACTCGAATTCATGTACAGTTCCAACTAAATCTATATCCCTGATTTCTATTTATCATATTCATATTTGAACTCGTGTATTGTTTGAGCTTGGGCTATATCACTTTCGAAGCCATTCCAATTATTTATGTTTCTATGAGGAAACCTTTAATCAGGATATCTCTTCTGTAAATGCAATCTATCCCCTTTAGTGTGTGTGTGTGTGTGTGTGTCATTATATACGAGTAGTTACGCCTAACTGAAGTGGACAGGGTCGGAATGCTTGTGTGCTGCCTGCGTTCCCTCGCGTGTAGGCCTTATGGTCTCTTGCAGTCTCCTTCATTCTTATGCTCATACATACATCCATGCTTACGTGCACTCCAAAATCCGTGCTGGCCAAACTGCCGTTGTTTGTGAGGTATTTACTTGGGCTTGCTTGTCTGGCTAAAAGATCTACACCTCATCCACGCCACTCAACCGACTGCCCACGTTCATTCTTCTGTCTTGTGTAACCATATATATGTATATATATATATATATATATATATATATATATATATATATATATATATATATATATATCTATATATATATGACAAAACCATAGCTCGCCACTCCCCTCAATAGAAGTCACAGCAAAATATGTCAGTTTTTTTTTACATATTCATGTTATTTGGTTTTCATTTGTACGTTTATTTATTTGTTTGCTTATTTATCTATTTATATATTATGTATTTATCTCTGACAGCCCACAAACGATTTTATTCACCCCCGTGGTAATTCTCCCTTGTTAGAGCGTCGCTGTTTGTGGCGGAAGTCAAAGCAGTTCGAATCCTGCCGCTAGCGAGTTGGGCTAAGGGTGGTTCATTAAATTCCACGCTACAGGGTTCTCTGTAAGGGACACCGTCCTAGCCTTCTGATAAGGGGAAGTTTGTGACGTTAAACCGATATATATATATATAATATATATATATATATATATATATATATATATATATATATATATATATATATATATATATGACACACAGGAAACCCACAGTCGGAGAAAATAAACTTCGAATAGAGAAGAATCCTACATTTCGGCTATCAACTGTAGCCCTTTCCTGAAGAGGGCTACAGTTGATAGCCGAAATATAGGATTCTTCTTTATTCGAAGTTTAATTTCTCCTATTGTGGGTTTCCTGTGTGTCATTTACAAATGTGCTACTACATTTCCGTTTAGAAATATATATATATATATATATATATATATATATATATATATATTTGTTTAGAAATATATATCTGTTAAAAATATATATATATATATATATATATATATATATATATATATATATATCAGGACTGTTCATTACAAAACAGATTGTTAATAGGCATCTTGACCCGACCTCAGGTCACCAGAGAGTGAGGGTAGTGGTATTTCCTCCTTCCCTCATTCCTTTTCTTTTGTAAGGGTTTGCTTTTTAAAGATAACATCCTCCTCCCACTTTGTACTACTGAAGAGGATTGCAGTTAGCAGCCGAAATATATAGACGCGCGTATTCAGCTCTTCTGTTCCGACTATGGTGTTAGTTGTGATGTGTGTGTGTGTGATGTGTGTGTGTGTGTGCGTATATATACATATATATATACATATATATATATATATATATATATATATTGTAATGATCTATACTGACAAATATTGCAAAGGTTGGGATGAAACACAGCGGTAATCTTTATGTGAGTTTATTCCTTTCCGATTAAAACCAGAGTCCCTCTTCAGAGAGATTACAGAAGGGATAAAGTGAAACAGTGGTTCTGCGGAACAAATAACTCTTGTTAAAGCCACAGAACAACACCAACACCTCCCACATTGAAGCAATGCGTGGATGATAATGAAAGTATTGTTATTATAATTTTTTATATTTATTTTGATTTATTTTTTCATTATTATAATTTTTTCCGCATCCGACCTAGTTATGGACCAAGAGGTCTCCTGTCTGCATGCTCCGCCTTTGTAAACCTTTGTATGTGGGAAAAAGATGGGGAAAACAACAAAGGTAGCTGATGTGTTCATCATTAAGGTCGCCAACGACTTGGAGAAAGCAAAGGAGATTCTAGAATTTTAGGATTCACGACCACATCCTCTTCACAGTTCATTAAGGTCACCAGCGACATAAGAGCAAACGATGTTTTGTTTAGAATTTACGATCAAATGATCTTCACAGTTCAGCTGTTGTTACCGTATTGCGTCAGTAGCATGTCCATATTATGAATATTTGGTCTTGATTATTACCCCAAAGGGCGTATTAGAACCGATATTGGAACGAACTATTAAACTAGTTACTAGATATCAGAAACAACTCTAATGAGATAATTTATCTTGAAAATAATAATTCACACGAGATGGTGGGGTGAGGATATGATACAAGCCTTCAGCGTTTTATTTGTTTATTTTAGTATGCTTAATTTACATGTTTATTACATTTTGATGATATTCGAACATATCTTTATACTGGAAATATGTGCGAGAAATTGTGTGATCGAACCATTCATCATACTCGTAAGTCTACGACGTCGTAAAGGAGCCATTCAGGTCGTATATTTACGACCTGAAGACCTACGCTGCTCCCAGCTCCCTCAAAGACCTCAGTCACTGTAGCAGTGGAGGCCACTGTACAGCCTTGAAATCTGACGCTAAGATATCTTGTCTCTTTCCACTTTTCCATCAGCAGTGACTGGACGATTTGCTTGAACTGAGCGAATGACGATTGTTGGATTGTTTGTTCTAGACTGAAGTTCACCAGCGCTTCTGTCCCGATGACTGTTGGGGGTGCCATCACAACCTCTACAAGGCAATGTCTTAGTGCTGCACAGACAAAGCCTAGGAGAGGCTAAATCACAGACCCCTGGTCTCCCAAAAGCGATGCAATTCTTCGACAGCAAGTTCCTCTGGTTTCTGCCTCGTGGTGTCCTTCTTGAAGAAAACCTGGGAATTTTAACACTTAAGACTTTACGATGAAAAAAGATATAAACCTTTTTGATGAGGCTGGGTGGGGAATGATGATGGGTAGAAAAATAAATAGATGGATAGATTAATGTCGATAAGCATGCACGACAGAGGAAAGTCAATTTCAAGAAATGTGGAGAATGTTAGTGGTGTATCACTATTGAAACCTTTCAGTTGTCCATAGTCGACAGCTTCGATATAACTCTCTGAACGGGAGTATTAAGGAATGTGGACAGGATTTGGACCAGGAATGGGGTTAGGATAAGGGTTCATTGTGGGATCAGAATTAGGATCAGGATTTGGAGTAGGATTGAGAAGAGGGAGGTAGTGATGGGTGATGGTGTTTCTAAAAAGTATCAAGAAGTAGGACTATTAACTGTGAAATGAAAGACGATTACACTCTTTAATGCTGCGGGAGGAAGAATGAACACTTACATGTGTTGGTGCTTGTTTGGTATGTGTGGTATTTTAGATCGTGACTGCCTCTAGTTGAACGCATATTTGTTGGATGTAAGTTGTTTATGTCAAGTAAATTGTTTGTGATTTTTGTATATCAACTTTTGTCTGTGTCTTTTTGTTTCAACTCTTTCATGTTTTAATCTAATGGCTAATGTAGGGTCTGTAGTCATGTCTGATCCATCTTGCATCTATATTTTGTATAGACTCTAATTTATATATGTCTTTATTATTGTGTGGATTCCAGACAGTCTCGTAATATTCTAAATGCGGTAGGACAAGTGTCTTGTATGCAAGATTTTTTTTATGTCTGCATTGCATCTTGTGAGGTTCCTGTACAGGAATCCCAAGACTCTATTGGATGTGTCCCTAATAATGATGTAAGGACTACCTCAAGTCCTCCGAAATGTTTACCACCAAGTACTTGTGGTTGAGAACTGTATCCAGATTTGTGTTAAGAAGTGTGTAGCTAAATTGGATGAGTATGTGTGGATAAATCTGATGTCGTGACATTTCCCAGGTCCAAATGTCATTTACCATTTGGCCTCCCGATCTTCAGGATAATTTAATTCATCTTTTAGTCGAAGGCAACAGTCTGATACCTATATACCTATATACTAAAGATTGGCTGACATCGAGAACAACGCTCTATTCTCTAGAATTCAAGAAAATCTTAATCCAGTGAAGAATTGGTCCTTGCATATCATAAGCTATTCACCCTTTGTACTGCAAATGTTCCTTTATAGCACTCTGCAATGACATTCCTTATTCTGATTCAGTTTTGCGTCTCTTAGAATGAAATTTTGAACGAGTTGTCGCAACGAAATAAAATGTTTTATGTTTAAAAGTAGTCTGTTTGCAATATGGTGAAGATCTGTTTGTGAAATAGATTTGCAATACGTTGAATTAATAACTTAGGTTGACGACGACATTGTCCTGAAAAGATAAAAGGAAATTCTGAAAAAGTATAAATTCATTCAAATATGAAAATGACAGCTCGCTGTGCATCAACACGGATAGAAGATAGTTTGGTAAAGTTGAGATAAATGAGATATATTGTATAACGACGTGGGAATAACACGATTTTGCTCCAAACTTACCACGAGTCCAAAGGCGACATGACGTCACATCGTTTCTGACCCAGAGTGACCTGCAAGTCGAAGATGCAAGATTCCATAATTTTTTGTAATCATAGTATGCGAATCATTATAATAATATTTTCGAGCTACAGTTGTGTAGATATTAATTTTGAACTTGTGTGTGTTACCATGTTAGCAAATGCATTCCTTGTATGTTTGTTGTGTGTGTGTGTGCGTGTGTTTACCCAATTGTGATATACTCGTACATTAAAGGAACTATACTTGTGAGATTCCGCCTGTGTTTTCGTTTATTACATTTTACTTGTGTTATGCTTACTTATTTTCATTTGTATTTTCTTTTCGTGTAGTTGTGTAGTCACGCGGATATTCTTATTGTTCTGATCGTCTATTGTCGTCACTCCCAAATATGGGCAACAAAAGGCTAGATTTAAAATCATCCCTGTACGACTTTTTATGAACCTAAAGTTTCTCCTTTCCATCCAGCTGGCTCCATATCTTCTTGCCAGGTAGATGATTGCATTTAGGAGTTCTGCGCGACCTTGCCATATATGGACCACAGCCTCACGCTCCTCCCCCACAGCGCACGTGGTCCCGCGGTCAGCCAATGGGAGGCCAGGACGCGCATGCTGACGTCATAGCGCCCGCTTAGCGTCGACATGACGTCACTGCCTGAGAAGTGGGTACAGGGGATTTCGCGAATTTGCTCCTGCACGCAGCGGTCTGTCTATTTGTGCGCTAAATGGCATTGAAATTGTTCCCTTGTGGCCCGCCCAGTCCCTTTGTGAGAAATGGCCACAACATGACCAAATCATTCTGTGATGGTCCACAAGACTCCACAAGAAATTCGACATTTTTGTGAACGTTTGTGTGTGTGTGTGCGTGTGCGTGTGTATGCATGTGTGTGCGAACGGGTGAGTACTGTATGTTTGTGTGTGTGTGTATGCCTGTGTGTGCGAACGTGTGAGTAGTGTATGTTTGTGTGTGTGTGTGTGTATGCATGTGTGTGCGAACGTGTGAGTACTGTATGTTTGTGTGTGTGTGTGTGTGTGTGTGTATGCTTGTGTGTGCGAACGTGTGAGTAGTATATGTTTGTGTGTGTATGTATGGATGTGTGTGCGAACGTGTGAGTAGTGTATGTTTGTGTGTGTGTGTGTATGCATGTGCGTGCGAACGTGTGAGTAGTGTATGTTTGTGTGTGTGTGTGTGTGTGTATTTACCTAGTTGTATTTTACGGGAAGGGGAGCTATGAGTGTGCGTGTGTAGGTGTGTGTGTGTGTTTGTGTGCGAACGTGTGAGTAGTATAAGTTTATGTGTGTGTGTGTGCATGCGCATGTAAAATACATCCTTCGAACCTCTCTCTTTCACTCTCAATCTCTCGTTCGCTCTAATTATATATATATATATATATATGTGTGTGTATGTGTGTGTGTGTGTGTGTGTGTGTGTGTGTGTGTGTGTGTGTTTCGTCTAAACATAAGCTGAAAAAGTAAAAATAATCTATAGTTTGGAAGTAGAATTTTGAATAGCTTTGCTGCGACGTTATGACTGTCAGTATATTCTAATCACAAAATCATACTGTCAAGTAGACACTGACATCACTTCTTTCCTGCAATTGAAAAAGAAAGTATTATTAGATGTAGATCGACAGCAAAAGGAAATATTTGTGAATGAAATAATGATGAAAGATGAACTACCTTGGCGGTTGATACAGCTTTGGTCGACGACATTACGTCATCATACGTCACCCAACGCCGTCACCGGAAAGGGAGTGGGGGGTGAAGCTGCATTCTTGAAGGAGTTCTTGAGTTGTGCTGGGTCCAGGTAGGTCGTTGATAACCGACTGCTGACCAGGAAAACTTTAAAGTTCGTCGGTTGCTTTTTACAAAGCGGATAATAGAAGATCAATGCTGGCGTGGAAGAAATTCAGAGTAGTTGATGCTTCAGAGATAAAGCGATCCTTGTCGATGATTGTAGATCTGGAAATGAGATTAAATGATTGTTACTGGGTGTTTCGAAAAGAGATAAAGGGGGTCTTTTTCAGAAACTATAATTCTCTTTGTCGTTATGACCGCACTAAATAGAATATCTTGTATAATTCAGAATTTTTTTAACGGGTGACATATAGTTTTAGGTGTCCATGCTTGAAGCTCCTTTATAAGATTTTCTTTTTGAAAATGACCAATAAACAGGATAGAATTAAAGAATTCCGAGATGCTAAGACAGAATATTGACTTAAATTCGTAATAAAAATCGTCTCAAGCAGAATCAATGCCGATATCCTTTTAAGATTAATAAAATCATCTGGCGACGTATTGGCTTCCGAGATGATATTTTTTTTTCAAGTGTATAGATGGCTGAAAATGAAAATAGATAAACAAAACCACATATCAACCGTAGGAAAAAAGGTTTGAGGTCGATAGAAAGACAATGTTAGCATCAACCAAATAGAATCCTACACTTACCACAAGTAGTTCATATTCAGATATGGTGATATTTGATCTCAAGTTTGGACAATACCCTCATCTGTAAGAGTTTTAATGAGAGCCCAAAACGTAATAACAAAACACGATCAGTTCTAAGAGGATCGGAGGACGATATGATCCTATTTCTATCAGTTCTGTGACAGAACTGGGGCGAGTTCAAATGCATAGACGACCAATTTGGTGGGGAAAATATGTCAAAAGAAAGTCTTGATTATGTGTGTGTATATATATGTGTGTGTATGTATATATATATGTGTGTGTGTGTGTATCATCGTCTATCATTATTTTAAATATCGGCGTAGGTATTTGTCATCGTGGCTATTATTATATAAAAATGATTATTATTGTAATTTTTATATGATCATTATTGATGATATTATTATTAGAATTATCATTGTTATAATTATTATTATTATCACCATTATTATCATCATTTTTTGTCATTTGTATTATTACATCGTTGACATTTTCTAATGCCTATCATGAGCAAAGAGGTTTAAAATAAATTTCGTTATTTTTTATTAATTTCTGTGAAATCCCCGTTGTGGTCACTGTTGATATTTTCGTGGCATCATCAATATTGTCATTATGATTATAAATATTGAAATACTGAAATTTTTGTCGACATGAGTATCATCATTATTTCTGCATTTATTACGTTGTTTTTATAATTTCCATTAATCTATTGAAACCTTTCAGTACCATTGTTATCATTGTTTATGATTCTTATTGCAACTGTATTGGTCATTAATGTTAATAATATGGTGCTTACTAATACCAATAAAAGGATTGTTATCATTATACAAATATATTAACAGCAATCGTCGCTGACTAACTGGCAGTATTATTGATAGTTTAATTTTTGATTTCGCAGCAATTTTAGTTTCATTATCATAGTAATTATTCTATTTCACTTGAAATTGGCGTTTTTTTTTTTTTTTTTTTTCAGTTACTCTCTGATCTCTAGTTATGTTTTATGATTTTGTCTTTCAATTCTATCTATAATTTCATCTTCCTTTAATGTTAATGTATAAATGCCACGGACATTTCTCATTAAATGGCGAGATATTTTTGTTTGTAGTGAATCTTTGGTAAGTTGAAGTGGACAGACTATGTATGTTTATGATACTTTTGTGTCCCCGTGTTTGAATGCATCTTATGGATTACGAAGTCTTTGATCGCAGATTGGTAATGCCTTGAATTTTAATTATTTTGATAACTTTTAATGACATTTTCCTTCAAATTTGACTCCGTGGTTCATTGTTAAGACTGATGGATTTTTTTCTTTCTTTTGCCGGATTAGAGCAAAATCCCGAAATATGACAGAAATTATCTGCAGGGCCAAAAGAGGTTAATACAATAATGGTATTAGATTTTGAGAAGGCGAGCAAGTCTTCATAAACCATTCCCGTCTCAAAACCAAGTCCTGCCTCATTAGAGAGAGAGAGAGAGATAAAGAGAGAACAGATTCATATTAAGCTTGTCTCTCAGTACATGAACAAGTTACGAGCCCCCTGGAATTCATTTACCAAGGAGAACGGTCACTTTGTCTTGGAGGGAAATTACCCCAGGTCCTGGGCGCCCACCCTTGTGGACGCCACAAGACGCGACTCCAGAGGGCCCGTTCTTGTCTCGTCACGGCAAAGACACTAGCCACTGCCCCCCTCGCCCTGTTTGCCATCTTATATACAGTGAGTGTTTGTCTTGTCTCAGGCAATGCGTGGTGTAACCCCACTCACACCGAGATGTGTTTGTTTAATTCTGTTTAACGCCAAATGGTGTTCTTAAGGCAGCAAAGGGTGTTGTGGTATGTGATGCTTGGGTTTCTTGTTTTGCTCTGCTGCAGAAGCCTCCTGTCCCCTTGACAGATCGAGTGTCTTGGCCCCAAAATGGAAAAGGGAGGGGAGCGTCTGAGGATAACAGGGCGCAAAGAAGGGCACAGTCGAGTAAGTTCAACGCAGAAATTATTGATACACCTCAGTAGGTATATTGGTTTCTTCAGTTGTAAGAAACTATTAAAATGACTGGTATGCCTATTTGCGAGACTTCTCCTTTCATCGTAGGAATAGAAACAGATAGCTTCTTGTAATTCTATTTATAGA
>NC_134792.1:54409661-54414661 GCF_046742065.1 Oratosquilla oratoria | reverse complement strand
CGAAAAAATTATGGCAATTTTTTATTTATTCATTAATTTATCAATTTATTTATTAGCATGTTTCTATTTTAGGTGAGGAATTATTTTCCAATTATAAAGAAAAATAATGATAATGCGTAAGTCTGGTCCAAAGGGGTGCCACATAATCGGGGGCGTGGGTTAGAAATACCCTTATTTGTGTTTTCTCTGATTTCTCATGAACTTGACATGAAATGTATGTCGTATGCATCCCCAGGGACGTTGGAATCTGACCCACTGTGCATCGGGACTGTGGTAATGTTGTTGACAACTTCTCTGCACTGACGCGCCGATAAGATGTAATTAATTCCCGTTAGGTTTTTTGTTCCACTAATTTTTATGTGGTGCTAACAGGTTAAACGTTTGCATTGTCTTTTTTATATATCTATTGTTATTATTATTTTTATTATTATTATTATTATTATTATTAGTATTACGTTTGCATGTCATTTTTATTTAGTCATTGTTATTATTATTATTATCACGTTTGCATGTAATTTTTATTTAGTCATTGTTATTATTATTATTATCATTATTATTATTATTATTATTATTATTATTATTATTGTTTCTGTTATAATTATATTTTTTCTGTCAGTTTGTATAATAAGGTTATAAAAATATTCTTACAGTTATATACATTCTAGTTTCTATTTTGTATACTGATTTGTTGACTTACGTATCGACTTGTTTATTTAATTTATTTATTTATATATTTATTTGGTTATTTATGTATGTATGTATATATTTACTTTTTTTTTGTCCTGAATTGAACTTTTGTATCTAATGTTCATGAAGAGGAGATTTCGACTTGTGAGAATCGGTTATGATTTTTCGATCATTTCCTAGACTCTTCGTGTTTTTTTTTTTCTGACACTGAAACCTAACCTATGGTATATCAGAATTATGCTGGTTTATTTTTCGTGTACACTGGATTAAGATAGTTTTCTTTTGAAAAAGAAATGGTAAAGAAGTACTGTATATAGAAATACGTGGACAAGGCAATGTATGTGTGTATTTCTGATATATCATGGGTCAGGTTTTACTGTTTGTGAAATGGTGCATTTTCATTGAATGTAGTTTATAAGCGCTTCTATCAGTAGTAGCTGTGATATTATTCATATAGTCCAATCCAGCAGTCCAGGGGCCACGATCCCGAGACCTCAAGATGAGGAGTCTAATCTGTTACCATCGTGCCATGCAAAGGACGAATGGAAACGGAACCTTCTTCGAACTGGAGGCCAGGAGTGAGCAGTGCCGACGGCTCCTGTAGCCTGTCCACCTGATTTATTTATTTATTTATTTCTATTTACTCGATCTCCTGTCTCATCTGCGAGGATGGCAGCATTCGGCCGAGACGATTGATAGCTTTGTTGTTGTAACTATTATGGAATACATACATATATATATATATGCGTCCCATACTTGTTGGTTACCAGGACGGCCCAAACGTCCTATACTTGTTGGCTACCAGGACGGCCCAAACGTCCGTCACGTGTACTTTTTCCACTACCTCTCCGAATGCCCTCTTCACTATGTCATATATTCTGTTCCTTGTTTCTTCATCTTATAATTCCTTCTTTGTATCTGCACTGAAGATGTAATTATACGAAAGCGCTCTGCTTCGTTAGTTTACTTTTCCTAGTGGTTACTTACGCATTTGTGAACACACGCTCCTAGTGTTTTTATTGCATATATATATAATTATATATATATATGTTGAGACATTCTGACAGGTTGACGTAAGTGAGAGCAGGAAACACAGGAATCTTAATGAGTTTATTCACGACAAGTTTCGCAGGTATGCTTTCTCAAAGTAATGAAAACAAAGTCCTTTGAGAAAGCATACCTGCGGAACTAGTTAGGAATAAACTCAGACTAAGACTCCTGTGGTTTCTAATCCATATATATATATATATATATATATATATATATATATATATATATATATATATATGAGTGGCAGGGTGGTGAGATAAACACCGAGAACCGTTGAAGTTTTATTAACGTCAGTTAATAAATCTTCAACGTTTCTCTGTGTTTATCTCACCACCCTGCCACTCATTTTGTCGTCCATTCCTCAATATATATATATATATATATATATATATATATATATATATACATATTTGTGACATGACAGGTGTATGAATGGTAAGAATGGAAAGACACGAAGTCTCTTGTTTTCAAATCGTGTCTTTCCATTCTTACCATTCACATATATATATATATATATATATATATATATATGTGTGTGTGTGTGTGTGTGTGTGTGTGTGTGTGTGTGTGTGTGTGTGTGTGTGTGTAAGCCAGTATATGAAATTGAAGGTCAAGCAACATAACCGACATGAGACTTAAACCATATTAGTTAACTTGCTCCATCTTCAACATCGTTTATATATTTTGGTTTCGTCAAAACGCAATCGATTCCATTCACTTTGCTGTAACCTTTGAAGAGGTGTTCGTATATTTTTTCTTGATAAATTATATTTGATATGTCGACTTTAATATCCTTTCAATATACTTGCTTCATAATAATGTCTTTTTATGTATCCTATGATTCACACCTATTGTGTCTGAAGAATAATGATGATGATAATGAAATGGATGGTGAATGCGGCAATAATGTTTTCAATTAAATTATAATGATGAGCAATTAAATTATGATTTAGGATCGTGAGAATCACGTGATTATAATGTGCACAGTGATCAGGAAATCAGACATCTTGATCAATACTTGGATCAATTTGAGTGCTCAAAATGATCGTAAGAATAACGGTAATGATGATGGTAATGATAGTGATAATGAAGGTGATGATTATGAACATTGTATGTATTTATACTACAATAATACTAACAACATGATCTTCACAGTAATGAAAAACAATGTCCTGTTTTGTTCTAAAATCAATAATTTTATTAAATGATAATAATTGCCCTTTATAGTGGTTGAGATGATAGTGAAGATGACGATAAAGTGTCTTAAGTGATCACAAATTTAGTGTGAACTGGGCCAAGAATTGTCCACTCGGTCATACATCTGTAGACTTCTTTCTTCCTTTACCGTCTTCAGAAGATGTCTTCTCCCTTCCCACTTCTGCCCCCTCTCCCCTTCTGACCCCTCTCCCCTTCTGTCCCCCCTCCCCAATGGAAGGTGGGCTTATACCCCCCCTCTAGCTCCCCAGAGATGTTGAAAAATTGTGATAGAAATAATAATGATGATATTGCCCAAATATCACAAAGGATTACAAAGGAAGAACATACCGACATGGGACTTTTTGGTCCATAACTAGGTCGAAGGCTAAGAATAGATAATTAAACGAAGAAATTAACAAAAAAGCGAACTTAACAATTGGCAGGTATTATGGCATATTGCTTAGGTGTTTATCAAAATGAATATTAAATCTTCAAATCGTATTATTGTACTGCCTCTGCAGTAAGTTTATTCCATTCATTAACTACACGTTTGGCGAAGTTGTTTCTACTCAATTCTATATTAAATATATGTCCTGACGGCTTAATATTTTTATTCCTCGTCTGCTTTGTTTTCAGTATGAAAATGTCATCATTTTTTATGTCAGTTCCCTTTAAAATCTTAAAAGACCTTTATCAAGACATTTCTGATATTTGGAATCAGTTTTTGCAATCTGCCAATGTCTATAGTGATATTCGGCGACCATATGGACACAGCATATTCAAAATGTGGATGGAATAATGATCTATAATTGGTTGATGACAGATTTACCTTTGGAATCAAAAGATCGTCCAATCACTCCTAGAATAGCTCGGCACAGGCAGAATAGAAGGAGTTAGTTGAGGTAATATGGGCTTTATTCCTTTCCTTATCGATCTACCGAGAGGATTAGTGTCAAGGGGATTAATAAGATAGCTCGGTCTCAACCCAGACGAAAGGAAACATGACAATTTGAAAATTAAAGGTGTCTAATTTTATCTTTCTAATACTTCCCAAAGCCAATAATTGCTAAATGAATTACACTAAAACTCTCGTTTTTTATTTATTGCAGTTTAAGATTACTGATTCTGTCCCTAAAACGTCGTTGTGTAAAGAATAATTAGTTTTATCTGGTCGTAACAAATCACCATAACCTTTATAGAGGCACACTTTGGCCGAGGTGAAAAAATTATGTATTACGTTGAAGAAATCATTGTTTACAAATTTTTGTGGTATCCAGGAGGCGTTGTGTGAACGAGCTGCAGTCAAGTATTTTGTGTGCGAGTACACTGCAAAAACACTGAATGTGTCACGCAAACTACCCTTGCTTTTTTGAATGACCAAAGGCAGCATTGCAGAACCAATGTGCACCAATGATGCACCAAAATAAAAACTTCTTCGATTATTTTTCTTTTTAATTGATAGCCTGTAACCATAATGTCTATTGTCTATTTTGAATCCTTTTGCCAGCCCTAGCGAGAATTTTCTACCATTACGAAGTAGAATTTTGCCAACTTTATTGGTTATAATTGTAGAAAGTGTACTAACTTCACTGATTGTGTTTAAAGCCTTGTCATTTAGATTTCCTTGATAAGCCTGTAAGCTAGACCAACTTGCAGTATCAAATATTACCTCATTTGGGTCAACGATGACTTTACTGGTTTTAATTATCATCATCATCACCATCAACACTCATCATCACTATCATTACCACCATTATAATCACCACCAGCTTCACGACTACCGTCATCATAATGTTCATCATCACCATCATCATCATGATCATCATCATCATCATCATTATCACCATCATCATTATCATCATGATACATCACCGTCATTATTAATCTTCTTCATCACGATAATTACAAGACAAATGTGGTCATCATTCTAAACAGGAACTACAGGAGAACAGACAGAGCTTCCTCAGCTGCCCTCTTAACCCTCTGTCATGTATGATTTGTCTTGTATTCCATGGTATACTTCAAACGAATTATTGTCATTCTTCTGACATAGAATTTTGACAACA
>NC_134792.1:54377161-54399661 GCF_046742065.1 Oratosquilla oratoria | reverse complement strand
ATAGGTCTTTTGGTCTTAACTTAAAATGTGCCCTGTCTCACTGTATTAAAGTATTCTCTGTGCCATAAATACAAAACTCCTTTTCTATCTCTATTTTTTTCCTTATCAGCCCTCATCTATCCGTCTATCCATCTATCCATTCTGATCTAACTCGCATATTTGCGTGTGTATGTGTGGTTGTGTGTGTGTATGTATATGTGGTTGTGTGTGTGCGTGTGTGCAAGCTACCTTGGTATGAGTGTGCAGTGCTTTTTAATGAATTGAGCCAGTACCTATCTCTGAGGAAGTCTCATATTCGTTTGATCCTCTCGTATGTTTGTTTGTCGGTTGCTTGTTTTGCTTGTTTATTCTGACAAAAAATCTACTGATGTAGGACAATTGATTGTCACTTATTGGTGTGTTTGTGATTTCTTTTAACGATATTCTTGTAATCATCGCCTCTTTTTATATCATTATTATCATAATTGTTATTATTATCATTATTATTATCATTATTGTAATCATTATCGTTATGTTATCATTATTATATTCATTTTCGATATGTTATCATTATTATTGTAATATTTTAATTATTATCATTTTATCATTATTATTGTTGTAGTTGTTGACATTTGACATATCATTAATATAACTACTTTTCTTGCCAGTAATAGTACAATTTTTATTATCATTCCCTTTGAAACATGGTGACACACTTTCTAAATGTTATTCTGGTCAAGGGGGAGGCGGTTTTAATCCAGCCTAAGAGAACTGAGTTAGTTGCCGGAGTGTTGCAAATGAGTCACAAACACATCGAGCCAATCCCAGGGTGAACCTCCGGAAGGCTTTCCGTGTGGGCGCCAAGAACATTCTTTCTCACTCTCCCAGAACAATCAACTACCTCTCTCTCTCTCTTTCTCTTTCTCTTTCTCTCTTTTTTATCCGTTTAGCTCAGGAAGGTTAGATTGGATTGCGTGGCTCTCACAGGGAAGAGAAGATCGGGAAGTGGGGAGACCAGTACCGAGGGCTACACCTATTTCTGGTTATGCTCCATTGATGAGACCCACCTCGCCGGAGTAGCTGTAGGCATATCTAGCCGACTACAGCACGCCGTTATAAAGGTTTCTGTGGTTGATGAGCGTATGATACTGAGGAGGCTGATAAACACACCTTATACTTATTATCTCATATTTCAGTATATGTCCCTACCGAGGCGTACGAACTTGAAGAGAAAGAGACATTATAGTAGACTAGTGCCCTTCACGAGATGCACTTGTTTTGGGCGACTTCAATGCAGTTGTTGACACCACCTCCCTCCTCCTCCCTCCCATGGCTCTATAACCAGGAACTTTGCAAAGGGAGTTGGTTGGGATTAGATATGAATTTATTTCAGTTGGGTCTGGTGGGGGCATAGGGAGATCTAACAAGCTTGCATATGGTTTAGTGTCAGTGTGTGCAGTTTTTACTGGAATGAGCTTAGTTTCTGTTTGTACTTTTAATGTTGAGACTGCAGTGGAAATATTGGATGGGGAAGATTTATCAGTAATTTTGATATGGGGAATGGCTTGTTAGCGTTTTTGGAGTTGGGGGGATTAATTGTGTGCCCCACAGTAACTAGCACTGGGCTTCAGGCCGTCCCTTACATCTCTGGAAATAAAAATTTAACTGTTATTTGTATTGCATTGTCTTAGCTGTTGCTGTGTCAACAGCTGATAACAGTAGGAGTGCAGCAATTGTCACTTGTCATTTCGTCTTGGGTGAATAGGTGGAGGATATGTAGTCAAGGGAAAGGTATTGTTGGGGAGGAAGAAAGGGATAATGGGACGGGTTTATCCACAGTGCCGATGGAACAGAGAAAGTGAGGAGGAAGGGAGGAAGGAAGGAAGGAGTGTTGACTTGGTTGCATAGGATAAAGAATGACAACAATCTGACTCATCTGAATACTTCCATTGAGGTCACTTGGTATGCGGGATGAGATGTCCATGGCGGTTTGAGAAAGGGGAAGGGGTTTGACCGCTGACAGGAATAACATTTTATCACTTTATGAGCGTTGCATAATGAACAACCTATGACGTGTGTGTATGTACTTATTTGTAGTGAACAGGGTTGGTGTAATGCTGATGGTATCCCGTCTATTTTCCTCCATTTGTCAAACCTTGCCTTAAATTCTAAGACCTTGTATCATTTTGGTCATTCTCCTCTCTACTGATTCAAGTGAATTGATATCCATTCTATAGGGCGGAGTTCAAAACTGTACCGCATTGTCAAGGATGGGTCTAACTATCGCCAGCTAAAGTTTAATGATTACCTCTGCACTTTTGTATTATTTACTCTTTACCTGTTTGTTTACTATTGAACTATACCTATGCATTTATTTTTTTATTTTATTGTTATTATTCATATTATTATAATTTTCATTTTATTTATTTGTTTATCATATATATATTTTTTTTGCATCTAACCTAGTTATGGACCAAAAGGTCTCCTATCGGTATGCTCCGCCTTTGTAATCCTTTGTAATCCTTTGCAATAAATCCTATTGCCCTGTTAGTCCTATTTCTGGAACTAACGCATTTTTTCCAGGATTTAATGTCGGGACTCACTAACACTCTATTTCTTTTTCACACTGTTTTCGTTAACATGACGTTATCTAATCTGTACCTGTTAGCTGGGGTGTGTAATCCTACGTTTAACACATTGCACTTTAAATGATTACCAAAGAGGATCATGCCGACAGGAGACCTTTTGGTCCATAACTAGGTCGGATGTGAAAAAATCATAATAATGATAAGTATATAAAAATTATAATAAAAATAATAATGAATAAAATAAGTAAATAAATGCATAGATATAGTTAAATAATAAACAAACAGGTAAATAGTAAATAATAATAAATTGACAGATAAATAATAATAAATGAAAATCAAGCAGTTGATAATTATAATAGACAGACAAGTAATAACAAAACAAATAATATAAAATAAATAGCAGGTATTGAAGTCCATTTATCATTTCTCCGACCATGCACCTACCTTACTAACATCACTGTTAATCTTGTTTTCCAAGTCGTTTATATACTTAATGAACAATAAGGGACCCAAAACTGACAAAAATTATGATGATAAACTAAAAAAAGGCGCATTACAGTTGGAAAAAGATTGATGAATGTAAGATCCATATTGTATAATGCCAGTCATAATATACAGATGTGAGACTGACTTGGAAACTGACAAAGGCAATGGAGACAAAGATGAGTGCACATAGGAGAACGGAGAGATCTTTGTTGGGAATGATGCTCAAAGAGAGCAAAGAGAGCAAACTGGAGTGAAAAACTAAATTGGGCGGAAAATTTAACGCAAAAGAATGACGGGTGATGGAGCAAGTGTGCTACTGACTGGACGCCGTGAAATGTAAGCGTATAAGGAGACTAGGCAGAAGGTGGAAAGACGATAGAAGTTTGCAGGGGTGTCGTGGCAGAGGTTGGCATATTATTACGAGTCAAGGAGTGGTATGAGAGGCGTTTCTTCATCATATATATATATATATATATATATATATATATATATATATATATATATATATATATATATATATATTGTATTGTCTATCAATCAGTATAAATACACAAAAAAATTGTGATTCATATTTTTACAGTAACCAAACATAAATTCATGATAGATACATTCATAGAGAATTGTGTAAATCAATTCATTCCCATGCCAGATTTTTATATTTTGATCCTAATCCGATTACCTTTTAGAGAATTTTAACACTTTTGTTCTGGGGTTAGAGCACTTCTTTTATTGCAAAACGAAAATAGAATAGAATTTGATTTACTGATTCATTTGATATGTTTATTTGATTTATTTACCTCGTCACAACTTAATACATAATCCAAATATTAATCCAGTCTGTGCAGAATCCCTTACTGAACAAAGATCTGAAAGAACCTAATCCCCTCACCCTTGTGATCTTCTTTTGTTTTTCTATTTTTAGTTCCGTGGTGAGGTCGCCCGCCCATATTACCTGTGCATACTTGGAACAGGGCGCTACACAAGGACGCCGCCTCTGGCTGGTTGCCTGGCTAGTCAGACGGCATACCACAGTCTGCATCTTACTCATGAACATCTCGTACCAAAACGTTATCCCTCTCTTCCTCTAACCCTCTCCTTTCCACCTTCCTTCCTCCCTCCCTCCCACACTCCCTCCCCTCCTCCCTCACTCCCTCCTTTCCTCTCTTCCTCCTCCTCCCCAAGTTCTCTAGAATTCTTCTATAAGGTCACAGTCACACTCTTCTAAACATTTTATCCAACAGCTTCATATAAGTTTCAGAGACTGATTCACCGAGTTTTGACTTTAACTAACAATTTCATTAAAACGATGTTCTTCATAGATTTTATTTAGGTTGTGGAACCCAGTCTTATCTATATAGAACCCCAGTAGCCAACCAAGACGAAGTGTATTAAGAAATTTCCCAGAATGCCCAGATAAACAAGTATAAAGGAAATGAAAAGATCGAATCTTTGTTTACGTTTTGTTTTCTCGTTATCTTTTTGTTTCGAAGCGTTTTGCATTGCTGATGAATCCATCGAAGCAAGTAACAACGTCATTATCAACTTGCCATATTTAAAAACATAAGTTAAATGATATCACAGCCCTTCAATCGATACGTTTTATTTCACGTACTGAAAAAAGTGTATTACAAATCAAAACTCACCGTTTTTGAATCGTGTTCGAAACTCCCTTTGATACTTCGGTATGACTTCCTTCTTGAGTTTTATTGAATCACCTGTGTAGCAGGAAGCTCCGTGCGAAAGATGAGAGGAATTTACCACTGAATAGCACTCGATTGGAGACTAGGTTGGGCTTTTTCATGTCACACAAGCCTTAATCGAGGTAGCCCGTGAGACCTTTGTTACCAAAAGGGTGCCATAGATGAATAAAATCACTTGACGACAGCTGGAATACAGGGGGAAGTGGCATCAGTTACGGAAGGTCCTCTGTGGCAATTGGTACTTGGGTGAGGAAGGAGATACATCGAACTCAGATCATCGAACTCAGATCATCGAACTCAGATCACCGAACTCAGATCACCGAACTCAGATCACCGAACTCAGAACCTCGAACTCAGATCACCGAACTCAGATCACCGAACTCGGAACCTCGAACTCAGATCACCGATCTCGGAACCCCGAACTCAGAAGGCCGAAGGCAAAGATCAAAGAAACAAGTGTTCTAACTTGAGCCTCCGTGTCTTTGTCATTTTACGAGTCCACTATGACCCAAATCTTAATCACTTTATTTCTTCCAGCTTCTTTCGATTCAGCACAGATTCCAAAGAACGAGGAGCGTAGACGATGCTGGTTTTTCAATGTTTCTGAATAAATTATAACAAGCCCCCCTCCCCCGGCCGAATATAAAAAAGTTCAACATATTTTGCTTTCTTCGAATCTGTTTTGAATTTTTCGACACAGTGATATGATGTTGACTTGAAATTCTTTCTTCCAGTAGAGGAATGTCACTTGGCTAGCAAGGAGGAGGAACAGGGAGAGGGAGAGGGGGGGTCCATCTCGGTCACTTGGCTGAATTAAATTGTGTAAGGGATTCATTTGAACCTTCCCTCACTCCTCTCCTTCCCTCTCCTTCCCTCCCTCTCTTCCTCCCTCACTCCCTCCCTCCCTCCCTCCCTCCCTCCCTCCCTCTTCTTCCTCACTCCCTCCCCCCTACTTCCTCTTCCTCTCTGTCTACCTTCAACTCCAGTCATTCGTACATCCTCTCCCTCCCTCCCTCCCCCATCCTTATCTTCCTCTTCTTCCAGCCTCCCTCCTCTCCTCTCTCCTCCTTACCCCTCCCTCCCTCCTCCTCCTTCCCCCTCCCACGCCAGTTGATGGAGCGGATTGCCCGTTTGTGCGGCCCGGGTACCGGCCACCCCGCATTCCGAGCCCTAAGGCTTCCGTTAGCCCCGAATGACACCCACGGCAGGAGGGGGAGGGAGGGAGGAAGAGGAGGGAAGGGAGGGAGGAAGAGGAGGAGGGAGGGGGAGGGGGAGGAAGAGGGGGAGGGAGGAAAAGGTGGAGGGAGGGGGAAGAGGAGGAGGGAGGGAGGAGGAGGAGAGAGGAGGTGGGAGGGAGGAGGAGGAGAGAGGAAGAGGAGGAGGGAGGGAGGGGGGAAGGAAGAGAAGGAGGGAGGGAGAGGAAGAGAAGGAGGAAGAAGAGGAAGGAGGGAGGGAGGGATGAAGGAAGGGGAGGAATGAAGGAAGAGGAGGGAAGGGAGGGAGGAAGGAACTCATAATTATCTCTGAACTGGCTTACTAATTGGGTAGTCAACGAATGGAATAGACTTAGTAACTATGTAATGAGCGCTGAAACTATCGGTTGTTTTAAGAAAAGGTTAGACGACTTTATGTATGGGGATCACTGGTGGTAATGTATATGGAACTGCCTAGTGCAGGCCTTATAGTCTCTTGCGTGTTCTTCTTTTACAGGAACAAAATTATATCAGTTGTTGAAATACTATTACTAAGTTTACTTATAAGAAAATGGTTTAGAGTACTACAATTCATTGAAATTCTAGATCTGGAAACTAGATATATGGTAATATTAGTGAAGGAAATTTCTTCCAGGTAGTAATAAGGTTATTGTAGATCTTTTCCATATTTGAAAGATTTGCCCGAAACTTAATTTTGACAATTAGTCATTCTATTTCTTTTACTTTTTTTTTCCAAATTACTTTCATTCCCATTTTCTTGTCCTCTAACTTCACGGTGTTATTTTTTTTATCTTTGAATTTGTTTCGAATAATTCATTTAGGCAATGTTGTTATATCAATCCCCCGTTTTCTTTCCTCCAGCGTAATTAATTGCAGGGTCTCCTGTCTTGCTGTCAAATTTTACAAAGGATTACAAAGGCGGATCATGCCGACAGGAGACCTTTTGGTCCATAACTAGGTCGGATGCGAAAAAAATGATAAATAAATAAATAAAAATTATAATATGAATAATAAATTAAATGCATAAGTGTAGTTAGATAATAAACAAGCAGGTAAATAGTAAATAATGATAAATTGAACCACGGAACTTTGATGCCGTTTTCTATGTATACCCTCCAGAATGTTGCTAAATATTTCAAAAGAGGTTGCGTTTGTTGTTGTTGTTGTTGTTGTTGTTGTGTGTATACGTGCGTGCGCATGTGTGTGTGTGTGTGTGTGTGTGTGTATGTGCAAGAGTCCGCGCGTTTGATAAAATAGAAGTAAAAAGCAGTCTAGCGTGACATTTACTCTTGTGGCGCCGTCCCACACTGAATGCAGGCAACCCCCCCTTCCCCTCCCCCCCTACTCCTCCTCCCCTCCCACGGTGGAAACTATCATTCTTCCGTTACATGAATGAAATCGCCAGGCGCCAAGCCTTAACCTCTCTCTGGGGGTGACGTTCCGTGATATTGATAGAAATTGTGTTGCTCGGAATTAAGGCTGCAAATCGTGACATTTCACTGAAGGGATATATTGAGGGTCTGGTTGTCGCAAAGTGAATGATAAATCATAAAACTAATTGAAAGTATGCACGGCACCATGTGTATATATATATATATATATATATATATATATATATATATATATATATATATATATCGCAACTGACTCTACAGTCGGAAGAAAGAGTTGAATAAGCGAATCTATATGTTTAAATTGCAATTATAGATTCGCTTATTCAACTTTTTCTTGCGACTGTGATGTTAGCTGTGCTTTACAAATGTGTTACTACATTTTTTACCAGTGACAGATATACTGGGTATATATATATATGTATATATATATATATATATATATATATATATATATATATATATATGTAATCACCGCCAATACTTCGAGATAAAAGGAATCTCCTCTTTATTTTCTGGCCAATGGCAACCTGCTTGCATATGACGTAGGCCCTTCTTCACCCAATACCCGTCCTTCTACGTGAATCGTGATTGGTCCAGGATGAAAAAGGGCGGAGCTTGTTTCGCCAGAGACAGTTACGGTGACTGTTCACATTAACATAATTGAGAATGATTGTGAACTCGTGCCGTTTTCTATTGGCTGTGAATAAAAAAAAAATCCACGGTTATGATTCCTTTGAGTAGGTTAACGGCGTGAGATTATGCGCAAGAATGGAAGCTCTGGTAAATTACAGTTCATGAGTGTATTCAATGAAGCGAGGAAGATTGAGAAATACAAATGGAATTGCATGGGGGGGGGAGAGTTGTTCGTGGGGGATTTCAACGTTGCTTACGGTAGTAATCCAATTCTGAAGAAACGTTTGGACAGACCCGCATTTCTTTGGCTGAAGAATCCATAAACGTTTCACAAGAAACGTTCAACGTCCATTAAAGTACGAAAGAGGGGGGAGTCAGAAAGACTTAGGTGAAGATGGCTTAAAATTAATTTCATCTTGCCAAATATAGACCTGCTATCTATCAGGAGAAATGAGTCTTAATAGCGGTCATATTTCAAATCAAACTACATCGTGATGACGATGAAGGTACATGCATCATGACAACGCATTCAGAGTCTCGCCATAGGGCGGGCCCAACGCTTGGATCTCACCATGTGGTTGTTTGTCTAGAAACGGAGCAATTTAGTATGAATTACACCGAAAGAGTGTAATTCATACTAAAAACGCTATGAATAGACAATTATTTAACCCCAGGAAAGATAGATTCTATTATAGGGAACATTTATATCATCTTGGAAGATCCACGTGTTTACATAGCTCTGAACTTCATCTGTACAGTTGTTTCATTTATATATTATCTTAGGTTAATAGTATATGATTTTAATCCCCTAAGAACCATTCACACAATCGGTTTGTCAAACAAGTGTTTGAAGTTATGTTTGACCGTGTGAATGGGGTTATTTGGTCGTCAAACACGATTGACAAACATCTTTGACAACCAAATACCCCATTCACACGGTCAAAGATCACTTCAAACAATTGTTTGACAAACCGGGTTTGATCGTGTAAATGGCCCTTTAGGCTCCGTAAAGAGTAAAGAACCAGTTTCATGTCAATTTCCGAATCTATTCAGCACGTTTTGCCGAATAAATGTCAATGAACAGTTAACCCATTCAACTCCGATGACAAGATGTCTTGTCATTTGGTCAAATAAAACAAAAAATCATAAAACACCAAAATGTTTGATCAAACACCAGAAAAATATGACGTCAGTCCTCGCTTCGCTGCGAGCGAAGCGAGGATTGACGTCATATTTTTCTGGTGTTTGATCAAACATTTTGGTGTTTTATGATTTTTTTGTTTTATTTGACCAAATGACAAGACATCTTGTCATCGGAGTTGAATGGGTTAAGCTGTTATTAGATGTTATTAATCCTAAATTTGATAATCAATGGTCAATTGTTTTATTATTATTGTTATTACTATTTTCATTATTATCATTATCATTGTTATAGTGATGACATTATTATCATTATTATTATCAGTATCATTATTATTCATAATTATTATTATTATTATCATTACTATTATCATCATTGTTATCATCATTATTATTGATATTACAAATGAAGAGCATGCCGACATGAGACCTTTGAAATTATAACTAATCATTAATGTATTTTTCTTGGAGAACCATTGAAATCTTTTCAAAGAAAAATTTTAATATTCAATAAGGGATGAATATTGTTTTTTTCAACATGATTGAGTGGGAAAGACTACGCAATATGATTGGTCATTTCCATCTTGTTAATTGGATTTTGATTGGCAATTCTCAATGATTCGATCGTCCCCGTTTGATAGATTTCAAGAACGCTTATGACAAGGAGGTTTGGGGAAGACAAAAGTGGAATAATTTGTTACAAGGAAAAAAATCACATAGTTGCACGTGAAAGTAAGATGAATATGATAAAGATTGGAGTTTACTATGTTCAGTGTGTAAGCATATTCAGCATATATTCTTATATCATGCTGATTGTTACATATTTCTTGTTGACAACGTGAAAATGAGCTATTCTGTTTCTAGGTTTAAATGACTATCATCGACAAATGAACTAGAATGATGATTACCCCGTTTGTTACTTAAAGCCGTTGTTTTTCCTCCAGCCTTCAACTAACTTTTGAGTCGATAGAACAAATAGCAATACAAAACTCGCTACGCAAACTGGATGCAAACGAACAAATCGTATGGGTTCTAGAAAAGATTTATGCGAAAGGTAACGCTGTAATTCGTCTATATGGAAATAAAAGATAAAGATCGAGAAAGGAGTACGGTAAGGCGATACAGTTTCACCCAAACTACTCTTTGGGAGATATTTTCAGAAAGTTGAATTGGGAAGAAAAAAGTTTGAAGACTAGTGGCGAATATTTTAACCAAAGATTTGCGGATGACATTATTCTTATTTCAGAAAGGACAAAATACTTGCAAGACATGCTGAAGTTCTAAAAGTAGGTTTAAAAATAAAAGTAAAGCCAAAGAAAATTTCAAAAAGAAAGTTCAAATTAAAAATATTATAACCGATCGTGAGAATCTTGAAGTTCAAGATTATAATTATTTTTGTCAGATGGTGAAAGTAACTAAAGATTATGATGATGAAATAAAAAAGGCTTATTTTATTTGGTTGGAAAAAGTTTGGTAAGTATAAGGAAATCATGAGAGGCTCTCTACCTTTGTATTAGAAACCCAAATTTTACAATCATTGTATACTGCCAGCAATAATCTATGAAATGAGACTTGGAAACTGACGAAGGCGATATATGTACGAGTATATATATATATATATATATATATATATATATATATATATATATATATATAGATATTTGATAACGTAGTTGGTAAGTTACCACGGCACTTGTCATGTGATTGCCTGGTTCCAGTCCTTGGCAGTACCGCATTTCAATTTCTGCATGTCGGCCTTGTTAATATATATATATACATATATATATATATATATATATATATATATATATATATATCTTATATACGTGAAGATCTGGAGTCTGGCATCCATATTGGGAAACACTAGACTCAAATCGAAGGGTTTATTGTGCCCGACGTTTCGATTCCCGTCTAGAAATCATCTTCAGGGATGTGACGGATACAGCCATTGAACCCAAGTATACGTGGCTTGGGGTGTAACTGAGAGAGGGCCTTGGAAGTCATTGATACTTGTTACCATTAATCATGACATAGTGTCTTACGTCTTGTACACATTGCATAAGAACAAGCGATTTTTTTTTTTTTTTTTTTTTTTTTTTACCTTCTAGAATGTGACTTACCAACTATTCTAGGGCAAGGGCTACAGTGTGGGATTAAAATTGATAAATAGACCATTCAATCTTAGCTTCCATGATACGCTTCGCTTGCACACAAACACAGTAAACAACAGGTGGAATTCTCTTGCAAATACGATTTTCTTAGAAATTCGTGCATTCAAATACACATATCGATATTTTGATGTTCTTTTTTTTTCTCTCTCGTAACGGCCCACAATCAATCATAGTGCCATTTAAACGTGATTTATAGCCTCCCGGGAGGTGAACAGCCGATATGTCCAAGAATCTAAAAGAGGAGGAGGAGGAGGACGGGGGATGGGAGATGGTGTGGGGGGATGGGGGTGGGGGGAGGTGGATGGGAAGGATAGATTCCCTCACCCTTCCTTCCTCCCTTCCTTCCTTCCTTCCTTCCTTCCTTCCTTCCTTCATTTATTCTCTTCTTCCCTCGCTTCCTTCCCTTCCTTCCCTTCCTTCCTTCCTTCCTTCCCGTCCCTTCCCTTCCCTTCCTCCCCTTCCCTTCCTCCCCTTCCCTTCCTTCCCTTCCCTTCCTCCCCTTCCCTTCCTCCCCTTCCCTTCCTCCCTTCCTTCCTCCCCTCCTTCCTCCCCTCCTTCCTTCCTCCCTTCCTTCCTCCCTTCCTTCGTTCGTTCCTTCTTTTCCTTCCTCCTTCCCTCCTTCCTTCCTCCCTTCCTTCCTTCTTTCCTTCATACGTTCCTTCCCTCCTTCCTCCCTCCCTCCTTCCCTCCCTCGCTCCCTCCCTCCCTTCCCTCCTTCATTCCTCCTTTCCTTCCTTCCTTACTTCCTTTCTCCCTCCCTCCCTCCCTCCCTCCCTTCCCTCTTTCATTCCTATCTTGTTTCCCTTCTTCCCTCTCGTCCTTCCTTCCCTCCTTCTTCCCTTCCTCCCTCTCATCCCTTGTTTCCCTTCTTCCGTCTCGTCCTTCCTTCCCTCCTTCTTCCCTTCCTCCCTCTCTCCCTCGCTCCCTCCCTCCCTCCCTCCCCTCCTTCCCTCCCTCCCTCACCTCCTTCCTTCCTCCCTTCCTTCCTCCCTTCCTTCCTCCCTTCCTTCCTTCTCCTCCTTCCTCCCTCCCTCCCTCCCTTCCTTCTTCCCTTCCTTCCTTCCCCTCCTTTCTTCTTTCCTTCCTTCGTTCCTCCCTCCCTCCCTTCCTCTCTTCCTCCCTTCCTCCCTTCCTCCCTTCCTCCCTCCCTCCCTCCCTCCCTCGCTCCCGTCCTTCTCTCATTTCCTTTCCTCCTTCTTTTGCTCCCCCCCTCAAACTCTACTGCCTCTCATCCGTCCCCTCTTCATTTCCTTTCTTCCTTCCTTAGCTCCCTTTTTTATTATATTCTCTTTTCTTCCCTTTCCTCCCGTCTCCTTTTCTCCGCTTACCTCGTCTTCCCTCTCCTTGTCTTCCCTCACTCCCTCTTTCCCTTCCTTCCTCCTTCTTTCCCTTCCTTCCTCCCTCTTTCCCTTCTTACCTTCCTTACCTTCCTTTATTCTGTCCTACACTTTCCTACCTTACCCTCCCTCCCCTTTCTCTTCTCCATTCCCTCCTTCCTTTTTACCTTTCTCCTTCCCTTTTCTTCCACCTTCCCTATTTCCCTTTCTCCCACCTTGATTCCCTCCCTTTCCTTCATCCTTCCTTTCCTTCCTTCTCTCCTTTACCTCATCCTTCATCTTTCCTTTTTGCCTTTATACATTTATTCATTAATTTACTTATTATCAAATTATTTTTTATTTATTTACTTCTTATTATATATTTATTTAGCTGTAGTTACTGATTTTTTGGGGGCATCTGGTCGTCTCGCCTTGACCTTGGGACAGCCTGTCAATCGCACGCACACACGCATGCACACACGCACGACTCCTCCTCTTCCTCCTCCTCCTCCTCCTCCTCTTCCTCTTCCTCTTCCTCCTCTTCCTCCTCCTCTTCCTCTTCTTCGACTTCGTAACTCTTTCGAACTCGATGTCATCGTGTGACGACTCCATCTCTGCTCTCTCTCTCTCTCTCTCTCTCTCTCTCTCTCTCTCTCTCTCTCTCTCTCTCTCTCTCTCTCTCTCTCATCTCTCTCTCTCTCATCTCTCTCTCTCACTCTCATCTCTTTCATCTCTCTTTCTCTCTCATCTCTCTCTCTCTCTCTCTCTCTCTCCCCATCTCTCTCTCTCTCATCTCTCTCACTCTCATCTCTTTCATCTCTCATTTCTCTCTCATCTCCCCCTCACTCAACTCTCTCTTGTCTTTCTTTTTGCTTGTCCTTCGCTTTGCCTCTCTCTTCTTTTTGTGTCTGAGAGAGAGAGAGAGAGAGATTTACAATTGTATTGGACCACGTGCTGAAGTTATGATCGACAGCTATTAAGCCAATGCAATGGGAATCGTGTTCATCTCGCATTCGCTTAATTGTGGGTTCGAATCCCGCACTTTTCTCCGACTTCCAGCAGTCATTACGAACTGCCGTAACAGTCCAAGCACATAAGGCAAAGGTGACGGCTTCGGCCGCAGCAAAACGTCTCCTGGTGTAGGCTGTTCACCACTCAAGGGAGACAGTAACGGCTTGTAGTGTCATGATGCTTTTTCAGTTCCTCAGTTGGGCTTGATCTCGGGTCCTCTGCTTGGCAACCCTCGACACTAACCACTACTTTGTCAAGTTTTGTGATCGCGTATATGTATGAATTCATGTACGTGTATTTGTGTGTGTTTGTGTCCTTGCTTTAGTGTGTTTGTGTGTAATGTAAACATGTGCTTTATATGGCGTGGTTATGTATGTGGGTATGTGTAAATCTATGTGAGTATATGTGTGTGTGTGAGAGAGTGAGACACAGAGAGAGAGAGAGAGAGAGAGAGAGAGAGGATGCCTGAATGTATGTGACCGTGGGTGTGGATATGTGTATGTGCACGTTTCTGCCGTGTATGTACGCGCTTTGTGTACGTGCATGTGTGTGCGTATTCTTATATATTTGCTTGCGTGTGTATATATATATATATATGTGTGTGTGTGGGTGTTCTTATATATGTACTTGTGTGCGTGCGTGCGTGTGTGTATTCTTATATAGTTGCTTGCGTGTGTGTGTATATATATATTTGTGCTCTTATATATGTACTTGCGTGCGTGTGTGTGTGTGTGTGTGTGTGTGTGCGTGCTCTTATATATGTACTTGCATGTGTATGTGTGTGTGTTCTTATATATGTACTTGCGTGTGTATGTGTGTGTGTGTTCATATATGTGTACTTGCGTGTGTGTGTGTGTATGTGTGTATTTACCTAGTTGTATTTTACGGGAAGGGGAGCTATGCTTGTGGTGTCCCGTCTTCATATCTCATTTTATCTAGATTGTTTTTAAATTCTAGACTGTTTTTAAATATGTGTGTGTGTGTGAGTGCGTGCGCCTGACCAGGTGGCCTACTCCATCCCTCCTGCAAGTTTCCCAGCTGTTAGGTTCTGCTTGTCATGAGGCGAAGGAGCCAAAGACGATGGCCCGCTCGCGTGTGGCGTCCTTGCATTCCACAAGCCGGGCGAGGACTTACCTTGATACTTGATTAAGCCCCGCGTGGCTTGAGCAGCCCCCAGCCACCTCCGCCACCGCCTCAGCCGCCAGCCAACCCGTCTCCTTTCCTCTCTGCGCCGACGATACGTTTTGGACATTTGCGCGGGAACAGACTTTTGTTTCTCTTTCCTCTTGTTGTGGCGTTCGACTTCGCGGCAAAGTTCGTGTTGTCTCGTTTTCTTTTGCGGCGGAGGGGGGTGGGGGTGGGGATATCTCGTCGTCGTCGTCGTCGTCTCCCGCAGTCGGTTTTGCTCGGGTTTGGTCGGCTTCATCGGCCTCTAACCTTCCGAGATGCTCGGGGCTGTCTTGCACCCTTCCCCCCCCCTCCAACCCCCACCCCCGGCGCCACCGCTCCTCCATCATCACCACCACTATCACCACCATCATCACCGGCTATCGAGAGTCACGTGATACACAAGCAGGTTCACCACTAGCCTCCTCCTCCTCCTCTCCCACTCCTCCTCCACCTCCTTGAAAACACTTTTTTATTGATTTTATTCAGACATATTTTCATCAGATGAAGAGACAGACTCTAGATCGAGTGGGGTCTCGGACGATCCAGATCTTTTTCTCTCCGGGGTCCCCACCCCCCCAGCCGACACCAGATCCCTTCCCCTTCGTCTGAGTGAAATCTGCTGCGGAGGACCTCATCTGGTCCCTGAAACCTCCGAAGTCGAAGAAGTGCCTTCGAGGGAGAGTCTTCAACTCGGCGCCAGTTACATGAACTGGACAAATTTAGATTTAAGAATGAAATAGGCAAGAATTGGCCTATTAATAGGGTGGTCAACGAATGGAATAGACTTAGTAACCAGGTAGTAGTGAGCGCTGAAACTATCAGTTGTTTTGAAAAAAAAGGTTAGACAGCTTTATGGATGAGGGGGTGACAGGTGGTAATGGACATGGAACTGCCTAGTGTAGGTCTTATGGTCTCTTGCAGTCTCCTTCATTCTTATGTTCTTATGAAAGCCACAAGACGTAAGCTTTAGCCAGGGGTTTGCGGAGGTCCTCTTGATGACGTTATATGTCTTTAGTCTGTCTGACGCTTGATATAAACGCGGTTTCATTCGACCCCCTCAAGCTCGTTCTCTCCCCCTCTCAGGTGATTAGAATCGTCTGGCGACAGAGGCGTGGGTCAGTCGTCTGCAGGAGGTTTCTGTTGTCGCCAAAAGGTTTCGATCACTTCGGAGAAACGTTCTTCGTTCTTCGAGATCGGAGACTCTCCGGGTCGCCCCTCGCGAAGTCCAGAGTCCGACTTCGAAGATTCTCGTTTCCTTTGGCGTCAGGCAATTTCTTCTTCGCTTTCTTCATCTTCTTCTTTATTTTCTTCATCTCCTTCTTCGGGGAATGTAAATATTTCATTCTCGAAGGATTTGCTTAAGAGCTGATTAAACAAAAAATTTGCTGTTGTTTCATCTAGATATTTCATTGTTCTTTAATGAAGACCATTTCTAGTTCTATTCCATAGAGAAAGATTCTAGTCCTCTGATCAAGAAAAATATTCTTCTATAGCCTAGGAACTTATCTAGTTATATTACCAAACACACGGGCACCTTACATTGAACACTTATTTGTTCATCTGAGTTCTTCACTAATTCAGCTATTGTCAAGTATGCGGTGGATTTTTACCAATGCTGTATTTCTATTTATTCTTTATTGTTTCTTTAAGTTCCCGTAGTTAGAAAGCCATTAGTGGTCCAAGACTTCTGACAACTGTATTCATTCGTCAGCAAGCAGATGTTCACTTTTGTCCCACATTGCAGTGAAATAGTCCCATGGATGCATAAAATAACACATCTGTCCCGGTCAACGTCGATAGCAAAACAATCAAACTTAACTCTGTTGAAGTCAGCATCAAGACGCTTAATCTGGTTTCGTTTAACCCCGTTGCTGAGGAAACCCTACTTGACTCTTGTCTTGAACCTGACGATTTGATTCAGGGGGCATGGAACCCTATGACCGTTGCGTGGGAATCGAACCGTAAATGGACAAGTATATATTTTGCTGATGCCTTTGATTGACGAACCGTATTTATTTGTTTTCTATTGATTTGTTTTACCCTGAAAATAATTCTTCTTCTTCAGCTTGTCAAGATTATTATGGTTATTATTGTTGTTATTGATATTATTGTTGTTATCATTATTATCATTATGATGATGATGCTCGAGGTCGAGGTCATGGCGGTTCGAACCCTACCACCGGCGAACTTGACCCAAGGGCATGGTTCATTAAAGTCCAAGCTACCGTCCTAATAGGAGGGAATTTTGAGGCGTCAAACCGAAACATCAATTATCATTATTATTATTTTATTATTATTATTATTATTATCATTGTTATTATTATCATAATTATTATCATTATTATGATGATAATGATCATTATCATGTTACTCCTTTCATGTCCTTTCGTGAACAAATGATTTAATCTTGTGATATTGCTTTTCTTACGTTTTTGTGTCTAGGGCCCAGTAGTGACTACCATGTAGTATTATGCTTTCTGATCCTCACTTAATTGTATTTCGTATTTGTTTGTTTGTTTGTTTGTTTGGACTCATTACTCTTCCCCCCCCTTCCTTTGTTGCCAATTCTTCCTCTATCTCTCTCTCTCTCTCTCTCTCTCTCTATTTTTTTTTCTTTTCCTCTCTGTCTTCTTTATACGCTATCCTCCCTTTTCCTCTCCTCTCTTCTCCTCCTCTCCTCTCCTCCTCTCCTCCTCTCCTCCTTTCCTCCCCTCTTCTCATCTTCCTTTCCCTTCCGCTTTCTCCCCTACGTCTTTCCTTTTATTCCCTACTCTCTCCTCCTCTCTCCTCCTCTCTTCACCCTCCCATTTCCCCCGCCTCTCCTCTACTCCTCTCTTTTTATATCCCTTCCTCTCCTTTCCACTCTCTTCTATACTCCTTTCCTCTATTCATATCCCCTAATCCCCACCTGCTCTCCGCTCCCGTTCCCTCCTCCATCCTCCTCATCCTCCATCCTTCTCATCCTTCATCCTCCTCATCCTCCATCCTCCTCATCCTCCATCCTCCTCATCCTCCATCCAGCAGCGCAACAACCGTCCTTCACAAGGACTTGGTGTAACAGGTACCGAGTAACCTTCACCGCCTCCTCCTCCTTCTCACCTCCCTCCTCCCACCTCCCTCCCTCCTCCTCCTCCTCCTTCTACCCCCACTCCCTCCTCCCTCCTCCTCCTCCACCTCCTCCCTCACCCCACCCTTGCTCCAACACCCCAGTTCATTCTTCAGATGTCTGTAGGTCACTTATTCTCCTTCACCGCGCGAGCACGCACATACACACACTCACACACACACACACACACGCACACACACACACACACACACACACACACACACGTTTGTATGAATGTATATATATATATATATATATATATGTATATATATATCATGTGTGTGTGCGTGCGTGCGTTTATGTGCGTGTTTATGTTTGCGTGTGTCTCCGATCCTGTGCATAAAAAAAAAAAAGACAAGAGAACCTACACTTACATGTTTTACTCCAACTTTGGGACTTCACAGGAACATTTTTTTTTTTTCAGTGAGGGGGGAGGGAGGTTGCCATTCTGGGCTCCTCCTCGCCAGTATATCAGTATACCACTCATGGATTTCGGACCAGCCTCTTTCAACCGTCTTAGACAGTGAAGGTACAGACAGAACACAAATCTTTCGTGACAAAGAAGGTCCAGAGCTGAATAAAATCGCTTGGAGGCAGATGGGATAGAAGGATGAGTACCTCCTGGTAGGGAAGGCATTGAAAAGTTAGTTCTGAAAAAAAAAAATTACCAGACGAAACTAGGGTTCTTCAAACTAGATCCTCTAATCTCTTGACTAGTTTCGTCCTGGCTCTAGCGCGTTGGTTTCGTCCTCGAATCGCACTTCGTAGGCTCAGGTTCGAGTTACAGTGTAGTTGGTGAGTGTCACTTGTCAGGCTGTCGTAGCACTTAGGGCCAAGTAAGGCCTTCGGTCGCACCTCAGATTGTCATCAAGATAAATGTCTCTTTGGTCAAATGGAAGATATTAAAGAAAAACAAATAAACATGGTTCAATAAAGCAGTCACCAAATGAAAAATTATACAAATGAAACAATAAATTGATAAGTAGATACATTCATAATAATAAAAAAAGTTTGGATTATGCTGTAATGACTATCATTTATTTTATATTGTTATTTTATTTGTTTGTTATCATGTCTGTTTTAATTATTATTATTCGCTTGATTCTCATTTATTATTAGTTATATGTCAATTTATTATTATTTACTATTTACCTGTTTGTTTATTATTTAACTGTATGCATTTATTTGTTTTATTATTTACATTATTATGTTTTTTATTTATTCATTTATTTATTTATCATAATTATGATTTTTTCACATCCGACCTAGATATGGACCAAAAGGTCTCCTGTCGGCATGCTCCGCCTTTGTAATCCTTTGTAAGAAGGCTAAGGCTGTCTCTTTGAGCCGAAGAGGCCGTCGATAGATTTGATCGTGGTTCTCCCCAAAGACGATTTTATTCAGCTGCTGAGGGACCGGACACGAGGGGTCTCGACCGAAGGAGACCCCTCGTTGGGTTCCGAGTCTGATTGCTCAACTGAACTTAATCGTCTCAAGTGGAATGTCCGTTTTTAAGGTCCGTCCATTGTGTTCTTCTTGCTTGACTGCTTCTCTCTCTCTCTCTCTCTCTCTCTCTCTCTCTCTCTCTCTCTCTCTCTCTCTCTCTCTCTTTCAAGTTGGTGTTACATGTCGTGTTTTTTTTTAATGTTTTTGGATTTCTGTGTATGTCCATGCGATTCTGTGTGCGTGATCCAATGTACTTTTTTTTTTCTTTCGAAAAATCTTCCGACTTCATTTTTGCCGACGATATTCGGAATATTGACGGGTCTTCCAGAAAGAAGACTTCTGCAGTCGTCAGAGCTACCCCCCCCCCCCTTTTTTTTTTTTTTTTTTTTTTTTTTTTTTTTTTTTTTTTGAGAAATACCACACACTTCTCTTTCTGCTCCAAAGGTCTCCTTCATTCTGAGGATGAAGTGTGCATTTTTGTCGAGGCGGTCCCGACGAAGCCTTGAGCCCCGTCATGGTTCACGTCCGCGATATATCCCCGGACCGCAAAGCCGGAGATCGGGATCGGGACCGAGGACCCTCTAGGAGGTCGCTACCAACTCGCCACCTTCTGCTACAGGAGGAGAACACCCTCCTCAGTCACTGAGCTCTCAGGGACACCTCCTACAGAACCTCTGGACCAGCCACGTTCTCTCGAACTCCGATCCAGTTCGAGGATTTTGTAACACACTTCGTTCTTCTAATATCACCTTCTGCAGTAGCTCCTAGAGAACCTCTGGATTAGCCACGTTCTCTCGAACTCCGATCCAGTTCGAGGATTTTGTCACACTTTTCGTTCATCTAGTATCGCCTTCTGCAGTAGCTCGTAGAGGACCTCTGGATTAGCCACGTTCTCTCGAACTCCGATCCAGTTCGAGGATTTTGTCACACACTTCGATCTTCTAATATCACCTTCTGCAGTAGCTACCTGGGCGTGGATTCTCAGTCTTCATAGGAACCTCGTGATCCTCTCTTGGGACCCACATGCTTCCTGTAGATCTGCCACTATCTTTGTCCCTCTTAAATGGTGGGGTGATTAACACAGTTCCACTGTGATCAAAATCCAGATCATAAGTTAGGATAGGGTAAGTATATTCGCTGGTAATGAGGAACCTACTCCCCCTCACCTCCCTGACTCTCCTCCTCACCTCTCTGACTCTCCCCCTCACCTCCCTGACTCTCCTCCTCACCTCTCTGACTCTCCTCCACTTCCTCCTCCTCCTTCTCCTCCTCCTCCTCCTTCTCCTCCTCCTCCTCCTTCTCCTCCTCCTTCTCGTCTTCCCCTCCTCCTCCCCTCCTCCTCCTCCTCCTCCTCCTCCTCCTCCCCTCCTCCTCCTCTTCATTGTCTCTCATCCCCTTCCTACGACTCCTACTTCCACTCCTTATCTTCCTCTTCCTCATCCTCTTCTTCCGTATCCTCATCTTCCTCCTCTTCCACCTCATCATCATCCAATTCCTCCTCCTCCTCTTCCTGTTCCTACTCCTCCTCCTCCTCCTCCTCCTCCTCCTCCTCTTTTTCCTCTTCCTCCTCCTCCTCCTACTCCTCCTTCTCCTCCTCCTACTCCAGAATTTCACGTTGTTGTTTTTTTGGTGGCTATCCACTTTTTCTTAACCTAGCCTAACTAAAAATAACCTAACCTTACTAGCGTTTAGGTTGAGTAAAGGCTCAGCAAAACCAAGAATTTGTCTGGCGGTGAAACTAGTGATGGACATGGAATCTACCTGGGAGATAGCCAGAGATGGTCTTCAGGGCTGGGGAGAAGGGTGGGTGTGGCTGTGTGCTGCTCCTGTCTATGTTGATTGGATTGATTGATTGAAAATCGGATGAATTGGTGAGTTAGGTTAGACTAGAACCTCTCATGTTGTGTCCTCGTGTATCTTATCCTTTATGCATTGATGCTCTTTAACAGCTTGGAGAAGATCACAAAGATCAACGTTGAATCTAATTGCTTAACTGCCACTAACTACCTCAAGATTTTGTCTTTTGGAACACGTGAATTTTTTTTTTTTTTTTTTTTTTTTTTTTTGTGCTCTGAAGCTCTGAAGGCCAGTGTTTCTCGAAATCACAGGAAAGAATTTGGTTCATCTGAATTAAATTGTCTGTCTTTGTTGGATTGGGTGGAAATTGTGAAGGTCGCCACTTAGCGGGAGGTTGCTTGGAGACGTTCTGGCTAGTCCCTCCCCTTTTGCACAATTCTCAGGAACTTGATCTCACCTGTTGAAGGCGTCGTTGTCGTCGGCGTTGTCGTTGTCGTTGTCGTTGTAGTCGTTGTCGTCGTCGTTTTCGTTGTCGTCGTCGTTTTCGTTGTCGTCGTCGTTTTCGTTGTCGTCGTCGTTTTCGTCGTCGTTGTCGTTGTCGTTGTCGTTAATTATTTTGAATTAGTTACTTATTCCTATATTTATTTTTTAATTTTCTGTTATCTTTTTGTTTATCATTTACTTGTTAATTTACTTAATCGTTTATATATTTATATATTTACCTTTTCTTTAGTTGTCGTTGTTTTCGTTATCATCGTCAGTTATCTTGATTTAGTTATTTATGTATTATTTATTTTTTACTTATCTTTTATCTATTTAGTTATTATTTACTTGTTAATTTACATAATTATTTATATATATATATATATATTATATATATATATTCATCTATTCTTATTCTATATTTATTTGTCTGTTTTTATTTTCATTATTTTTTCTTTTTCTTGGAAAAAATATCATTACCCGCCAAGGACGCTCGGCACCGTGCCTCATTGTCCAGATGCCGTCGCGTCAAACGACCCCGAGTTGAATTTGGCCACGGTGGGTCGAGGCCCAGTCCAGGCCGGGGGAGGACCCTTCAGCTGAATAAAATCCTTTGGTTCCAAAACAGAATAAAATATAAAGTTGGTGAGAGTGACAAGTCAGCGAGATTTGGCTAAATTGAGAAAAAATAAATACCTTTGCGTCCGTATTCAAGGAAGAATTGATCGCGCACCCAATGGCATGGTGTGCACGATGATGCATAATGCATGTCGTTCTTCCCTGCTGCCATACTCGACGATCGTGTCTCAAGACGATTCATTTATGACATGACGATAAAAAAAAAAAAAAATTATGAGTTATCGTAA
>NC_134792.1:54349661-54369661 GCF_046742065.1 Oratosquilla oratoria | reverse complement strand
ATCTTAACACTTTTGTGTTACCGATTTAAATATGAGGCTTTATGAATTACTGTTGTGCAGAGATGTCATCGTTGGTTAATCTTTTCCAATAGTTTTCTTCGCCTGAGTTGTCATATGTAACAATATCTCTTGGTATTCTTCTTGGATTCATGCTCTTGTCTCTGAGAGGGACATATTCTATGATATAGGGGTGAGCCGATTTAACGGCATCGCCAAAAATCGGCCTCGACCAGAATCTGTATATTTTTGAGAATCTGCATATTTTTTGAGAATCGGCATCATCATCGGCAAATTCTCAATAATAGTAATAATAATAATGATAATAATCTGCATCACCGAGAATTGGTATATTTTTTTTTAGAATCGACATCATCTGCAATATTTTGCCGATGACGATGCCGATTCTAAGAAAAAAATATCCTCGCCAATGCCGATTGACCAAAAAAGTGCCGATTCTTACCGATCCCGATGCCGATTAATCGACACAACCCCAATATGGCAGTGCAATGTCTTTTGACCTTCTCAGTGGATCTTTTCTTATTCATTGTACTCGTCTTTCCCTCCACTATATCTTTATCCACATTCATGTTTCTCCACATTACTGTTATCACACCTCTCGCTTTCTCCTCTATGTCTTCCCCACAAACTGCATTTTCAATTTATTATTTAGATGTCCATGTTCTTATTTAGATTGATGTCGACAAGACACATAATATTTGCATTTTTCTATTTCAAATAATCTGTAATCTAGTCGGTATTATGATCTTTAATTTGGTCTACAGTACTTTAAATTTCTCTACGTTGCTTTTTCTTATTTTTGCTTATGCTTCACTCTCTCGATACCAATTAATTCTTTGGTTTTTGGTCCGTTACTCTCCCGTAAAACTCGTTCTTCTTTTGTCCCGTTTGCTTGTTAATTTTTGTCTTAGCTTCAGTAATTAGCTCCTTTGTTTTTACTGTTTTTTCCTGATGTATTTCTTCGTAATCAAATCTCATTGACTTGGTCTCTGCTCATTTTTTTTTTTTTTTTCAAATTAGCACGTGATCCCACATCAGGTATCCTTATGTCCTCTTACGGTGTCGTTATTGCACTCTTTCAGTTTGTAGTTTGTCAGTGTCTCTCGTGGTTAGTATTTTATTCACTGTGGACTTTTATTTTTTAATTTCATCTGTTTTTGGCCCTCATTTCTTGTACCTACCCAACCTTAACACTTCTTCAGTTTCTTCCAATGTCGTGTTATTTAAATTACTAATGATTCTCTTTTTGGATTTCATTAATTGTATGTGTGTGTGCGTGTGTGTGTGTGTGTGTGTGTGTGTGTGTGTGTGTGTATGTGTGGGAGATAAAGAGAGAGAGAGAGAGAGAATATAGGTGTGAATGGGTAAGTTTATGGTTGCGCATTAGTTTGACAATAGTTATGTTAGTGCATGTTATCGCACATTTGTCAGCACCCATCCATCCTCTAGGATACAAGTGTGCCTATCCCTTCTCATGCGTTTGCGTGCGTGCGTGCGTGCGTGCATGCGCGTGCGTGTGAATGAAAGACCCTGAAGGCACACATTATGGTGTACGCATTCCACACTCGAAGTTTTGCTCCTGACTTCGAGGCCAAGGTGACGAAGTCCTGGGAGCTCACGAAGCGTCCCTCTTCTCCTCCTCATCCAGTCCTTCTAGATGATGTGTGTCGTGTGTGTGTGTATATTTGTGTGTGTGTGTGTGTGTATGTGTGTGTGTGTGTGTGTGTGTGTGTGTGTGCGCGCGCGCTTGTAGTGACCCACTTTTTTTTTTTTCCTCCTCCAGCTTGTTCTTAAAATCTTGTATAGTTTTAGCACTCACTGTTTCCTCGTTCAGTTTGCTCCAGATATCTATCACTCTATGTGGGAAGCTATTCTTTTTCAGATCTCTTCTGTAACTATCCTTCTTAAGTTTCTTCTCGTGTCCCCTTGTTTTTCTTCTGTCCCACTTTAGTAAGTGTGTGTGTGTGTGTGTGTGTGTGTGTGTGTGTGCGTGTGCTCGTCGAACTTCCCAAATGAGAAGGGTCGTTAACAGCCGTCAATAATGGACGACTTCATTCATTTCATTCCTGAAAACTTAATTGTACAGTGAGGTTACAAAGTTATGTGGAAAATAGGGACAATAATCACCTTAAAGAAAGCTGAAAATGAACGTCTGCTTAACTTGCCTGATCGTAAAAGTGAAATTGACCATCCATTCATCCAATCCTCTAAGATGAACATATAATTGACTTTACTCTCCCCTCCCATATAACGCATATATGTTTGCTGCATTAGTGTGGTGTTTGTTTGTCTGTCACCGGCTCACAGTAGGAAGAAAATGGAAACAGACGCCAACTGTCAGCCCTTGTTGTTTGGTGCGGGGGGAAGAGTCGAAGCTGGCAGAGGGAGATTCTAGGATCGGCCTGTAAACCTAGAAAGGGGTGCTGAAGATGGGCAGCGGGGAGGCTGACTCTCTCCGACGCCCATCCACCAGGAACACCACCCAGAGATAGCTTCCGTTCGTCTCGAGTAAATAGACAACAAAGGAAACCAATTTCGTTGGTACAACCCAACCGAACAAGACAAAGCAAAGATCGCGGAGAAATGTTCCTCTGAGTTCGTGGCTGTGTTTCACTAAATCTTTCTTTGTTTAACAAAACACTGAAATATATGAAACATGTCACCCCGCAAGGCATCATCGGTTATTGTCATTTACTGTAGAAACAGTAAGCCATTGTATCGTACAACGGAAAAGAATTATGCAGGTCTCCTTCGACATACGATGTACATACATTCCTGAAAACTTAATCGTACAGTGAGGTTACAAAGTTATGTGGAAAATAGGGACAATAATCACCTTAAAGAAAGCTGAAAATAAACGTCTGTTTAACTTGCCTGATCGTAAAAGTGAAATTGACCAAACGTTTAGTGAGATACGGGTATAAACCATAGATACAGTGAACGATTGCATACCAATGTAGCATCGAAAACGGGAAACATGCACCCACATACATAACGGAATAACAGATCCTGTCAACAAATCTGGACAAAACAGACGAACGGTATAGAAAGATGAGAGTGTGGGTGGGGGAAGAACAAGCGAAGATGGACTGGAACTCCTTTATTGCTTATACGTTTCGACCAACTCGGCCTTCTTCAATAAGCTGTCTACAAACAGCTTGAACCTTACAATTATACACCCGAAGACGGGGACACGGGCAGGTCATCCCGCTGAATATAACCCAAGCTTGACGTCTTCCGAGTATCGAGGATCAAAGAGTTTTCAACCTTTCATGAACCTCATGTTTATGGATTGCTGTTCTTCAAACTCCGTGAGACCACTCCACCACTAAATTTAATCGTAGTCCATCCACTAACTCCCTCCATTTATCGCTTTGTGGTCCCACTGGTGAAACTCAAGTGGGTTTCCAAGGGGTACAAAGAACGCCAGGGTCGAGAATTAATGTAAAGATGACGTCACACTACGTATCCTTTGTCAAGTACCAGCCAGTCTTAGATATCACGACGTAGTTCCTTTCCTAGTGCTTCCATATGTATTGCTGGTTTTAGATTCAATTCGCTCTTGAAAGGTCACCCTCAGCTTGATGAAGGTCGATCTCAAGTGGTAAGGCGGTGACAGGAAGACCCGAGATGGAAATGAAAGAAATAAATATGTTGCTCTCTCATATATAGAGACCTCTTGCTTTGCGGGTAATTGAATGAAAAATACAATTCTGATACATGTATTTTGCGGCATGGGAATGTATGTCTCTATATGTATGTATGTATGCATGCATGTTTATTGTATGTATGTATGTATATGTGTGTAGATGCCTACACCCCCCCACACATATATATATATATGTGTGTGTGTGTATATGTGTGTGTGTGTGTGTGTGTATGGTGCAAGAATGCAACCTTGAAAATATAGGCACACATACAAAAAAACTCACCGGTATATGCATACGCATGCACACGGAATGGTATGTGCCCTTGCTCAAGCTTAAGTTTCTTGAAGATTTCTAAGTTTGTGGAAGTATTTGTGCCTCCATATACGTTCGCTTCTGTTGTTAAAATGTAGAGTTCGGAAACTACAGACGTCAGACTGTAAAAGACATGAAATCAACACCCAGAATGAGGCAGGCCCCCATCTCAGAAATAACGTCAAAAAGCGGTCGAGGACGAGGAGGAGGTAGATGGATGGGGGAGGGGAAGCGGGAGGAGGAGGGGGCAGGAGGAGGGAGGAAGGAGGGGAAGAAGGAGTCTTGGACACGCTGATCAGAAGGACTTGGAAGGAGGAGGAGGAGGAGCATACACGAGAGGACGTTGGAAGGGGTAGCAATTCCTGACGCTGCGTTTGTACATTTTACTTCCCACGTAGATCCCAAGGCTGGGTGTTTCATAACTCCGTGGGTGTATTTTGCAGCACGGGCACTCATTTGGAGCGCTGTGCAGGAATTCCCGAGGTTTTGCAGGAAGGGAGCGTGGCCGGGGGTGTTGGGGAGGAGGGTGGGGGGAGGTCTGAGCAGGACAGCTTGGCAAAGAAGGCTGTAGTTGGACCCAAGTCCCGTGCACCCGAATTCGCAAACATGACTTCAGTTGAAAGAATTTGTCCCTTTCTCGGTTATTTCTTTATACGTCTACCCAGTTTATCTCTCATATATTACGACAGAGTTTTTGTAATAATAATGATAATTATTATAGCGTCAGGATTTAGTGACTGGAAACCCGCGGCCTCACAGCGGCCGTTAACGATCCTCATACCCCTTCATAGGCTCAAGTTCAATCTTGGGCCTCATTTAAAGTCTGAACATGTTGATAGGATATTGTTAACCTTCGCAGATCGGCGGTAGGGGAGATGTTCCTCTCCGACCACTGGCGCCGGCAAGGTTGGACGCAGATCCAAGCGATGCCCAGAAATTCTTTGCGGCGAGTAAGTAATCTGCGTGAAAGATTTAACAAACATTTACGTTCAAATGAGTACTGTTATATGTCCGCATACACTTACTACTCGTCTCAAATTTAAGAGGATATAATCAAATATTAGGTCAAAATGACACCAATTACTCGAATGTAAGTTAAGAAATGTCTTGTCATTACTGAAGTTTTGAGCATAATCATAGAAATATCATTAAATTTCTGATGCAGATCTTGTCTGACCACACGGATGGCCATTGAGGTTTCAAGTGTGGACGTGGCCACGCCTAGCCATTCCATAAATCCCCCTTTGGCCCCTATATTGCAAAATATTGCTATGGTAAGGTAATGGCAACATGCCAGGAAAAGGTTGATACGATTATACACCACCGAAGATGAATTTGCACGACGGAATATTAATATACCAAAGCCAAGTTTCCTTATTCGGTATTAACTTCACCATTACTGACGACCTGTGTATGTGTTCTGCCTGTCGTCAGACGATTTTATTCAGTCAATAAGGCTCAACCGAATCCTGACCACATCCAACACGAAAATGATTTTAAGCGAAATTGAACGCTGCGTCGTCGACATCAGATTTGAATATTTTCCCGCGCAGGCGCACTCGGGGCGAGTCCGGGCTGGCGTCACGTCGCGTTGCTTCGCGCACCCGCCCGCGTCCTTGGCTTATGCATACCAACCATTCCCCAGTCCAGGATCTGCGTCTGTGTGCGTGCGTGAGTCTGTGCAGTCATGTGTACGTGTGTACGTGCGTGAGCCGATGTCCGTGCTGATAGGTGCGTCTATGTACGGTTTACATGAATTGTGATGTGTGTGTGTGCGCGTGTGCTGAGGTTTCTACAGGATTGAGCCTGGATCAGTCTCATGAGATTCTTCTTTTTCCCTTGTTCGACTCAAACTCGACTCTAGAGCACATTATGTGTATGTGTATATACATGTGTGTGTATTCGAGTGTGTGTGAGTGTGTGCATTTTTATGCATATATTTGTATTTATTCCCACTACTTGACACGGCATTGGATTTTTTCTTATTCATTCTGATTTTTCTCACATTCTTTTCTCTGCGGACTACGGATGGAATTTGTTGTCTTGTCCTTTACACATTTCTCTGCTTCATGTGCTGCCTTTAATACCACGAGAAGGTGTTTCATTTAATGTTCCATCTATCCTTTTTTTCAATATGTTCATACATTGTGTTTGGTTGTTTATGATTCTTTGAATTATCTTCTTTTCAAACGTTAAGCTTCCTTTATGTATCTGGTAATACATTCCTTGCTTTTTCACGAACATGCCTGTTGTATTTCTTTCACTAGGGCTGTCTTATTTCTCTTCTTTTTCTACACTGAATGAAGTTATTCATTCTCAAAGTTCCTGTTGTTGCTTTCGTCCTTGTATGTCTGTATAGTTTTAGTTATGTTTCTTCTAGTTTTTTTTTGGGGAAAAGATTTCTGTTCATGGCAGTTTCTTTTGATGACTCTCCACATTGTATAAATGACATAACAAAGTATAGCAGAACATGACGGCTTTTTCCAGTTCCCGATATATACTGAATGTTTATCTGTTTATTCAATAATAAAATATAATCAATGTAGTCATTTATTCGCTTACTTACGGATTTATTGTACTTGGGAGTTAGAGATATAGTGTTGGTTGTTTGTCGTTACTTGTTATCCTTCATGTATGTTTTGATCAAATATATTTTTACCTATTAGGTTGAACATGTCTCTGCTCCACTCCAGTTTTTATCCCCCCTTGTTTAAATGTTTCCCCAGCGCACCTTTTTACAGTTGAAGTCGCCCACAGAGTTCTTCTGGTTTGCTTCATCTCCTACGTGATTATCTGATGTCCATTCCGTTGCACACTTCAGTCTGTTCACTTCTTTTCTTGTCTTTATGTACGTTGGTGCTTATGTTGAGCTAAGTTTCCCCAGTGCACCATTTTACAGTTGAAGTCGCCCACAGAGTTCTTCTGGTTTGCTTCATCTCCTACGTGGTTATCTGATGTCCATTCTATTGTACATTTTAGCCTGTTCACTTATTTTCATGCCTTTATGTAAAGTGGTGTTATGTTGAGCTTTCTCTTCGTAATCTAGGTTTGCTTCTTAGTTTGTTTATCCCGTAGGATCCCATGCGCTATACCCATCTGTGTGAGTGTCATGACTTTCATTTTTCTTCTGTCCTCTTGCCATATATAATACTCATTTAATGATAGTGTCATCTTTCTGTTCTATCAATCAATATAATTCCTTTCAATAAAAAGGTGCATATAGCTTTCTTCGATTTAATTCTGAAGCCAGTGAAAGTTTTAATCCAGTTCAGTGCATTTTGTATTTACAAAACTCGGGGTTTCTGATTATACACTATCATAATGGTTCCATTTTTCTGTATTTTTTTTTCTTTTTTTGGGGGGGAGAAGCTTGTTCTTATATATTCTCTTATGCTATGTAGAAAATCATACGTGCTTATGGTGAAGGCAAATAAGGAACTCAACGTAATTCGAACAGCAACAAGCACAGGATTGAGACCGTAAAACGAAGAGATTTGCCATTACTTATCAAAATACTCATAATAACTACACTTAACTATGATTCTAACAGTTAAGGAAACGAACAAAACTATCCTAGAAACAACATAGATTAAAACATTAGGAATGATAACTAGCTGCACTTGATATGACTACAATTAATCTAGATGTAAGCCATAGGAAGACGCATAGTACAATGCACTTGACTGTTCCAAACTCACTCTTTCCAGACATCACCACAAAATCTCTTCAGTGAGGGACTTATGGGCAGAATCGAAAATCGTGGCCGGTTTCCTAGGGGCTGCGGATTTACTGAAGGAGATTAATGTTCATTATTGTAAACATCATTTGTATTGTGATAACTGCCATTATTGTTATTATCATTATTATTATTATCATCATTATTATTAGCATTAATATTATTAATGATAATGAGCGGGTTAGGGTGCCGTTACTTGCGGCGGTCGAGATGGCGGTTCGAACCCTACCACCGGCGAAGTTGAACCAAGGGCATGGTTTGTTAAATTCTCTGTAAGGGGCACCGTTCTAGCCATACGATAGGGGGAGTTTAATACATTAAACATATATCATTATTATTATTGTTTTTATTATTATCATTATTATTATTATCATTATTATCATTATTTATTATTATCATTATTATCATTATTATTATTATCACTATTATTATTACTAATATCATAATTTCTATTATCATCAGTATTATTATCATTATTGTCATTGTTATTATTATTATTATTATCATTATCATTATTATTATTATCATTATTACTATTACCATTTTGGTCACTGGTAATAGCTAATTTTGTTTTCGTGGCGCAGATAAACCAGTTTAGATCCTGTAGGATTACCGTAACTGGTCCACGAATTTCAAAAATGTAAAATTTGTAACGGTATTTCATATAAAAATGAAAAAAAAGAATATGTGAATTAGAAGACAGCTTTATCAACCGATTTTTCATGTGTCATTTGATTATCAGTAAATGCTTCCTGTATAAGATAAACAATAAATTATTTGTTCTTTGTAACTTCAGATAAGTATAAAAAATGTTCTTGATGTTTTCAAAGTACTTTGCAGTATTGTTGTGGCCAGCACTCAAAAACATACTCGTATTACCCCATACACTTTCTTTGTCGTCGACGAGAAGGACAAATATGGCTTCAGAGTAAATCGTATGCCATATGCGGTATTTGGCTAGATGATCGCTGGAATCTCCCAAGATGACTAAGAAGCGGCCAAGTCATCTTGCGTGCACTGCAGAGCAGCCGGGGCAGGTATGTGACGTCATGTCGCGGGAATGAGGAAGAGTTTAATGCAAGGCCATCTCAGCAACCATTCCGACAACGCCATTTTATCTCGTGATGCTAGATAAAAAATATATATCAGAAATTCGGTGCCGATGTATAGTTAATTTTATTTGGAGAATAAATATAGCCTGTGTTATGATGGTGATAACTACAAGTACAAGGTATTGATGTGACAGTTTGAAAAGGATGGTGCAAATATTTGTACAGAGAAATTGGTATTTACCCAAGTTCTGTATGCATTTGAATTGAATCATACTGGTGTGTTTGTGTATGTATGTTTGTATGTGTGTGTGTATGAATGTTTGTGTATGTATGAATGTGCGTGTGTGTGTGTGTGTGTGTGTGTGTGTGTGATTATTAGTTACTTATTCTTGATTTTCAAGATTAGATCTGTCTTCCTAATATCACAATTTTCATTGGGTTTACTTTGGCAAATACCGTAAGATGAAATCATTACTGCAATATCAAACCTGTTTACACCTCCGACGATATTTAATTTGATTGAAGTCTGGGGAATGAATTCGCCCTCTTACAGACATTCATACATTAATACATCTTATGTGTACGAGTATTGTATTTATTTGTTATTCCTTAATGTGAGGGTTTTTTGAGATTGTATATGTTTGAGTGTATGTGAGTGTTGTGTGTTATTGCCCGCACATATGTGTAGAGTCCTATTTCAGTGTTTGTGTGTGTGTGTGCGTGTGTTTGTGCGTGCGTGCGTGTTTCTTTACTCCAAGATATCTTTGTATTCTTAATGCATGTACCCTGCTTTTTTAATTTCCAATCACCAATAACAATAGTAATCACGATGGTTATTATGATACTAGTATTATTAACAAATGTGTGTGTGTGTGTGTGTGTGTGCGTGCGTGCGTTTTTGGGGGATGCTTGTTCATGTGTGTTTTTATGTAACCTCTTACCTAATTGTACAGTACAGAGCAGGTTACCTGTTCAGGTTGCCCAGTAACTTTGGAATCAGGAATGCAAGCATGCCACCCCTCTCTGGATTCCAACCACTCTGGGCATATCTTCAAATTTCGAACTGAATTTATTTTCTTGTTTTTCAACCACTCAGGTGTTTTGCCTACTGTCAGGTGTATCTATTTTCATCTTATTTAATTTATTTTTGTGGGTTTTTTTTTATTACGTGTCACCTCTCGCCCTTCTTTCCTCCAGTATGTTTGTCTTGAGGTCGTCCGTCAGTCTTTATATCATGTTTGTTTTTAAATGAGCCTCAAACTGTTTCAGTTTAGTCTAGCCTGAGTGTCATGTTGTGTGGAATTTGCAGTTTCATTTCCTTGTGTACGTCATTGAGTGTAATTTTCATATTTCCTCTGAACACATTCTGCCTTTGTTGATAGTAATAATAATGGTACTTTATAATAATGATAATATAATATAAATAATATAATAATTTCACCATTCGTTCGTCGGGATTTAACATTTAACTGATACATTTTTTTTCTATCTGCTTTTCTTATTGATTCATATTCATGTTGCATAATGTTTCGATTTCTCCTTATTTCCATCACACTACGTTTGCTGGTGATGGAAGTCTTCCTTTTTTGTTATCTTGATGCAAAATGTTTGAGTCTAAAAAAAAATAAAGATAATTGTCTTTTTCTATCTCATCTACAAGTTCAACACCGTCCATAAAAGTATTTATATAATGTGTAACAAAGGCGGTAGTTGCAGCGATGTGATTCAAACGATCAGTCCCTGCCGTCGTAGATCTTTGAACTCGGGCCCCTCCAAGCGTTGTCTACCTCATCCAGGTGGTTTGTCAGGCACACACGTCGAGACTGACCCTTAAGGCACCCAGCTTGTTGCCCTCTCTAAGTAATTACACTTGATTACTGACCTCATTCGCCTTCCATTCTTAAGATCACCCCTCCCATTCAGCAGTTTCCACTTCTACTTAATTTTCCAGCACTTACAGGAATTCTGACATTTGTACTTTGTCAAAGGTTTTTAAGAAATTATGATATACTATTATATATTAACATCATTTATCGATATACGGTTGAGTCTTGAAATGTTTAGCCTGATTAGTATTATTATATGGACGCGAGAAACATGGAGAAACTACGGAGATGTGGTTTCTGAGAAGAATGTTGAAATACAGTGGGCACCAAGCATGACAAAAAAAGAAAAAGTGAAACAGAAAGAAAGATTATGAAAATTGAAAGAACAAAAAGAATTTCCGATTTCTGGAACAGAAGAGACGGTTGAAAACCAGAGAACACAAGAAAAACAGAATAAGTAACTGTTGAAGAAGTTAGAAAACCAATGAGAGCGGTGCTGTGAGAGGGAGACAAGGAATGTTCGAGAAATGATATATGAAAAAAAAAAATGAAAAAAATATCAAGGTGGTGGATGATAGAAAAGGTGGCATACTGGGATCGCTGACGTCATGTGACTGCCACCTCGGTAACGCTAACGGAAATGATGTCGTTATGCACAGTATTCCCAACCGTCACTTGCACGTTGTTTGTGGTTATACCGCAAGAGTATATAATATTTGATACTATTTTCAGTGTTTAATCTCTCTTCCTTGTGTTTTCTATAAAGGTATTCGTAAAATATTTTTGAGTGATACATATGTATACTTCTATGGAGAGGGAGATGGTTACCAATTTCTTTTGTATTATGAATTTAATCTTTTATAAAAATATTTTGAATGTGTCTTGTGAGGAAACGTATCTTTGAGCATGTCTTTAGCGCCAAACTTTAAACTTCATCAAGTCTGCGCCCTTTCTTGAATTTGGCAGAGAAACCTCTGAATTATTTAGATTTTGTTTCTCTCCTTTTCTTCCTCTGAAACGCCTTTTTCTATTTCCTTCTTCATACGAAGATTATTTAACAATTTTTGCATTTTTTTCTCTTTCGTACATTGCCCAGCTTTCTGGTGCCTGTCATATTTTCTCCTTTCTTTTTTATATATTCATAAGGTTCTTTTTTAATCATCTCTACAATTGACTTAAAAAACATGCTTCCGTACTCTGAGATACGAGAAGGAGGAGCTAAGATGAGGGGGGGGGGAAAGGGTGGTGGATGGGAGTGGAGTGGGGGGGAGTGGGTGCGTGGCTTTGATTTGGCTACCTCCCTTATAAGGGGGAAAAATGCTGTCGGTATAAAGATAGAGAGGCAGAGCTCTCAGATATTTATATCCTTGTTCTATGAAATTTTTACATGTTTGAGTAGATTCTTGTGCCCACAGTACCTTGTACATGTATCTATTGTATCTTTCTCATTAATGTATTTGGTAATAAGCTTTTGTCGTACCTGAGGGCTTCGTTTATATGTATAAATGTCTACTTTTCCCCTGGTTATTTCTAAGAACTTAAAGAATTGGTTATTCACATAATTTCTTACCGTCAGTCTTTCTCTCCAATATACTTTCATTAAAGAGTAGAATTTCCTCTTTTCTGTAATAGCTTATTGACATATCACACTTTCATAAGATGTAGTGAGTTCTGCTTAACATAACTCTCTTGTTGATTTTTGTCAAAATGTTTGGCTGCTCCAGGTGATTAGTTATCAGGTAATTTAAACCTTCATCCCAGCTCTTTTTTATTATTTGTTCTCAACCATACTCTAGTTCAAAATTCCCTTGTACACATTAATCTCTAGTTTCGCTGTGTAGTTCTTATAAAATAATATTTTTATTTGCTTAGATGTCTTAGGTTATGAATTCATGGGTTAATCCTAGAGGCATCACATATACTGTGTCAATATTTTGCCGCCTTCTATATTGTATTCAGTTATATTTATTTTCATTATTATTTTTATTTATTTGTTGCCACCTAGCTTCGTTTGCAATTCCTCGTTGTTGGATGTTATTTACTTACATATATGTATGTATGCATGTATTATTATTATCTATTTATTTATTGCCAACTAGCTTCGTTGTTGGACATTATTTTACATACCCTCATTAATTCCGTACCAATGTCCTTTCCCTTTAAGTCATATCTTGTTATAATCATTTCATATTTCGTGTTGGTTCCTCAAATTTTTTATTGCAAACATGCTATTTTTGCAAATTAGTGTTTATATATTTATTGGTATGTAAGCTTATAACCTATAGTTACCCATAAAATTTAACACGTTTTCTCTTATTCAAGAGTCCACACCGTGGAGAATGTCGATTGGGCAATTTTACTGGGAGCAAATGAAAAAAGGCGCGTTTTTTTCAGTCACATCTCGTCGCAATATCCTACGGTCCCAGGAACCGTAAGAACGGTACCATTGCACTAAACTTGACCGTATTAAAGGAACGAAGCTTCTTAATCCATTTGTGGAAACTTAACAACTTGTCGGATGGCTCGCCTGAATAAAGACTCAATGAAATTAAGTTTACATACTGTACTAAACTATGCGCCGTCGGGAAATGGTTAGGTCTAGTTTCAGATCGATCCTTTTGTATGGTCAAGTTTAGTACAGTGGTAACGTTCTTGCTTTGTGGTAAGCAGTCCCTAATGCAAGAGTTCGAGACTGAGTGGCAGATACTTAATCCATTTGTCAAAACTTCACAATATACACACATATACACACAATTATATAATATATATATATATATATATATGTATGTATAATTTAGAATTAATCAAATCATATTCAGTTGAGTTGAACTCAAAGAGATACCGGTTTCATTATTATTATTTTTTAATTATTCATTATTATTATGTTCATTATAATTTTATAATTTCATTACTTCCTTATGAGCCTGGGTTGCACCTGCAAGAGAAGTCAATTACGTACTATATTTACCCATCCCTGATCTTGGTGGTGAACAATAGCCCCTCTATTAACCGTTTCCATCAATTTTTCTGTGTTTTACAGGCAGAAATATTGTGCAGTAGGGTAATAATAATAATAAGTTTATTTTGGCAAAGAATCGGTATACATGAAGTGCAGATAATGAAAAGAACATATAGTTCGAAATAACAATTACAATTGCCGAGGATAATACAAAAAAGCATGTAAGTTTATTTCCATTGTGGTCCTCATAATAATTACAATTGCCGAGAATAATAAGCAATCAGATTCTACAACACATTTTTGAAACTGATATGGACAGCTCGAAGGCTCTTTGATTGAATAATATAAGACATTGCTCCCTAAAAGTATGTATTTATATATAATAATGATTATAAGAATAGTAATAAATAATGTTTAATGTAGTTACCCCCTAATATGTTTGTTTTCTTTACATGTTTAATAGAAAATTTATTGTGAAATCTGATACTACACGATTGATAAATTCGCGTATGCACTGACAACAAACACCATTCATCTTCACAAAATTAAAAGTAGACACCGAAGTTTTAGTAACTCGGAAACTTCCAGGAAATGTTGCATAGCTCCTCTTTGTTTCTGTGATATATAAATGGATAAAAGTCTGGAATTTATTCCATGATTAAATGTCATTAGCATTGATTTAAGGTTTAAGTTTAAGCTAACCGCATGAGCAGACGATTAACGTAGAAAATGAGATTATTGATGCCATAAGTCACGCTAGTTGTAAACAGGCCCCATTTATTCCCGCGTGAGGAAGTTAATGTTAATTATAAATAACATTCCGTGGCTTTAGGTTAAAAAAGGGAGATAGAAAAAGAGGAGTGCTATATAAAGAGTGTTATTAATTATAAATAGGAAGACGAAATTTATTATTAAATCGTCGAATGAACAAATCGTTTAAGGAAAAAATTGTGAACTATAACATATGGTGGTGTATCGACCCAAATATATGTAGTCTTCGGTAGCATTGATAGAAAACAATACACATATACTCACAAAGACACGCACACATAGCCCTGAGCTCTCTTACGGGCAAGGTCTAAATATACAGGTCAGACCGTTTGAATTATTGTGCGCAGCTTCTGACGTCATTAGGCTGGGTCCATTTTCTCTTTGTGAAACACTGAAGAAAACTGTGAAACGCCAAGGAAGACAGGAACTATAATATTTTATATTATATATATATATATATATATATATATTATATATCATATATATTATATATTCATATATATAGACAGGAACTATAATATTTTATATATATATTTTATATAATATTTGTCAGAATATAACTAATTGCGTGGAGCGGTGCGAGTGAAGGCAACAACATACCCGAACGACGGACCAGCTTCAACTGACAGCTATAGGACCCACGAACCCCACTTTGAACAGCCAGGTGACGTTCACGGGCCCGCTGCGCCAAGTCCCTCGAAATTCGGTCGGAAGTGGTTAGACCTGTTATTCCTTAGATCTTGCTTACGGGAAGGTAAAAATGTCGACCACGAGTCCAACACGTGATCCGCGACCATAGTGAATCACACACACACACACACACACACGGGTCACTACGAGCATAGCTATACTCCCGTAAGATACAACTAGGTAAATAAATACACACACACAAACACGGGTCACTACGAGCATAGCTATACTCCCGTACGATACAACTAGGTGAATAAATACACGCGCACACACACACACACACACCATATTTGTCAGGCGCGTCAGGAGTAGTGTAGGTTTAATCAAGATCTAAGGATATAAGGTCTAACCACTTCCGACCGAATTTCGAGGGAGTTGGCGCAGCGGGCCCGTGAACGTCACCTGGCTGTTTAAAGTGGGATTCGCGGGTACTATAGCTGTCAGTTGAAGCTGGTGCGTCGTTCGGGAATGTCGTTGCCTTCGCTCGCACCGCTCCACGCAATTAGTTATATTCTGACAAATATTATATAAAATATATATATATATAAATATATATAAAATATTATAGTTCCTGTCTATATATATGAATATATAATATATATGATATATAATATATATATATAATATATAAAATATTATAGTTCCTGTCTTCCTTGGCGTTTCACAGTTTTCTTCAGTGTTTCACAAAGAGAAAACGGACCCAGCCTAATGACGTCAGAAGCTGCGCACAATAATTCAAACGGTCTGACCTGTATATTTAGACCTTGGGTTTAATATCAGTGAGGCGCTGGTATGAACGATCAAAGTAAAAAAGAAAACACGGTGGGCTTACTGTTTGTACAAAAGATGGAAAGCTGCTTGCTAAGTACAGTAGCTTGTGTGCTCAGCCTGACCAATGAGAAGGTATAAATGATTTTTTTTTCCGACCTGACAACGTGGCCTCCTAAAAGCTTTATATATATATATATATAGATATATATATATATATATATATATATATATATATATATACACAAACACACAGACACACACACATATATATATATATATATATATATATTATATTTTTTTTTTTTTCTTTTTTTTTTTTTTTTTTTTATTTTTCTCGGACCTAAGAGGAAGAATTAATGGTGCCCGTAACCCAATGACTTAAAAAAAAGTCTGGTCTAATCAATATAGTTCGTGAACGTCAGCCTCGGCTATGTGGGCATCATGAGGCATGTTTCCCTGATGTTGGACCCACTCACAAGGTTGTCTCCACAAGAGACAACCCTCGATGGAGGAGGAGACGAAGTGGACGTCCACAGAACTCATGGCTGGAGGATCGAGCCTGTCGCAAAGTTGTTTGGGATGGGAAGGGCGTCTGCATGGGGGCTTGCTCGTAGTGACCTTGGGAGCTGGCGCCGGCGTGTGAGTGAAGTAAAGCGTCCTCTGGCATATGCCCCCAAGTGATGATGATGTTAAGAACCGAAGTCTGCTGTCAGCGTACTTTGGAATCTGACAAGACGAGGTACAAACCTTGTGGGAGGAGGAGGAGGAGGAAAAAGTCGGTGGAAATAGTGGGAGTCCACTAAACAGAACAGCGTTCTGATCTTTGCTCCCATGAAATCCCCCTCTACTCCTACTTATCCCTCCAGTCTCTCGCTGACAACACTCTTAATCATTTGTATCCGTTGAACTAGTGGTTCCCATGGCAACAGGGAGGCACCAAACCGAGATCCCTTTGATAACATATATATATATATATATATATATATATATATATATATATATATTTGTGTGTTTTTTTCAATGTATGTGAAGATCAGGAGTCCGGGATCTGTGTCGAAGGAGGAAGCGTGAACGCTAGAGGTTTATTGTCCGACGTTTCGGTCCTGGTCCTCGGGCCGTCTTCAGGTGTATGGTGAGATACAGTATTCAAAAAAATGCTTGATATTGCTCGCTCCTGGAACTTCATCTTTTTCCTTTTCTTCTCTCTTTTTCTTCTTCTTCATTTCTTATTCCTCTTCATCTTTTCCTTCTTCTTCTCCCTCTTCTTCTCCAGTTCTTCTTCTCCTTCTTCTTCTTCTTCTTCTTCTTCTTCTTCTTCTTCTTCATCTTTTTTTCTTCTCCATTCTTTCCTTCTAAGGCATCGGGGAGGAACATCTTACCATCGTCTTCAAAGCCCATCAACACCTGGACCTGTAGGTGCAACCCCAAGGGCCTGGTACTCGGTCTAGAGACCAGGCCCAAGATTCTCTCTATCTCTCTGTCTGTCACACTCGCTCATAAACAACCGCACATCGTTTCTTCCTGGAAAGATTTGTTTGGAAGGACCGTTGACGGATGCTGTGGGGCCACGGGTATCCAGATAGAAAAAAATTGTCCATTATTATCATAGTTTTTTTTTTTTTTTCTTAAAAATAAGAAAAGAAATATCCGAAGTGTCTTAGCTCTTACGAGTCCCCTCCAGAGACGAATAAAATCGCCTGACGGCAGCCAGAGTAAAAGGAGAAGTGCCACCTGGTACGGAAGGGACAAATCGAGATAGGATGGATCTCTTCCACCTCTCCCCCCCCCCCGTTCCTCTCCCCCCTTTTCCCCGTCTCCATTCCCCGTTCCTCTTTCCTCCCTTTCCTCTTCCATTTCCTCGCTAGTGGGTCTCTTAAATCGGTGTTTTGGTTAATTCCAAACGCGTTTATTCAGCTGAGGGGCTTCGATAGAGCAGGACCCCATTTTGAGTCCATTCCCAACTCACAAAAAAAAAGATAAATAAAATAGATAAATAAATAATAATAATAATAATGATAATCACCGTTTCAAAGTCTTAGGAACAAATCGACCTCTAACCAGTCTGAACAGAATCAGCACAGACGACCTTCGCAGTGTATCACCTCCCCCCCCTGCTCGACCCTCACCCTCCCAACCTTGAGTCCTGCTCTTCCCCCCTCCCCTCCCCACCCCCTTGCCCCCTAGATTGTGTTCCCACGTTGCCCGGGTCCACGTGGACCTGTTGTCACGTCAAGACCTGTATGTAACCTGTTGTTCACGTCATTGATGTCACGAAATATATACGTCACTATATATATATATATATATATATATATATATATATATATATATATATATATATACATATATGAGTGGCAAGGTGGTGAGAATCGTTGAAGTTTTGATTACTGACGTTTCGCTCTTAACAGAGCTTCTTGAGAGTGTACAAACATGGTCAGAAAATCAACAATTTATACCTCGCATCATTCCGCGTTCCTTCCATAACCCACCCCATCCCTCCCTCCCGTAACCTTCAACTCCCGTAGGATCATCCAGACGTTTTGGACAGCTTAATAAAACCATCCCGATGGTTACAGCAGGGCTGGGATGTTATGAAAGCCGAAAAATAGTCGAGGCTGCTTTCATAACATCCCAGCCCTGCTGTAACCATCGGGATGGTTTTATTAAGCTGTCCAAAACGTCCGGCGAGGTATAAATTGTTTATTTTCTAACCATGTTTTTACGCTCTGTTAAGGGCGAAACGTCAGTAATTAAAACTTCAACGATTCTCGGTGTTTATCTCACCATCCTACCACTCATTTTGTCGCCCATTCTTCAACACACACACACATATTTATATATATGTATATATATATATCATTTATATACATATAAACATATATATACATATATATGTATATATATACATATATGTATATATATATATATGTGTGTGTGTGTATACTGTATGATATATATATATATATATATATATGTATATATATATGTATATATATATATATATATGTATATATATACATATATATATATATATATATATATATATAAACAAAACCCAATGACTCCATTTTTTTCCTCAACTGTATAAAATGATTTAGCATTAATCTGAATAAAAACTATAAAGTATAACGCACACTTCATTGCAGAGTTAGCCCCCACCCTCATCAGACTCGGACTGAATAAAATCACCTGCCGAAAGATCGCAAACAATGCCAAACGTCCCTCAACACTCACGGATGCAAAGCTCCTTTCCCTCAGCCAAACAGTGTAGTAGTATGTTACTGCAGTTGGTAAAGGTACTCGTCACTCGGGACTTCTTTATTGAAATTAAAATGCGAGTGTAGGCGATTTCAGCCGATGACTCGGCCGCCGAACACAATTCTTTATGCAAGGGCATAATGCATATTTAGGAGCACAACGAATAATTTCTTGCTACAACAGAACCGCCATGCTGGACGCAGAACAACTCAAGGAGGCGCGTATGTACCCTTTCACCTCCCACAAGGTCGCTCCCGTCTTCCGGAACTACCGAGGGAAGGTGCCGGAGGGGGAGTTGAAAGGATTCGAACCGCCTCATGTATGGTACTGTCCTGGACAATCGCTAGCGTCATTGTAATGTTAATTCACCCACGCACCCGCATACCCGACGTCAGGTCCCGAATCTTGATGAAAATAATGATGTCCAGGATCGCGATAGTGATGATTATGATGGTGGCGATCGCGATAGTGATCATATTAATGATTGTGATGGTGATTGCAATACTGACGACAGTAATTTTGATGGCCATAATGGTGATAGTGATAATGATGGTGGTGGTTATGATGATGAAGGTGATGGTGGTATTGATGGTCAAGATGATTGGTGGTGATGACTCTAACAATAATGGTGATGATTGTGATGGTGACTGAAAGTAATGGTGATTATGATAGAGTAGATGATGACAGTTGTGAATATAGTGTTGAAGATATTGGATACTGTGCTTGTGACAATGTTATTTATGACTATGTTGGTAATGATGATGATAATGGTAACAAATGACAGTGATGATAATGCTGCTGCTGATGATAACGGTAAAAATGGTGATTATGATGACAACTGAGATAGTGACGAATATGATGGCAAAGATGATTATGAAGATGATGGTGATGTTGAATGTGATAGTGATGAATTTGATAGTAACAATGACGATGAAGATGGTGGTGACGAATGTGATA
>NC_134792.1:54332161-54344661 GCF_046742065.1 Oratosquilla oratoria | reverse complement strand
TCGTTACTCCAACTCTCGTGGGCGGGGAGTTGGGTGTGTGTGTGCGTGTAAGGTCATAGCATTACCCATAGATCGGTCATACGAGCTCTGAGCTCACTTCAGGGAGGGAAATAGCTGTCGATCACGAGTCCAACACGTGATCCAAAGACCAAGGTGAATCACAAGGTGTAAGACCGTGATTTGTTGTTATGACAGCGATCGTACTACCTTTACGGAACTTTTGCCATTTGCGTTACACTTTTGATACGAAAAAAATATACACAGTTGTTGTGCCGTTGGTTGCACAAACCGCAAGGCTGTAAAAAAAAAATCTTCGTTGTCTTTTTATGGTATGCCAAAAGGGAAACACTCCGATCGAAATGCGGAGAACGGAAACTTGGTTACACGAAATCCGAAGAGAAGACTGGAAGACTTCAAAAGCCAAATTAGGTGGAAAGCAATGACTGGAGCTGGATTGACATTTTTCCTGGATGCTTTCCAGGAACAAAGTTGGCTGTTACACGCGGTGTCTCGTTCGGTTTTAATTGAGCTGTTGCCTCTAAATTGAATATAATTGCTGCCATCTGGATGGAAAGAGTCCAGAGTATGGTCTCCGGTTTATCGAACGTTTCGCCCAGCAGGTCTTCTTCAGGAATAACATAGTAGACAAACATCTGACTCGTCGTATGTGTGTCTACTATGTTATTTCTGAAGAAGCTCTGCTGGACGAAACGTTAGATACACTGGATCCTATACTCTGCGTTTGGCCTCTCTCCTACAGTGCTCTTGCAGTCGTTGCTGCTTTTTACTCATAATTGCTGCCACATGACTGCTTCATGAACTTAAGCCTACCATGCATGTACAGTTTGCAGTGAGAACCCAACCATGAACCTTCTTAAGATATACCCAAGTCTTATGCAGACCTTCTTAAGATATACCCAAGTCTTATGCAGTACTGTCTGAACACCATGGCGTTGACTAAGTAGTATCTGCAAAATAAAAAGAAATACTAAACTTTGCGCCTTTGAATCAATCAGCTTATAAACTACATCATTAATGGTCAGACTCTCATTAGTCTTATTCTTTTTTTATTTAAGGTTCAAAATTAATGAAGATTTGATTTGAGAATGTGAATATTCATATCTTAAGTTGAGCATGACTTATCTTCAAAATGTTCATAAAATATATGTAAATAGAATCATGGCCTAAATGACAAAGAGAACTTTAACTCATAACCCAACTTACTTCTGAGTTGATAAAAAAAAAAATTGGCTGCTGCTGGTAATGGGATGGTAACCACAATCCAACTCATGACCGGCAACAAAATAATCATAAGCTTCTAAGGACTTGTACGCTTTTTCATGGACTCCTTCGTGAAAACGTTTGGCGTGTCTACAAGGTATTCGGTGCCATGTTTCCATGTTAGGCCCGGTAGTTTTAAGATATCGTTTCCCCACCCATCATACAACATGGTTCCTGCTTCACGCGAGAACAGGTCAATTGTCTCACAGTGTGCGCGCGCACGTTGTTAACAACAGAGATCCTATTCTGTGTTGGTATTATCTTTGTGCTGGGTAGTGACCTAAATGTAGTCTTTTTGGGGATTTTTAAATGGGTCGATGTTTGGTCGAGTATTAATTTTGGGGTCGGTCAAGGAGTGCTTGTTTTGTGATATGAGTATGTGTTTTTGTTTGGATGTGTTTTGAGGTCCAGTTGGCAGGTTACTGTAAATGTCAAACTAGAATGTTGCAGTTTTTTTATCTTTATTTATGACAGCGTGATACAGTGTGAGATTTTCGTATTATTGACTTAATTATGTATATATATATATATATATATATATATATATATATATATATATATATATATATATATATTAATTTATTTATTAACTCCGGAATAGTAATGACGACTACAAGAACCACTGTTACTAAAGCTGGCTACATATTCGATAACTAAGATTTTAGTATTTTGTCGCCAAAAACTAGAACCTCTGTCTTTAGGAACATAGAGTTAGGAAAGGAGAGGGATAGTAAAAGTATGATTGGCATGCTTCTTTGAGTGTAGGTTAGTCTGCAATAAGATAGCAGTAATGATAATGATAATAATAATAATGATAAATAAAAAATAATAACGACAACAATAACAACAACAATGACAACAATAATAACAACAATAACAACAGTAACAACAATAATGACAACAATAACAAGAAAAATAACAACAATAATAACAATAACAGCAATAACAACAATAGCAATAACAACAACAGCAATGACAACAGCAATGACAACAATAGTAATGACAACAATAATAACAAGCAATGACAACAATAACAGAAATAATATCAACAGCAATAATAACTAACAGTAACTAACAATAATAATAGCAAAAATAACAACAATAAAAATAACTAACAACAGTAACAACAACAGTAACAGCAACAACAACAGTAACAACAATAACTTCAACAATAATATGTAACATGAACAATAACAACAATAATAAAAGCAACAACAATAATAATAATGGTAATGATGATGATGATAATGATAATAATAATGGTAATGTTGAGACATTCTGACAAGTTAAAGTGGGTGGGAAGAGGAAATACTGGAGTATTATTCCGAGTTTTATTCTTGACTAGTAATAATATTAATGATAATTAGGATAATAATAATAATGATAATTATGATGATAATAATAATAACAAAATAATAATAATAATAATTATAAGATAAGATCAGCTGTCTGGTCCATATGGATGATCCAAAGTCCCCAAAATATCGATTTCATAAATCTTATGAGGTCAATACTCTGTGCGGGAATTTAAGAATGTATACGCTACAATCATAGATTTTAGCAAAAACATTTAGAAATCCATAGCAGTGTTAGGCATTAAACTAGATTCTGTTGGAAACGAAATTTTTGTGTTTGTGTGTGTGTGTATTTACCTAGTTGTATTTTACGGGAAGGGGAGCTATGCTCGTGGGATACCGTCTTCATATCTCATTTTATCTAAACTATTTTTAAATTCATGTATTGTTTTTGCACACACCACTTTCTCATCTAACTTGTTCCAACTGTCTATTACTCTGTGAGGAAAGCTGTTCTTTTTCAGATCTCTTCTATAGCTGTCTTTTTTTATTTTCTTTCCGTGTCCTCTAGTATTTCTGTCATCCCATTTTATCAGATTCTCTCTGTCAGTAATTTCTATGCCTTTCATGATTCTGTAAATAGCTATCAAATCTCCTCTCTCTCTTCTTTGCTCTAGTGTCTGTAGTTCAAGTTTTTCTAGTCTCTCTTCATATGATAGTTTTGAGAGTGTTGGTGCCAATTTTGTAATTGCTCTTTGTATTCTTTCAATTTTTTTTATACATTTTTTTGTACTTGGTGACCATATCGTTGCTGCATATTCCAATCTTGGTCTTATCAGGGTGATTAGGATTTTCTTCACCATTTCTTCATCCAGGTATGTAAATGTAACTTTGATTGTTCTTATTAAATTATAAGTTTCTCCAAAAATCTTATTTATATGTTTCTCAGGTGACATATTATTCATAACAATGACTCCCAGGTCCTTCTCATTTTCTACTTTTTATTCCTTCTTCTCCCAATTTATATGCTCCTGTTATTCTGTTTTTGCTTTTTCCAAATTCCATTATACTACACTTTTTTGTATTGAACTCCATCTCCCACTTCCTACTCCATTCTTGTACTTTATTTAGATCTCTCTGTAGTGATTCACAATCTTCTTCAGTTTTCACTCTTTTCAGTAGTTTTGCATCATCTGCAAAGAAGCTCATATAGCTTTCAATTCCTTCATCCATATCATTAATATATATAGCAAACATTATTGGGGCCAGAACTGTTCCCTGCGGAACACCGCTTATTACTTCATCCCATTTTGAGTGCTGGTTTCTTATCACTACTCTCATTTTTCTTTCTTGCAAAAAGTCCTCCATCCAATTTAGTAGCTTGCCCTGTATTCCTCCTTCAGTTTCTAATTTCTTAAGCAACTTCTTATGTGGTACTTTGTCAAAAGCTTTCTTTAGATCTAAAAATGCACAATCAGCCCATCCATCTCTTTCTTGTATTATATCTATTAGCCTTGAATAGAAACATATTAAATTGGTGACGCATGATCGTCCTTGTCTGAATCCAAATTGCCTTGGATTTAACACTTTGTTTTTTTCTAAATATTTTACCCATCTACTTTTGATAATTCTTTCACAAATTTTTGCTATTATACTTGTTAGAGAGACTGGTCTATAGTTGGTAGGTTCTTCTTTATTTCCTCCTTTATATATAGGTACTATATTTGCTTTTTTTCCAATCTTCTGGAACTTTTCCTTCTTTCAAGGAACTATTTAGTATGCTATGTATTTTGTCTGCCAGTTCATTCCTGCATTCTTTCAGTATCCAGTTTGCTATTTCATCTGGTCCATGCGATTTTCTGACATCAAGATTACTCAAGTGTGTTAATATTTCATTCTTTGTTACTTCTATTTCTTCCATAGGGGGGACTTTCTCTTTCCATTCGTTCTCTTCAGGTTGTATGTTCTCCCTTGTAAACACTGATTTAAAATGTTTGTTCATAATTTCCGCCATTTCCATTTCCTCAGTGTATTCAACTCCCTCTTGTCTTAATTTCTCCAAGTCTTGTTTGTTTTTCAGTTTATTGTTTACAAAATCTGTAGAATAGTTTTGGTTGATCTTTACACTTTTCTATGATATCTTTTTCATATTTTCTCTTTTCCTCTCTGCACATTTGTACATATTCATTTCTATAACAGGTATATATTTTCCATTTTTCAGGTCTGTCTTTTTTCCATCTGGTCCAGGCTTTGTCTCTTTTGTCTTTTAACTCCCTACAGCTTTTGTTGCACCAGCATTTTACATATTCTTTTTCTTGTTTTTGTCTTGGGACATACTTTTCCACTCCTTTTTTGTAAATTTTTGTCAAAATATTCCATTTCTCTTCTACTGTTGTTTCTTCTTTGTATATTTCTTCCCAGTTTTCCTTTTGAAAGAATTCTCTTATTTTATCAAAGTTTGTTTTTTCATACATCATTCTTCCTTTTCTATATTGTTAATTTCTTTTCATATATTTTTCTTCATTAAGTTCCAGTTCAATCAATATGTGGTCACTTTTACTTATTGGTGTTTTATATTCAATTTTGTCCACTATTCTAGGTTCGGATGTAATTACTACTAGGTCTAGTCTCGATGGCTCTTCTTCATTTCTATACCTAGTGTTCTCCTGTATCCATTGTGTCATTGTATGGTCAGTAACCATCTCAAGTAGAGCGTTTCCCCATGAGCCGTCTCCACCCTTTACTGTCATTTCTTCCCAGCAGATTTCTTTGCAATTAAAGTCGCCCATCATAACTATTTTTCCTCCCTCTTCCATTATTTTGTTTAATGTTATCTTTGTGTCCTCTAACATACTTTTATGTTCACTCTCTTCCCATGAGGCTGTTTTCGGGGGCACATAATTTATCACAAACTTTCTGTTCTTTTTATCTCTGTCTTCTACTTCCATCATTATCATCTCTACTGTATTCTTTCCATATGTGACACACTTCACGCTTATATCCTTCTTAGTCAGGAACATAACTCCACCCCCTTCCTTTTTCACTCTGTTTCTAATCCAATAATTATATGCATCATGTCCTACACTGTTGGGTGGTAGTGGACCTTTTAATTTTGTTTCTACAATTCCCATTATGTCTGGTTCTTTTTCTTTCAAATAATCATTCAGCTCATTCAATCCTGTTATTAATCCATCTATATTTGTGTAAGACACTCTTAGTTTTCTGCCACTTCCATTGTGTTCTCTGTTTCCCTTTTGTTTTTCTCTTGTATGTCGACTTTCTTTAGTTTCATATTCACTACTCTCCAATAGAATCTCTCTTTTTCTGACTCCGTTCTTATCTCGTTTTTTTCCTTTGCTTCAAGTCTTTTCTGTTTTTCTTCCTCTCTTTCCTCTTTATTCATTTCCATTTTTGTCCATACCTTTTTATATTGTTCACTTGTTGCTAGTTTCCCTGTTTTGGATAAGATATTCTCAGCCGTAGTTTGTGACCTGAATTTAATCTTAATTGGTCTGGTCTTGTCTGTACTATATTTCCCTAGCCTGAATTTCTCTTCGATTTGTTTCATTATTTCTGGTTCGTCTTCCTGAACTAATTCTAGTAAATTTCTTACTTTTTCATTTTCCTCTTTGATTCTTGTGGTTCTATCTGGGTTATGTTTCTCTTCCATTCCTAATATAATTATACATTTCTTTTTGTCTGCTAAGTCTCTTAATATATTCTCCTTCTGTCTCATCACTTTAATAACTGAGTTTTCAGTTTGTTCATTCATTTGCTGTCTGATTATGTCAGTGAATGCAACTTTGCTATTTTCTTGAATTTTTTTTCCAACCCTCCTTGTTCTCCTTATTATTCTCCTTTAAGACTTTATTCTCATCTTTTACTTCTTTTAACTGTTTTTTTAATTCTTCAATTTCCTTAGTTAAGTTTTTGTTCGCCTTCTCTAGTTCTTCCAATTTTTTCAACTCTCCGTATAACATTGTTAACATGACCGAACCTACGCTCCAAGTCCTCGATCATCTTATCGACCTTCTCTTCTAGTCTTGTGTCCCCCCCCCCACCCTCTTTAAATCCCTGGAAAATATTCTCATCACTTTCTACTGTATTGCTCTTATCTATACTTCTAATCTTTACATTTTTATTAGACATTTCATCGTCGTCGGGGGGTCGTTTGTTTACCTTTCGCCTGTCTGCCTGGGCCAAGTCTACTCCTTCCTCATTTCCTTCCATTTCCCTCAGTAATCCCTCCCCTTTTCCTCTTTCCCTACTTTCCTACTACCCCACGAGCAATTTCCCCCCACCCTGTAAATACAATAGGCACTTCTCTTTGCGTTGGTATCCACAAAACTTCAATTTTCTTCAGAACGTCTTCTAAGCCGTCCATTCGTTGAAGTGTGTGTGTGTGTGTGTGTGTATTTAAGTTTAATATATCTAAATGTTGATAAATGTATTTAAAATTCCTTAACACAGTAACACGCTTTGATGTCAGTGCAGGAAATGTTTTCTCCTCTGCCATCCCACCGACATCACATGATTTGAAGGTTTGCAAAAAGGCAAACAAATTGATAGACAAATAAATAAATGAATAAGTTAATAAGTAAATAGATAATAAGTGAAGTGCCCAAATGGGGCCGCTCCTAAGAGAAGACAGTAATACTTTAACGTGAAAATAAAATCCCAGTGTTTATATATATGTGTGTGCATATATATATATATATATATATATTATATATATATATATATATATATGTATATATATGCATATATATATGTATATATATATATATATATATATATATATATATATATATATATATATATATATATATATAATTGCTAATCGGATGGCCACATGCGCTAAAAGTGACATTACCGTTATCATTAATGATAGCTTAGACTCTTCTGTATTGCCCCAACTGGAGTCCATTTTATGCTATTTGATGCAGAATGATTTCGAGGTGAACCAGTGCATATGCTTCATCCAAGTCTGCATTCACACACTCATTTGCCTCATAGTGTTTCCTTGTGGAGCCCACAAGGATTTAACTAATTGTATTACACAGGAAAGGTGTTACACTCGTGGGGTCCTGTCTCTTCTGCTCTAATTATTATATCTGGTTACGAATTCAGTTATGAGTTTTAGGTCGGGCTATGTTTGTGTGCGGCAGGCGTTTGTATCTGATCGAGCAAGAAAGCGCTAACAAGAGCAAGTGAAAGTGGAGGAAGGAGAAAGTGTGGATCGGTGTGGAAAAGAAAATGTGTGGAAGGCGGAGTGGACGAGTGTGGGGATGCCTGTAAACAAAATGTAAACACACACACACACACACACACACACACACACACACACACACACACACACACACTTGGATGTGTAACTAAGGTGTACATGTAATTTTGGTAATGTAGGGATTACTATATGTTTGTCATCATAATCAAGACTTTTGTTTAGTATCTTTGTGTACAGCATATGTGTATCCATGACGTACAGGTATTGGGTTTGTTTGGGGTTACATCTCACGTTGACCGCACACACAAGTGAATTTTGTGTATATACATAATATACATATGAAATGTATATATGTTTGTAATGTATATATGAAAGAACTCCAGCTGAGTAAGATTTGATTCTATTAGCACCACGGCACGAGTGTGTATTAAAGAGTCGGCGGAGTTAGCCGCCTCCGACAGCCATAAACAAGAAATCTCATGAGACAAAAAACGTTGTAGCTACTTTCAGACCTGACTTAGGCTTCCTGCATCGCTCGCTCGCTCGCTCGCTCCCATGACTGAAGCTCGGATTAAGCAGAACTCGTTCCAGTTCATGAGAACAAACGTCAGACTGAAACCAAAGGAACGGGTCAACCAGTCCCAGTCACGTGGGAGATTTCATCCGACGTGAGAATAATTTCTTAATAAACAAATAAATGGATTGAAAGAAAAATACAAAAAAGAGTAAAAAAGAAATAGAATCAAGATGATAATAGTAATGAGCGTAATGAAGACAATGAAAACAGTTTTAGAAGATGAAGACGATGGAATGGGGCAAGTACCTGCAGACCGGAAACTAGCTAATGTAGTACAGTTGCCAAAACAAGTTCTTCGGCGCTTTCTATTTTACAGTAACAGTATGTGGCAACAAGGGGAGTTTTTCCCATGAAAAAAAAGAACAGAGTGAGTTATTTATATTTGAGATAAAGCCGTTAATTGCTTGAGCTCTCCAATAAAATATATGAATTAAAACTTTTGAGCATTATACATGTAAACATTGCCAAGGAACCTTTCTCCCAACTGCAAAGTGGAGAAGGAAGTTGCGACAGTCGTTTTAATTACTATAGGACTTGTAATTGAATGTAATTAAGGTATTCTTTTATAAAGCTACGTGCTTACATCATAGCCGAGGATGTTTAACATGCCTTGCCTAAAAGCCTCTTTTTCCCTCTCTCTCACTCTCTCTCTCTGTCTCCCTCTCTGACTCTTTCCCTCTCTCTGTCTCCCTCTCTGCCTCTTTCCCTCTCTCTGTCTCCCTCTCTGCCTCTTTCCCTCTCTCTGTCTCCCTCTCTGCATCTCTCCTCTCTCTGTCTTCCTCCCTGCCTCCTTCTCACTCTCTGTCTCCCTCTCTCTCTCCCCCTCTTTCTCTCTCCCCCTCTTTCTCTCTCCCCCTCTCTCTCTCCCCCTCTTTCTCCCCCTCTCACTCTCTCCCTCCCTCTCTCTCCCTCTCTCTCCCTCTCTCTCTCTCTCTCTCCCTCCCTCTCTCTCTCTTCCTCTCTCTCTCCCTCCCTCTCTCTCTCTCCCTCCCTCTCTCTCCCTCCCTCTCTCTCCCTCCCTCTCTCTCCCTCCCTCTCTCTCCTTCTCTCTCTCCCTCCCTCCCTCCCCTTCTCTCTCTCCCTCCCTCCCTCTCCCCTCTCTCTCTCTCTCTCCCTCTCTCTCTCTCTTTCTATCTTTCTCTCTCTCTGCCTCTCTCCCTCTCCCCCTCTCTCTCTCACTCTCTCTCCCTCCCTCCCTCCCTCCCTCCCTCACTCTCTCTTTCTCTCTTTCTCTCTTTTTCTCTCTCTTATAGCCGGAGTCTCGTTTGCATCTGAGTAAATTTGTCTGGCGTTAGTAAGAACAAAATTCGTCGAATTTTTTTTCACATTGTTCTGTACAGGCTGATCGAGCTCGTCTCAACCAGTCTAGTTCGGGGGCCGCATTTTCCGGAATTAGCCAGAAGCTGGAAACGCCACTGAGCAAAATCCACATCAAAAAGCTTCCACCTTGGCCTCAACATGGATGCAGCAAAATCCACATCAAAAAGCTTCCACCCTGGCCTGAACGTGGACACAGTGCCTGAAGCAAAGAGTTCACTTTAAAAAGTAGATGACATGTCGATATGTAGAGCTAAGTTGTGCGTTCATAAGAACACAAGAACATAAGGATGAAGAAGACTGCAAGAGACCATAAGGTCTACACTAGGCAGTTCGAATCGACACGATGTGTGTTTTCAGTCTGACACGAATTTCTGTTGTTTTAGGATGATCAGCTCACACACACACACACACACACACACGCTAAAAATGGATTCATGTCCAATGCACAAATTAAAATATTTATTTGACTTAAAGACACCCAGGATGGGAATATAAGCAACAGGTCGTCATTGTTTTTGTGTTGGATGAAATTTACCCTTGTGCCACAATGGCAAACAGTATCCGTCCTCTTTTTGGTTTCATACGAATATACATTTGTATGTAAAGGTAATAGCCATACGTGATAGCATTATGCATGCGAGAGCTCCAGACACGTGACCTGTTGGAGTGAGAAGGGAGTCATGATCTCCCTGTCACAGATGTTGTCGAAAGGCAGGCTTTTGTTAGCATAATAATCCGTATAACAATCACGATTCAGCGAACTGCTGGGTTCCACTTCATGCTGGGGTAGAGGAGGACCAGGTAGTCTTTCGTCTAACTCCACCAGATGTGGATGGTCTTCTGAACTGTTTTGTATCTTCGTTGTACGTGTTGAGATGCATATATTCACAAAGTTAATTGCTCCAACTCCTTGCAGTCCACAAAGGCATAACTTACGTTTCCCCAGAATTTCGTCGTTTTTGTTTATGGATGATTTCAGGCTTTTGTTCATCTCGATCATAGAATGGAATCCTACTCAAATGTTTGTTTAGATCCCACCTGTAATTGTTGTGATATGATCTTCCAGTAATCATTTCACTATTACCAACACTCCTAAGTCCTCTTCTCATTCGTTTCTGCAATTCCTTCATTTCTCATTTGATGATTTACTCTTTTCTTACTTCTGTTTCCAACACATGTATGTATACATATACACTCCTAGCCCCCCAGTCACGTGACTGGTCTAGATTTCCCTGTAACGTTTTGCTGTCAAGCTTATTGACGAGTTAAGCACCATATGAGGACGGAGCCTTTATTTGTACGACGTTTCGTTTATTACAGCTTTTTCAAGTACTTGAAAAAGCTGTAATAAGCTAAACGTCGTACAAATAAAGGATCCGTCCTCATATGGTGTTTAACTCGTCAGTCTTGTCGGCAACTGCTACTTTCATGAAAAGTCAGGCTTATCTTTTACTTTCCTCGCGACCCTGACATCACCAGCAGATAGATTGGCGTGAGTGTTTGTTCCAGCCATCATGTCATTCGTGTCATTTCTGAACAACAAGGGTTGCAACATCAAGCTATGTAGGACGTCGCCATCTACTCCCCTTCAATATGGCCAAGGTGAAGAGGAATCCAAACGGAACTGAAAGCTTCATGAATGAAAAGACGCTGCATCACGTGGTTATATCTGTCCTGAATATTCTTGTGTGCGTGCGCACGTATGTAGGAATGCACTTTTACACTTCCGCCCGCGGAACAGGATTAAAGCAGCAATGCTGATTCAGCATCCATGTGAGCAAATGCCAGATTCCGCGTAAGCGGCCTTTTGGACTGATTGTTTGGAGGAAGAGGAAGATGAGGAGGAAGAAGATGTGGGAGGAGGAAGAGGAGGAGGAGGAACCATGGTCGTTCTCCTCAGCTACAGACTTCCGGATGTGGGTACCCTCGTTCTCACCCTCGAAGTCTTCAAGAAACGGTTTCCGTCCGGAATGTCACTCCGACAAGCCCCAGGGCGTCATGTGCATGACGGCCGGACATGCCAACCTCACTCCAGCCGCTCCCGCTTGTCCTTGGCGTCGTCGTCGTCGTCGTCGTCGTCGTCATCTCTTCCAGGGTGTCTCATTCTTCTGGTACTTGAGCGACGCCTATTGACATTAACAGGTCGTCATTAATCTCACCTCAGGAAACGATATTTCACTGGGGCCATCCCACTTCCTGTTCTTGTTCTTTCGTTTGTTTTCCTTTACTTCTGTTTATCGATCCTCTTCCTCTTCGTCATGTTCATAATTGTGTTTTATTTTCGTTCCTCTTTTTTATTTCTTATTTTTCTTCTTCTTCTTATCATTTATTTATATTACTTCTTAACCTTCTTCCCCCTATTATAATTCATCTTCACTACCTCTTCCTTGTAGGCAGGCCAACACTTCTCTTCCGACTATTTTGGTACCGCATCAATTCAAAAGCGACATGACGTCATCAGTCTTGGTCACTTCCTGGAAAACAAAGAAACGCCCTTCAAAGTAGGCAGAAGTCAAACATCTCGGCGTGGCCTAACCAGTCTTTAAGTCAAACGACTGTCAGTTTGAGTTTCCAGAGCTATAAGCAAACTCAAAATGCAGATCAGAATCCAAGGATCAGAACTAGGACTAGTACCAGGATAAAAAGACTAGTAGTAGATCTTTTGCTAAGACTTCAACCAAAGACACTCCAGTTTGTATAGATCTAGCGCTCTTCTAGGCATCTCAATCTCCTAAAGTTCAAGAACCACAAAAGAAGGATCAAAACCTGTTTTTTCTTCGTGTATATACCAGCTTTATGT